>NC_092861.1:113919537-114259209 GCF_032062135.1 Pyxicephalus adspersus
CACACAATAGAATGGGAGATATGTAGTGGTGGGAAGAAGTGATGGTTTCAAAAGACAGAAGAAGATGGGTAGGCAAGTTTGAATAAATGGGTTTTGAGTGCTCTTTTAAATGAGCAGAAAGTAGGAGCAAGCTGAATATGATGAGGAAGACCATTCCAGAGAGTTGGGGCAGCTCTAGAGAAGTCTTGTATCCATGCGTGTGATGGGGTTATGAGTAAAGAAGTCATTAGGTCATTGGAGGAGCAGAGAGGCGCTGGGGGAGTACTTTTTTTACCAGGTCAGAATGTAAGTGGGACAAGAACTGTGGAAGGGATATGAAGGCAAAGCACAAGATCTTGAATTTCAGGCTCCCCGGTGTCTTCCCTGTATGCACGTAACACGCTGAGATTAGGAGCACTCTCTGTAAGGGAGTGCTCCTAATTCAAGCTTGTTACAGTACCTGTATAAAAGACACCTGTCCACAGACGCAATCAATCGATCAATCAGATTCAAAACTAGCCACCATGGCCAAGACCAAAGAGCTGTTCAAAGATGTCCAGGACAAAATTGTAGACCTATACAAGGCTGGACTGGGTTACAAAACTATTGCCTATCACTGTCAGAGGGCAAACATACAAAATCAATTGGGGATCAAATACTTCTTTCCCTCACTGTACTTGCCTGATCGCTGTCTTCATCTGTTAAACTCTAAGCTTCACATGCGCAGCTCAGCATTGGATGCCAGGATACCGGTCACATATTGGCTTCCTCTGCGGCTGCCGGGACTGGTTGAGCTCCCGCATATTTGTGTAGGCGTTAGGTCATCCCAGCCCAGCCAATCAAGGTGTCTTAAGACCCAACTCCAGGTAAAGATCGTGACACACATGCAAGAACAAAAAGGTAAATACAGTTAAATTGTGATGAAGCAAGTAAGGTTATTTTATTGCAGCATGGACATTGGCTGTCCCCTTTGCAATAACACAATTTTTTTCTATTTTTTTGGGTTTAGTTTTGCTTTAATGTGTTAAATTGTAATGCAACACTAGACGTGCTTTAGGTGCGTTTTATATGCTTTTGGCAAATATGGACACTTGCGTAATGAACAAAAATGCATATTGGCTTTTTAGCATGTTTTTTGTGCATTGCTATTATTGATAAAGTGCATTTTCAGCAAAAGCTTCATGATGCTAGGTAAGCTCACAGAGTGCATGTTGACTGGGTCTGCACACAGGGCCCTACTATATGAGTAGTGACTGAGCCCCAACATTCAGCTGTCAAACACAAGAAGTTCATTGGATATGAGCAGAATATGTGGGTAATGAGAATATAGGGTTAACATGGAGCTTTCTTTACAAAATTGTTGTAGGTTTGTAATTTCTTTTTTTTTTTTTTTTTTTTTTTTTTTTTTTTTTTTTGATCTGCATAGTGGTTCTTATAATAGAATGTTTTTTATTTCTGCTTTTCCATCTTAGCATAGTGATATTGGCAAAGAACTCAGATGCAATAATTCATGTGCACGTTTATCCATTTAAGGCAGTCCTGCTAATGTCTTGTCCATGTATCTCTATTAAGCATGAATAATATGAACGTGTAGCTTCAATTCTGACTCTTTGATGTTTAATTGGGACTTAAGCAATTTTTCAACTAAATTGCAGTTACAAGTCTAGAAGACATGCAGTCCTCTTCCCAGCACATTTATTAACTTTTATGGTACTAATTGTAGAGCATTTAATACTAACAACAAGTAATAAAGTATACTCCACACTACTAAACACACAGCTAAAATGAATATCACATGAACAGTTTTATTTCCCATAGGCAGATATATTGCTGTTATATTAAACAAATTCCTACAAGCATCCGGTAATGTTTTAAAAGCCTTATATTATTTGTAAGATTTGTCTCCATCGGACAGCTATAGGTTAAGCATTAAGCATACTGTAATTAGTAGTTGAAGAGCGTGGGACTTTAGATGTAATACTATATAATGGCATTATTCAACCACAATTTTTTCCATTAACAAGCCTATATACATATATTCCAAGACAACACATTGCTTTGAATATATATGTACGGTTCAAACATTTTTTTTATTTCTCAATGCATTTCACCACAGCTTCACCAAGAAAAAAAAAGGACCCAACCTTATTTGGTAGATAATCTGTGGTCATCTTAGATAAATAACTGACATAGTATAAAGGATCAAAACCAGGAAAAATAAAGAGACTAGACCCATCCATAAAATAATTTGCACCCCCAGCAGGAAGTGTCCACAGCAGCAGATAGATCTGTAATATTATTTTTTTTTCTTGGCATTGCACTGCAAATAATTAGAGGACCAAATAATTTCACCTTTTGGCCTTCTATAAACAGTCTAGTTTTATTTTTATTAGCAGCAAGCAAAACAAAGATTTTTAAGTAATATGCAAATTGCTCATAAATGTTTGTTGTAAATTCTCTGATCGATCCCATATCTAACAGTAGAAGAGACTTTTGTTTTACTGAATAGCAAGCAGAAAATTGGAAAAAGAAAAAAGCCGTTAAATGAGAGAAAAGCTGATTGTACTGAGACTCTATGCAGTGCTGAACCATCAATGCTGAGCCCAAACATTACTAAGGCATATGTAAATATGGCATTTCATGACATTTTGATATGTGAAGCCTATGTTTTGTTTTTATTTATCCTCTTTATTTTCACTACCAAACAAGTGTCTGAGCTAGAACATATACGCTGGTTTGGCAGTTTTCAGATCTTTGGTTATATATTTAATCCAGGTTTATGTGAATTCTTCTTTTGAAATGTTCTCCCTTTTGGTCTGTTACCAAAAAAAGAGCTACCCGGTATGTGTCTTGTTCACACTCTTTGTTATCTTATGAAGACTAATTAGCCTTTCTGAGTCTTGGGCTACAAAAAAATGATTGGCTTAAATACACAGCATTTTAAACCAGCTTTAAAGTATACTTCATTTTATTATGTAAAAGGCAAAGCAGCCCGTTTATATAATGTTTATTCTTTGATGATAAGGCAGCTTTAAGTTAGACATGTGCAGGAAACAGACAAGACCGCAGGAAATAAAGGCTTTGACCAACACTACTTGTATTATAAATATTGTTTTTTTCATATATGTGCCACAGAGTTATTGTAATTAATTTGAACCTAATATTGGACTGGCATTTTTTACTCCTGGTCAAGTATGTTGTTAACTACTGAAAATTCATATATAAGTATAATATGAAGGTAATACTGAGTTTGGTTGACATCTTTCTTCTTCAGCATGCTTCTATATGATGAAAACCTCAGGTAAATGCTGCTTGTGTGAAAGAACCCCATATTTTATACTAAGCTAAGCACTAAGCTGCAGCCGGGTGGTAAAACAAAAAGTGGGGGAGGGGGCAAGACACATCAAATTTTTTGCCACAGGTATCCAATACCCTCTATTTTTGTGTCACTGTTCTAATGCCGGCTTGTTAGAATGTACAATTTTTCAGTCCAGTGCTGTGTATTTTAATCCATCTGCCCAGTGTTCCGTGTTTTAATAGTGTAATCCCTTGTATGCATAGTATGATCAATGTGGTGTAATAAGTTAGGCTTAGTTCACATTAGCAATAAAAAAACTGGGCACCTAGGATTGGCAACAGGCGGTAAGTCCTGGGCACCTGGGATTGGCACCTGTGATATGTGACACAAATATCCCAGGAGTCTGCAGATTTACTCTGCAGTCTTTACCACCATGGCAGTAAAGACAAAAAGGGAGCCCCCCCCCCACATTTTTCTATTAACTGTGGGGGTGGGGGTCTGCTTGTCATATTCTGCAGCCTAACAACTAACCGTGTTCAATCTTTCACATCTGCTAAATTGTTGGTTGTAATTACTTTAAATTTTAAGGGTACACGGGACTCTCATAGCTACTAATAACCAAAATTTCTTTTTTTTATTTCAAAATATGGGGATCACGAGTTTAAAAACTACTGAACATTCAGGTTGCTGTTTCATAAGAAAGTGCATTTAGCAGTAAATTGCAATTTAAGGACCCACAGGGGCCACATATATAGCAAGGAGCATTGGGGTGGGGCCCTGAAATTGTTTACCTACCTTTCACCAAACTATAATTGTAATACTATGCTACACCTTCTGCTTTTGTTCTTTGAACTCCAGTTTATCTGGAATTGGGAAGTGCAGGAAACTGAAATTGTGGGTGCAAGTGTGTATAAACCCCTAAAATTTCATTTAACATGGCATCATTAGAACATTAAAAAACCTCTGCCCATCAAACTGTCCACTTCCACTACCTTGAACCCTAATGTCTCCAGAACAGAGAGGTGCAGGTAAACAAAAGTATAGGTGCAAGTGGGGGACACTTGTGGCTAACACCCCCCAAACTTTCATCTCCATGGCATCATTACAACATAAAAAACTGCCCATTTAAACACACTCCCTTGTTACACATGACTGTACCCTACCAGTACCTGAATCACATTTTTTTTTTTTTTTTGATCAGAGATTTTTATGTTCTAATGATACTATAGTGATGAAATATTAGGGGGGGAGCCACAGACATTCTTCAGACATTTTCAGTTTCCTAAAACTCTCTATTCCAGAGAACAGAGAATAAACATTGGGGTTTACATGTTAGAAGAGGGCAGTAATGTGTAACAAAGGTGTGATTTGGACACATCATTATTTTAGGGAAATTGGGATTCAATAGTATGGCAGTTATAGATTTGTGACAGGTATTAGTTTAGGGGCCCCATCCCATAGCTCCTTTCTATGTAAGTGGCACCAGGGGTCCCCAATTTACATTTTCAATAGAGAATTTCTAGGCACACTTGCTTTTAATACTGAAATCCCAATGTTGTATTTTCAAAAGTTTATTATAAATTTAAATAAAGCTGGGGTGAAATTGTGGTTACTACTAACTATGTGTGTTCCCTGTGCACCCTGAAAATTTCAAGACAATATGACATACGTTTTAGGAGATATGAAGGTTTATACACGGAGAGCTGTAAGGCTGCGGAATGACATGCTGTTACACGCGGAATACTCAGATGACGTCATTACACACGCCCACTTGGGCGGAGAAATTGTTATTCAATATTTTTTTTTTCAATAAAAGACTCAGCACAGCTACAGAATGGGGAAGGGACAACCTGTGTCACGATTTCATCATAGCTGTGCTGTGCTCTTCTACCTATGCTCAGCTCTTATCAGCAATAAGGTGAGAACTGAGCGCGCAGCCTCTAGTCTGTTCAGAGCAGCTGGTAAGAGCCTAGTGGAAGAGGCATGGCAGCTCGGCAGCCCGCCCACCAGAACTATGCACCTACTGCACAAGATGCACCCTTCACTGCTAACATTTAAAATAGTAATCAACAGAAATGCCAATGAAATTAATGTGAATGCATCCATGATGTTCTATTTTTTTTTTTTTTAAAACTTTATCTAAAAGTGGAAAATAATTTAAATAACATGGGCATAGTCTGTATATGTGTATCCACCTTTTTACAGGTTAAAGTATTGTGTACTTTTGATTTGGATAGCTTGCTTGCTCATAAATAATCTTCCGTGCATTATTGCTGGCCACTAGTACCGGTAGATGGTGCTGTGTTCTCATGTACAGTTTGTAACAAACTTGTGTCTCTGTTGGCAAGAGATTGTGACACACTTTACATGAGGACACAGTGCCACCTGCTGGTACAATCTGACTTTTTTTAATAGCCTTTGGATTCTTGATTATGATTTGTAAATCAAACAGCTTTACCTAAAATAAAAGCTTAAGTTATGTCAAAAGGATAGAGAAGAAAAAGGTAAATGTTGTCTTTAAATTGAAGCAATCATGAAAATACACAATTTTTGTTGTGTCATTAATTTTTAAATAACCATGTGGCTATTTTAATTCCATGGAGTCACTTTTTCATCAAGCTGGATGAAGTGAAGAATTGCCTGAAAATTGTCATGGGTATAATAAGAATTAGTCTGTCTAATAATGTTTAAAAAAAAAATGTTAAAAAATTTAGTGTCTTTCTGTTAACCCGTGCATGCCTTTTAATTCCATTTTTTACTTGATGATATTTTTTAGAAATCCGTGTTTATTTATTCACATTAGGAAGCCAAGATGGCAGCAGCAAGATCCAGATTTTGCAGCATTGCTGTGAGGCCAGGTTGAATTCTCAACCAATGAGGTCCAGTTACAATAACGTGTAGTGGGAATACTTATGGTGCTGCACCAACGCAAGTTAAAAACAGGCCTGCAGGGGGGCTGCTTGAATTGTAATTTGATAAGCAGGCAGGAAATTTAAATTACCTTTTGAGGAGGCGATAAAGTAGGGTCAACAATTTCATGAAAGCTACGAATTATTATTTTAGAATATTAATAAAATGTAGTTATAAGGTGAAATAGTACAAAGTTCCAGTTAGGGGGGTGAGTGTCATTTTGGAGGAGTGGGCTTTTCTAGGCATGCTGCATGTGTATGCAGACTAGGCTAAACATGCGACATGCAATTCAGAGCTTTCATGGTTGAATGACCTGAAACCCATTGAATAAAAAGGGGCATTTCAGGTACGGGAAGGTGGGGAAGGAAAGGTCTAGATAATGCTGTTGAACAGATACTAACTTAACAATGCACAGATTAAGAAATATACCACTTTTGTTCTGTGTGCCAAAAGGCTGTGCTCCTTGGCAGTAATGTCTGTATTTATTATACCCTTGAATTGGTTAACATAAGGAAAAATTTAAATTGTGTTTTTCTTAACACTTCAAAAGTCACACAACTCCATGTGATATCTAGTGATTAAAACTGATAATGCATTTTATGATATATTAATGTTCCCTTTTCAATTTTTAGGATTTGTGTCTGATATGTTTTACGTGTCACCATAATGAATACAGAAGAAAAACCACTAACAGCCTTGCAGACCAACACCGAGGATGGAACGGTGCTTTGTAGCCAAGCGGACACAAAGAATACTTCTTTTCAAATGGCTTCTGATGTAAATGAGAACAAATTAAATAGTGATAACAAACAGACTCTGACGAAAAACGAAGATAGCGGTCTTGAGCACAAGGATGTCCAGGATAGTATTAATAATAATGAAAGCTGCAACGTGATGTGTGGGCAGCTTAGTTGTAAGAAAGGATGTGAAGATTATGATCACACTGTAATGGACAGCTTGGCCTCTGCTCCTCTTTCGATTAAGGAGAATGCCACTAATAAAGGCAAACGTGTGTCTGGGAGGCGCAGTAATAAATACAAGAAAAGCAACAATGGAAAACCAACAGGTAATTGCAAAGCATGCTGACTACACTTACACCTTCATAGTCCCACAAATACATGATGATCTTGCCAGTGAAGTCCACCTAATACAGCTTCCTGCAATGGTGTGGTAACAGTGCTGCACTGCTTTTGAATTCAGTTTATCATTACCACTGTAGGCTGGTTGTGCTACAATGAGATGAAAAAATGTTTCCAAGGGCATTTATCACCATTGTCACCATTTGCAGGCTTGTAGCTTATCAACACACCTAGCCTTGCCCACTGCTTGACAGAAGAGCTTCTATTGCTGAAACGTTCACAGTGTGAGGTGCAGTGTCTGGGAGGAGGGAATGTTTGAAGCACAAATAAATTTGACTACGTAAGGTAACAATGTCCTTTTATAAGGGTTTTGCATCACATTTAGTAATGTCGGAGCCTTTGCATTTATTTTAATGAACAATACTTTTTTTATTTTCATTTCTATTGAGAGCTTTTCTTTTGCTAGTTTTGATCTTTTATTCCCAGTCATTTTAGTTTCAAACATGAATCTGCATGGATTTCCTAAAAAGTATTTGCTATGAGTTGGCAAAAGAGTTCGTTCTGGACCAGATCCATTCCAGGTTTGCTGGATAGCCCATGATAATTTATCCTCTCCAGTCTTGGGGAGCTTTAATGAATCGGGCTCATTGTGTGTACAGAATATTGTGCATTTGTAAAGGGTTCCAGAGCAATATTTACTAAGCATAGTAGGGTAAATAGTCTTTCCAGAAATTGCCTAACCCCACTCTACGGAATCCCACACCCCCTTCCATCCTGACCCACACTAAACCACACAATCTTCTTTCCTTCTATTTTAAACAAAGCTTAGAGATGCTCACCTGTCCTAGTTTCATTTTGGCTGCTGCCATCTTCTGCCTTCTGCTTTTCTTTATCCCAAGCTTTGGCCAACTTGATTGACAGATATATGGTGCTCAGGCAGGTAAGAATACCTATTACAGAAGGGGCATCATATCTCCATTTTTGCAATAATGATCTGCCTGATGCCAAATTTATGAAGTGAAGCTTGAGTTCCACTTTAAAGTTTGTTCAGGTTACCGAGCAAGCTGTTCCCACAGCAACACAGTGTCTGGGAATTTGTACTTTTTCATTTTTCTGACCAATCACAAATAGTCTAGCTGGGAAAGGCACTGCATGGGATTTCAGCGCACCAGAGGCTGAATTGTCAGCATACAAGTTCAGAGCTGACTGAATTTCTTGCAGGATCTACAAGTTTTTCCTTTTAGAGAGAAATATTCACACTGCCAGGCACATTCTAACAGATCTGATCAGATACAACACATCTCTTCATTTCATTACGTGCCTGTATGAGCACACATTAGAACACATGGTTATGGCCAGTACTTAAATACACCAGCAGAGAGCGCTGGCACGTGGAGCACTAACTTTGCTTT
Organism: Pyxicephalus adspersus; assembly: GCF_032062135.1. Classification (NCBI taxonomy): domain Eukaryota; kingdom Metazoa; phylum Chordata; class Amphibia; order Anura; family Pyxicephalidae; genus Pyxicephalus; species Pyxicephalus adspersus. Next base: position 113,928,216 of record NC_092861.1, read on the forward strand.
TAGGTAAAAAAAAAACTCACTAGTAAACTTTTTACCAGGTTATTATGGCCTCTGTCACAGACTTGCAGATCTGCAGTCCGGAATGAGTACATAAGATTATCAGAAAACTCCAAAAGTACACTGGGCTTCCATCAATTACTTGCTAGTATAATATTATGCTGAATAGAAAGACGTAGATGTAAATAATAACACTTGGTGCATGCAAAATTACTAATCTAAACGTGGTGCAAGTAGCTCTATAGCTGAAATATTTGTTGTTTTTTTTATTGTTTTACACACTAAACAGCTTACACATTATAACAGTATTGTCCTAATGCTTTTAAATTGCTTAGGGCCCATTCACACCACAAGGCTATGCACTGGAACATTTTTATGTTGCACATTTATTTTTGCAGTACATTGGGGTTCTATTCATAATTAATGGCTCTGCAGCCACCCACAGATATAACCGTGTATTGCAGTAACATGTTGCACTGCAGGGGTGTATTATCGAAAGGGTACTATTTTGGTTATGCATCACTGATGTAAATTCATATTTGTTTTACGTCTTTTCTCTTGTTCATATATTTGTCCTCAAAAATACCACCTAACCATTCCAGAGAACTTCAGATCCCTAATGCTTGTGGATTGTTATTCTTTTAAAAAAGACAAGCAAATACCTGTTAATCTGCCAGAAATTTGGTGCACTAGTAGCATCTTGTTTGGGCTGCAAAACAGTGCTGCTGATTTGTCCCAAAGAACCTGTCCACAAACTCTGTATTGAAAGGTATTTTGGGAACATCAACAAATGTAGTTTTAAATAAAATTTTTGTAGCTGACTCTTTTTCAATATTCCATAAAGCAATAATGAGGCCGGAAAAGACATGGGCAGCTAGAAAGCAAGTAAGGTGTTTTGCTTGCAGATTTGTTGATAAGGAAAACAGAGCAAAGTGAGCAGAAAGATTACTTCTGTCTGTTGCTTCTTTGTTACTCTTCTAATAATTATCTGGGGTGCAGAGAGGGACATCACTCATCTATTCTTCAATCTATACCAGTAATGAATATTGTTTAATCCTTCCGGCCATGTGTTTGGACAGTGCCCATCTCTGGAACTGGATGGACTGAAATACAAATCCATATGCAGTTAAAATAGCTCCCTTATGGATTTAATCTGTATTTTTTTATTTTATGTTTGACTTTTTGTTTTTTTCAGCTATTACCCATATTTTATCCCCAAACCTTTCTACTAACCTCTGAAGCAGCATTTTTATACCAGGTTCTTCCAATGGTTGCTAGGGGTTCCTTACACAATGAGCAATTTGTGCCTTTTCGCTAAAATGATCATTGGTATTAGTTAAATTGACCAATGTGGGTAATGCCACCCTTATAGATAGGTCAGCAGTGTAACAGGCCTTCTTCCTACTGATCACCACACTAATCTACTCTGAGCTGTGGATTTAATATTTATAGCAGGTTTTCCCTAAATACCTGAAAGTTATTTTAGGGGGTTCCCCTAGGGTAAAAAGATGGAGAAACACTGCTCTAGAGCATGTCCCTGCATCATTTTTGTTGAGGTATGATCTTCCTTAATTGCACAGAGGCGCACAAGGACCTGCTGAAGATGTCACTGGGTCTAAAACAAGTTATGAAATGAAAAATGTTTTTGGCATGTTAATGAAGGGTAAGAAAGTTACAAGCAAGGCAAAATAAAAGCAGATTAGTACAGTCCTAAAAACTAATTTTACTTTTTATCTTGTTCTAAAATAGGATAAAATGTGTGCTGCTTAGTGAAGGGATTCATAACATTGTCATTAGTACTTGTTCAAGTAGATTTAGTCTTGGTAAGTTTAGCTTGTATGTTGTGTTTTTATAAAATAAAGAAGTTTATGTTCTGCTTTTTATGTACCCTTTAATAACCACGATCACTTCTTTACTTTGCAGGGATTTCAGCAGCTGCCGATGTCACACTATCCGAAGACAATGGATTTATAGAATCTGTTCTTGATTTAGCAGTACAAGAGTTAGGTGTTGGCAATGAACCCAGGAATCAGAAGCAACTTCGAGACTCTCTTTTTTCCCTTATCAGAGAAGGGTTTGAACAAACAGAAGATTCCAGAATGCTTCCCACGTGCCTTCACCAGGTAACACTTGAACATTGGTTTATTTCTGCCTGTTTTCTTTGCATAAATCCAGAAGTGTTGCATCCAAAGTACTTCTTTGTTTTTCTCACTATAATTGGTTACAGGAACATATTTTTCATAAATCCATAGATTGGAAAGCACACTAAATAGGAATAATTTACATAAACCTGGACATATGAACAATCTGACAAACAGACCATATATTAAAAATATGCATAAACAGAATTTAAATAAAAAATCAATAAAATGCAATGCCAAAATGATCAGTTAACCCTAGACCTAGACCTAGCTGAACTTTTTTTTTTAATCCTGCTCTCCTATTGCCTCTTTTGACTGGGTTATAAAAGCTGGCCATACTGTCCAATAGAGAGGCTGAAGAAATGGGAGAAGATGGGAGCCATGCAGAAGTTTAAGCAGCAAGATATGGTAAAAATGCAGTTGCCCGTATTTCCAGGTTTACTAATTCTTTGAACTACACTTTTCAGTGAAGAAATGCCTGCTTATCCTTACTCTTGCCCCACAAAAGTGAGTTTTTTTTTTTTTGGTGTTTCAAAGAGTACAGTTAGTCACATGTTACATTTTGGCTAGAATAAGGATACATACATTTTTCTGGATTTAAAGGATTATTATACTCGTGCCGTAATCCTTTAATTGGCACTCACCTGGTACGCTGCTGTTCCTCATTTACACACATTATTCTTTGAATTCTTATTGGATGGTTGTTAGCCATTGAGCCAATGTTACAGTAGCAGTAATGGAGTATACGTATAATTGTACAATAAGTATAAATAAAGTTCACCTGCCACCACAATGAGAATGTTGTCCTTTAAGGGCCCATTCACACATATTCACTGTTGCAGCTTATAATTGTGAATGGGCATTCATTCCACCCCATTCATTTAAATGGGCTGTGCACCACAGTGCTCCATAAGTTTGGTCTGCACTATTTTCTGCTTCTACACATTATATTACACCATTGTGGGAAAAGCGGGCTTCTAAAGGGAGTATGAATAAAATGAAATATGGGAGTGGCCATGGCAGAACAATGCAACAAGTTTACTTTGCTGCCAAGCTTGTGTTGGGTATTTTTCTTTGCTTCTGCTGGCCAAACAAAATGGTAGGTAAGAAAAAGGAGCAAAAAGGTTTATATTGTTAGTGGGGTTTTTTTTGTTTGTTTTTTAGGCTGCTATTGAGTAAATATGTTGCTTTGCCCTGCTGGTCAAATGGTTAAAGCATAGGTAGTCTTTAACTTGAAATCCTCCTCTAGCTTTTCTTGTTATGTTGTGTTTGTATAAATTGCACAGTGGAAATTTAAATTGCTTACAAAAAAGACTGATGAAATACTTGTTTGTTTCCACTGTCTGATTATTTTTGTTTACATTATATATGCTCTTTTATAATGTATGTGTTCTTAATAAGGTAAAATGGGTTATATTTATTTTGTGAATCAGACAAAGCCTCTTCTCTTATTTTTCTTTACCAATCTTTCATCAGTCTTGGATTTTGCAAGTGCCTTTGTGAGTACTGATATCGCAAAATTGCATTAAATGCTCAGAACTGTGTAGGCTGTTCTTATGTTGGTTCATTGGTGCCCGAGTTTTTCTGTGTAGGCAGTTCTTTGTCATTCCTACATTCCCCAGACCTAAATTCACTATAGTCCCCCCCCCCCTCCTCAGGACATTGTGTATCGTAGCACCACAGACTGTGCAGGAGCTTGCTGAAATCCTGATCCTAGTCTAGGAAGCGATCCCCTGGACACCAACTGCTGTCTTAAAAACATACCCAGATGTCAGGAGTTCATGATGGCCACACAAACTACTGAGACACGAATTGATTATGATGAAATTCATGGAAATTCAATCATTCAGTTTTTTACGGTCATATTCAGTGGGAATTTGAATTCGGTCCTTATTAGATTTAATGATTTCACCGCACAACAAGGATTTTGCTACTGTGAATAACACATGTGATTTACATGATTTCCAGTGTGCTGATTCCAAATCTGAACTCAGAATTTGCCTATCACTTACAGATTTTAAGTTTATAGGCGTACTATAGCTGTTCAAATGGTCAGTAATTGGGTAATGTATTTTTACATGGGAACATTATAACATTTGCAGCTACCACTATGCCTGCTGTCGCCTCAGCTGAATCACGCCCCCTGGTGGCACGCATGTTTCAGCAGTGGCTGGGCAAGTCAGTGAGCTGACGTTGGAAATAGGTATATGAGGCGAGATGGACCAAGGGCTTGTCTCTAGTGCAAAACCATCTTATTGGATAGTACAGCTGGGCCATACGGAGTCTGTTTTAAGCTAAAAATTAGTAGGTGCAGCTGTATTAATAAACCAGACAATATTTGCTAAATTTGTAGCAAATATACCCTGTGTGATCAATGCAAGAACCTAACCAAGAGGGTGAGATTTGCTTACAAGTATTACTTTGGATGTGAAATTGGACATCAGGATAAAAGCTGGGCACCTCATATCTGCTGTCAGGTGTGTTACATTGGCCTAACACAATGGTTGAATGGGAAAAGGAATAAAATGCCTTTTGCTGTGCCCTTGGTTTGGCGTGAGCCAAAAGAACATCACTCGGACTGCTACTTCTGTGTCAGTAAAATTGCTGGGTTTTCGAAGAAGACTAAGTCAAAAATCGTCTATCCTGATTGTGAATGTGCTCTGAGGCCAGTGCCACATGATGCAGAGAATCCAGTGCCAGTCCCTTCTACATCTGTTACTGTAAGAGACATGTCGGATGAGGAACAGGAGGATGATGTCGATGTTAATAAATGTTATGAACCCCAATTTGAAGAGGGTAAGACATTTTTTAAGCCAATGAGATTTAGATGATTTAGTAAGGGACCTGTCTTTGTCAAAAGCGAAGTCTGAAGTGTTAGCCTCCAGATTAAAGGAGGGGAATTTGCTACAAAAAGGAACGACAACTTCACACTTAGTGATCGTCACACAAAGTTTGCAGGTTATTACAAGCTGGAAAACAACATTTGCTTCTGTACTGACGTGAGTGGTCTGATGATGGAGTTAGGATGCGAATACATACCAGAGCTGTGGGGATTGTTCATAGACTCAAGCAAAGCACGTTTAAAAGCTGTATTGCTGCACAAAGTTAACGAAAAACCTTCTGTTTCTCTCGCTCATGCTGAGGGAATGAAAGAGACATACGAATCCACGAGGTCATTTTGAAATTGATTTACTATTCAGGACACAAGTGGAATGTTTGTGATGACCTGAAGGTTGTGGCACTCCTTCTTGGTCTGCAATTGGGATATACAAAATATATGTGCTTTCCGTGCCTCTGGAACAGTTGTGAAGACAGAAACCATTACAAAGTGAAAGAATGGCCACCCAGACCTGAACACCCTGTTGGCCAGTACAATGTGAATCATAAATCACTCAATGATCCACAGAAAGTTTACCTTCTGCTACTTCATATTAAACTTGGATTAATGAAAACTCTGTTGTTGCAATGGATTGTAATGGTATGGCTTTTAAGTATCTGAAGGCCAAGTTTGGAAAAGGTATAACAGATGCTAAACTGAAAGCAGGCATTTTTGTTGGTCCCCAAATCTGTAATTTGATGGATGCTGCATTCAGAGACAAACTCAAACCACTTGAACTTGCTGCTTGGGATTCATTTGTGCTAGTTGGGCAACCAACGAGCTGAAAACCATGCGGAACTCGTGAACAACATGCTAACAGCATATCATCAACTTGGCTGCCGAATGTCACTTAAAATTAATTTTTTACAATACCATCAGGACTTCTTCCCACAAAATTTGGGTGATGTAAGTCATGAACAAGGTAAGAGGTTCCACCAGGACATTTTTGTTATGGAAACAAGATATCAAGACAGGTGCAACCCGAACATGATGGGCGACTACTGTTGCAATGGGAGACGGTGCCTGAAACGCTGCTGAAGTGTACATGTGTGTTGTACAAGGACGCAGGTGAATTATGTGTAATTGTATATGTTGTTGCAACATTAAACTTCATTTTTGTAATGTCATGGAACTATGAGGCAAAAGCTAGTTATGTATAGAGATTACATAATAACTGCGGAATGAGAGCATGTAGCTAATTGCGTCTATATGCGTAATTAACTTAAAATCTTGATGTCCTAGGCAGAATCAAACTTCAGATTTGGATTCAGCACACTTGATTTAGTATTGAACACATGAATTAGACCAAGTAGCAGACAATATTTATTTTTTTGTGATGCAGTGTTTTGGTTTCCATTTTTTTATATCATTTAGTTCTCAATGAATTACAAAATTTAGACCAATGAAACTTTTGAATGTAAATATTTCAGTTATTTGAGATCTGATATTTGATTTCAGTGCGTCCTTAATTTTTTTGAGCAGTGTATATAATCATAACCTAACAGTGAAATCTGCTGAAATAAACATTTTTATAGCAGAGTTTAGGGTATTGTGAATATTATATTTAATATACAAATGCCATTGCTTCTTTCCCTAAAGCATTTTGCATTAGTGGGAATTCACTGTGGAGTTCTACTGAGCAGGCAGCAGAACTGACATATGTAAAGGTAATATGGCTCCCCTCATAAATTAATTTTTTATTTGCAGATTGCACAGAGAAACACATTAGGATTCAGAGGCATAACTATAACCTCGGCAACCCCTGCAGTCACAGGGAGGCCTGAGTTTATAGTTGCCCTCACCTCTCCCCTTTTCCAATGCCGCTTAGGTGTCACACAGGGGAGGGAGAAAGTTTGTAACTGGGTGCACCAGTGGCAAAAGGATTTTAATTGTTCACCATGTAGATTAGAGCTTGGTTCTGTGTTCAGCGTCATGGCACAAAGAGTTAGCCGCTGGGGCCATGGAAAAACAGGATTGCCTTCTTCACAGAAGTCTGCAATGGTGCCGGCAGTGAAGTTGGTGGCTCCTTCGCATGCATCGATTTCAGGTCTTGGATCTGTCATCACGTCACGACAACTGCACAGGGTAAATATGTGCCAAAATCAGTACGCATGCTGTGCTTACCACCCACCAACGAGTTTAGTCTACTTTAAGGGCCAGTAGAAAATGAATAGTTCTAATTACCACAGTTTTGTTTTGTTTTTTTACACAGTAGGACTAGTAACATATAATATCATCCGTTCTGTCTTTTGGTATGTTTTAGTGTTATTTTAAACCCGTATTTTTTGAAACTGCTAGAATGAAACTATTGTTTTGTGTGCTCCTACATGTAGGAAAACACCTGTACTAGATAATGAACGTTAATCATTGCTGTAATTGTGTATCTATTGGCTTTGCACTGTTTGTTTGCTTAATTTTTCTTATGGTCAGAAAAATACGGTACTTTCATTAGGCTTTGTCTTCTGATGTCCTAACCAAGGCACTTGGCCTTCTGGGACACCCTGTGAAAACATTGTGAATCTGTTCCTGCACTGTGCTTTAAGAAATTTAGAAAATTCCTACTGGCTCAGTGAGAACCATGTTGATTATATTGTAGTTTGTTTTAATATTAATGCTGCCTCTTAGGACTGCTGGTGGTCTTTTATGTACGAAATTGAAATAATCCTTAATGGCCTAATTAGATGAGAAAGCTATGCAGTTTATCCAGCTGGAACGAATATATCACGAGCAGCTACTAGCAAATCTGTCCGCTATTCAACAGCAATGGGGTGAGTAAACCATCATTGTGTACATCTTGTTCCCTGCCACATGGAATGTCTTAATTAGATACTGTTCATGTAAGATTTAGCCATGCTGTTCATGTCAAACTACATTTGTTACTTTGTCTATTTGCATTGTCATGTTTAAAACTTTTTAAAATTCTAAATTATTGTTAGCTAGTCCACCATATATAGAAAACTGGAAAACTAACAATTTCTTCATTTTAGGAGTAGTAAAAAAATTACAACACTTTTCTGTTTTTTATGTTAACTTTTATAATAGTTTTAGTTATGTGACACATGGAAAAAGTTCAGAACTTATGTCTAGTTTTTTTTTTTTTATTTTATTGCTTTCAGAAAATTTCATAAACCTACTTCATAAACCAGAGGCAGTAGTGAAAGGACAATGAAGTGAGCTTAAATATGACCAATAGAGAATCAGCAGTAGAAGTCTACCCAGCTTAACCTTCTTTCACAACATTTATATTTGTATATGTATGTATGTAGCTCTCAGCAGCCAAAACTCAAAAGTGATAAGGAAAAGAGTGGGGGTGGGGGGTGGGGGGTGGTGGGAGATCACCAATTTAAATTTTGGAATTCAGCAGAATCTACTTCATCTGACATACAGGTAGTCCCTGGGTTACATACGAGATAGGGACTGTAGGTTTGTTCCTAAGTTAAATTTGTATGCAAGTCAGAACATAGGTACATTATTTTATTACATGCAATTAGGACAGATGGTTTTGTCAACATATTAGGCAGCATGATGTCAGTTACTATATAAAATCCTCATTGTAAGTTAATCACAAACAAAGCAAAAAAAAAAAAAATTATGTAAAAAGTTATCCAATGTGCACTTTTTACATTTGTATTTAGCATATTTGTTATGATGCAGACAAGTATAAGAAAAGGTAAATTCATAGTGTACTATGCAGCTGTTATTTTCAACCCAGTATCCACCAATGAAGCCAGTATTGGATAGGTTCCATGCTAATATTAGAAGTAAAGCTCTTGTTGCAGTATCATTAGGGTCCACTTCTGTGTCAGTGTACATGTGAATGCTTGAACTAAACTATATATATTTTCTGTTTTATTGCCCAAAGCCCGCCAGCTGCCAAGTGGAAGGTAAGTCTCCTGGATTATTTAACAATACATTTATTTATTTACATTTACTGTTACTGGATTTGAAGCTTTAAGAAAAAGCAAGTACCTTTTGTTTGCCGTAGCAGGTGCTCTTTAGTGAGTGTGTGTGTGTATACCTAGTCTATGCTTTCTATTAACAGTTTGCATGTCTGACTAATACCTTTGGTTTTAGTAACTAATGCCATATTCTAACCATCCTCCAAACCCTCCTCTCTGGCATAACATCATCCAAAACTCTTCTCTTTTTTTTATCTAAAGCAAAAACTTTTTTTTTTTTTTTTTTTTTTTTCCTTTTAGTGAGGTAGGGTTAAAACCTCCTACAGATTCTCTCAATTCTTCCTTTAGCTAAAGTTTAAAAAAAGTTTAACCATTCACTACTCTAAATAGGATTTAGATAATACTTTTTCACCTGATGCAGTTTATGAAAAATCTTTGCAGATTCAGAGTCTCCCACAGTTATTGGCAACAGCTGCAACATTTGATGTCGATGGTCCATTTACCGACTGTCCAGGTAAGTGGTTTGTTTTACTTTAAAAAAGAAATACAGTATGGATAAACTTTGGGTTAATAGAATTATCAACTGACCTGTTCATTGGACCTTACTCTGCCTCCCACCAATACTGTTATTATAGTGGAGAGGTTCCGTCTTTTAAAAGATTTGTGAAAAGCTTATGAATGCATGTAAACCAGGTAGTGGAAAAATAGTGCTGGTTTTTAAAGTAATTTGTTTTTTTTTTAATATAAAAATTTCGAACATCAGCAAATATTAATGATAAGCCTTAAATCAAAATCAATCAAAATAAAATAAGCCCATAAATCAAAAGGTTTCCTGACATAACCATACATTTAGGTTTTTAAGCCTGAAGCCTCCTTGTACACACCAACAATGCATGATTAAACTTTAGGCTTTTGTTATTGTTGTTGTTGAATTACTTTTAAATGCCAACATACTCTTAACAGCAATACCACCAGCTTTAAAACATTTACACATTGTAATACATCCACATTGGGCTCCATTTATGAAACAGGATTAGACATTCCCTCGAACATTCCCTTGTGGGAATCAATTACTGCCATTAAAACACATGGGCCTTAAAGATTCCCATGAGGTAATGTTTTAGTAAACGTCTGATTGTAAAGTTTGTAGGATGCAGCATACCCACTAGACTTACATGTGGTTAATTGAAGGAAATCAATGATCAGTCCTAGTAAAACAATGGCCCTCTTATGGAGCAACTACCCAATAACATTTAGATGTGATTAACTGCACTCTGCTGCATCTTTATAAAACTGTACAACAATAATCACAGCTACGTTATATTTTGAACTATAATATAGCTGGTTGTGTGACTTATGAGCAAAATTAGGTTTTGTAGAAATATCACATGGTAGTATTGTCACATTGTGGATAAACATGCAGTTTTAAGTGAACGTTTAGTAAGAGACCTAAACATTAATTCTTGACTCTTAACTAACCGTTTTCAAGCAGGTCCAATTATAGTGGTTCAGTAGATGTGGCGTCTATTTATCTCTCCTACAGTTGTATACACCCCTGTACAGTGGAGTTCAACAGCTGGGAAAAAACAATGTTAACCCTGCTTGGCACTGAAAACTGGGTAGTTTAAAAGGGTACTTTTTTTTTTTTTTGTAAACTGCTACCTGTACATGGTTGGAGGGATTCATAGCTGTGTTTGATATTGAAGAATAATTAACTAAATTGAAAGCAGGCTTACTTAGAAATGTTTTCTCACAATTCTTTTTTTCATATACCTAAACCAGGGGTCTGCAACCTGCGGCTCCGGAGCCGCATGCGGCTCTTCAGCCTCCTTGTTGTGGCTCCCTTCGGCTGCCGTGGGAGAGCTCTGATTGGGGATCCCCTTCCTCCCAAGACACTGCAGAGGAGGGGGATTCCCTATCCGGTGTTCTAATGAAAAAAGTCTACCAGTGAAATAAATCTACCACGGGGCATGTACAAATGGGTGTGTACAATGACATCCCCCTCCTTTGAACCCCAATTCCTCTGGAATGGGGAACCTAAACCATGGGCAAAGAAAAAAGTTCCTGGCAAGGCTTTTAATTTGAATTGAATAGTAAATTTCAGATCAGTTCCTAGCTTCAGCTACTGGTACCATCCCCTTTATGCACCTATATATTAAAATTAGAATGCACATCACTTATACTTAAGGTCCACCAAAAACATTAGATTAGAACCTCTGTCAGCGTTTTACTGTTATCTGGGATTGCTGACCACCATTACCTAGACAAGAATTGTAACTCGTGAACCGCAACACAGGCAGAAATAAAAATGATTTTTATTTGTATAGTAGGGGAAGGCTACAAGCCTTATCATTTTTTTTTCTCACCCCTTTCTGTTAAAACTGTCAGCCGGACATGAAGTGAGGGGAAAGCCCTTAACCTCCCTAGCGGTAACCCCCGAGTCACACTCTGGGTAGGTAAACCTATTGTAAGTAATAGTAAATACAACACTTACCTGATCCGCCGGCGTCCCACGCCATCCATCACCGCGATCCCTGTCTTCTTCCTTCTTCCTCCGGCCAGATTCTGCACACGATGAGTCACCGGGAAGTTCCTGGTGACGTCGGTGCGTGTGTACGTTGCCGGCGGGTTGGGAAATTCAAAATCAATTTTTGTATTGCATTCAATACAAAATACCTGTGTTGAATGCAATGCATTGGATTTATATGTGTAAAATCAGTGCATTGTTTTTAAAAACATTTATTTTACAGTATATACAATAGTATAAGTATATTATGTATTTTTTTTAATTTAAACTTTTTTTTAAAAAAAAAATAAGATTTTTTTTTAATTTATTCAATTTATTATTTTTACATGATTTGTGTTTCAAACTTTAATATTCTCATACTATTATAATGTACTGTAAAATAAGTTTTCATGAAAAACAATGTACGGCTTTTAGATATATAAAACCGGAAAGAAGTGAACCGCTAGGGAGGTTAATAAGAGTATGGGGTGAGCTAGTGGTTAGGTTTAGTCTGTGTGAGCTGGTTGAACAGCCAAGCAGTATTCTGCAACATAGAAAAGAATCACCCTTTCAAAATATACATTTTGTTGCTTGCTTGAAATGATGACACACACAAAAACAAAAAATAATAAAAAAAAAAATTGTAACTAGCTTCGACCTGTGATCAATTGTAATCAGTTTGGTTAGTTCAGTATAGAAAGCTCCTTTCCAGGGACATTCCAATGCTTGGTAGTTCATCTTAAAGCAAACAATTAACTATGGATGAAAAGGCACTGTCAAATCTCAGAAGAGAGTTAAGGCAAAATCCACAGGATGGATATCAAAAATATTCAAATCCTTTTTAAATTCTAGGAGCACAGTAAAGTCAATAATTTGGAAGTGGACAGCATTTTTGGTTCTGCTAGGACCTTCCCTGGATGAGAATTTGGTCCTTATTTATTAAAGGTCTCCAAGGCTGGAGAGGATACACTTTCATCAGTGAAGCTGGGTGATCCAGCAAACCTGGAATGGATTTCTTCAAAGTAATTTGCTAGCAAATGTTTTGAATCGTGGACTAGATCAATTCCAGGTTTGCTGGATGGGTCCAGCTTTACTGATGAAAGTGTAGTTTTTGCAGCCTTGGAGCGCTTTAATATTTTGAGCCTTTTGTCTCAAAACAGGTTGCAACTTTCCAGCATTTTTAGGAATATATGGTAAAGAGTGGTCAATGGGTCTAATTTATCAAAGCTCTCCAAAATACAAGATTGGAGATGGCACACTTTTATTAGAGAACCTGAGTGATCTAGCAAACCTCGAATAGATTTATTATTATTATTATACAGTATTTATATAGCGCCATCATATTACGCAGCGCTGTACATAGTCCATAGTTGTGTCACTAGCTGTCCCTCAAAGGAGCTCACAATCTAATGTCCCTACTATAGTCATATGTCATTAATGTAGTCTAGGTCAATTTAGGGGGAGCCAATGAACCTAACTGCATGTTTTTGGGATGTGGGAGGAAACCGGAGTACCCGGAGGAAACCTGCGCAGACGCGGGGAGAACCTGCAAACTCCATGCAGATAGTGTCCTGACTGGGATATATATTTATATTAGTTAGAAAAACTTTTCAGTCCTGGACCAGATCCATTACAGGTTTGCTGGATCCACCAGGTTCACTGATGAAAGTGTATCCTCTACAGCCTGAAAAAGCTTTAAATAATTTGGTCTATTGTGTTCATGTGACAACAATATCACAAGCGTTCCACAAATGGCGTGTATGATTACGCTTTACAAAAACACATTTGAAGATTCTGAGGTGAAGTTGAAAAAGTGTTATGGAAATATGAGAACACATTTAAACTATTTTGCTGCAGCATTAAATGATCTGATGTCTGAAAGCCACTGTCCAAAAAACACCATACCTACAGTAAAAGATAGCATTCTATTTTGGGTACGTTTCTCTGCAGCAGGGCACTTGTCTGAGCACTTGTCAGGACAGAAGGAAAAATAAGTGGGGCAAAATACCATCAAATTCTTCAGGAAAATTCATTGCCCGCTGCCAGAAAGTTCTCAATGAGAGGAATGTTTAACTTTCAACTTGGCAATGACCTGAAGCACAGAACATAAAAATTGAACACAGTGGTTAAAGGTGAAAAAGGTGAATGTCTTTGAATGTCATAGTCTAGATTTGAACCCTACTGAAAATCTGTAGCATGACTTTAAGTCCACGAACAGTCACCATAAAATCTGACTGAGTTTGAACAGTTCTTTCGAGAAGCATAGGCAAATATTACATGATGCAGAGGTTGCCATGGGTTTCTAGAGCAGTGCGTGATGTACTGTGAGCTGTGAATATAGTCATTCTAACAAGGGATCCACGAGCACCTGAACGATCCTTCAAGGGTTCTGCCATGTAAGGCTACGTACACACGTCGTCCGATTATCACTTCAGGGCTAGTATTGGAAAGAATCTGACGTGTATATCGCTCGTCTGATGTCGTTCAAGGATCCATCCTGGCGGATCTGCGAACGACCACAATGCAAGTGAAGGGGAGAGAGCACAGTGGGGTGCTGCTTGCTAGTTCTCCCCCCTCCTCTCTCCATAGAGCAGAATGGCGGTGTATGTACAGCACTCATTCATCTTTCAGTCTTTTGTTGTTGGAAAGGATCGTGAAAGATCGTTTCCAACTACAAGAGTCTTGGAAGTGGATGTAGTCTTAAAGGTTGAAAAAGGCTGCTTTTTTTTCTTTTTTTTTTTTCTGAACTGCTACTATGATATCTTTCACATTTTCTTGTGTTTGTAAATGATTTTGAAGGAAGTAAATTCCTTTTTTTTTTTTTTTTCCCCGATATCACAATTTTCAGTTTAGGTTAACTGAATACATATGCAAAAAGAGATCTCTGTGCTGGGTTGAATTTATTTTTATTTTATTAACTTTTATTACATTTTGTTGATGACTTTATGCAACAGATTTGGATTCCAAAGGTCACCGCATCAAAATTTTTCTAAGCATTCTATCCCGGTTGCTTTCCTTCTGGGTAGAAAGCGCTCAATGCAATACGATAGCTTGCTTGGAAAAGACTATTGCTATTTCCAGATGCCCGGTAATGTTATTGAACAACAAAAATGGGAGCTAGGTTCTATAGATCTTTCCTTTCTGAAATTGAATCACAAAGCCTGTATTGATTTTATTCATGTGACTGCCATCTTTTCATAATACTCTGGTATTTCTTTTTGGTGTAGTGCATCAATGAAGTACTGTAAAAATATTATCTGAATATGTTAGTCTATAAAAGCATTCTTTACCTACAAGCAAAACATTCTAGAAATGTATGCACAGATCTATCCACACTACTTTTTGTAGTATAGTAATTAATATATATATTGTACTAGAATTAACTAAACTGCTGAGCAGTGTTTATTTTTATTATTATTTACCTGTAAGGCCCATTCACATATTTGTGTTATAAACCTTCCTACCCTCCTGTATGTAAATACACATTAAGTGTTTTTAAGTTTTTAGAACCCATCTGAAACCTGACTTTTGAGTATTTGTTGTGATATTTGAGAATTATTTCACATTACTAGCAACTAGATCAGTCAATCTTTTATTGCTTATTAGGAATTTGTAAGTAGTCTAATGGCCATAGTGCCGGTGCGCTTTAATTTTTAATAGTCTTGATCAAATCAAGGTTCTTTCTGCAGTAACCAGATACTAGTGTCGGAGATAAACTAAGCCATTTAGTATTCTGTGTTCCTGCTCTTAGATGTTTGATAACGTATTGTTAAAGTCAAGTTTTTTTAATGAGGAAATCTGCAAGATATTAGAATATGGCATATGTCACCATAATTGAAACTCCTCTTGATGCATTAATGTGTTGTCAGATAACTGTTTTTGATTTCTGAAGTTCTCACTCTGTCCCATTCACAGCCATTTTTGTTAGAACTGGTAAGAACTCATTGTAGTGGAGGTAAGAATAAGGGTAAAGGCCTTTTTAACATTACAACTTTGATGATCTTGTATATTGCAGCCCAAATTGTCTGTCTGAATTTTAATTATCACTTATAAAGGCTGTTCATGCTGCTAATACAAGTCGGAACTTTGTATTTTCCATGTGACACCACATGAACACCTAGGATAGCAGTAAAACCTAGAAAAGGGTTTTAATTTTTCTCAGCTGTAAAATATATGAAATGTTGTTGGATGTTTGCATGTATTGACCCTTTTAGTCTCTGTTCTGTAAAACATATTGGCCTGTCTACCAATGACATTATGAATGGAGCATGAATTGTGTCACAGGCACTAAGGATGTTCAGTTCTTCAAAAGGCCACAAGATATTTTTATTGTGAATAAATAAACAAATCATTTTAGTACAACATGAGAAAGGTAACCATTAAGATTGGCCTGTCTACCAATGACATTATGAATGGAGCATGAATTGTGTCACGGGCACTAAGGATGTTCAGTTCTTCAAAAGGCCACAAGATATTTTTATTGTGAATAAATAAACAAATCATTTTAGTACAACATGAGAAAGGTAACCATTAAGACATTAAACAAATATGATTCACTTTTCGATTTTAGTGACTGTTTAAATAACATGATGAAAATTTGACTTTACATACAGATGTTGTGCAAAGAACTGTGTTAAGATATAGTTTGAACTGATTAAAAGACAGTAAACTAAACATGGCATCTACGGTATGTGTTTTTGCCTTTTTCCCCCTTGAACAAAAAAATAACCATTAAAGCACTGTTTTTCTCTACATTTCATTGTAGCCAACTGCTATGTTCTAATTGCGTATGTTTTTGCATTCTTTAATATTTTGTATTTTATTTTTATCACAACACTGGATAGCTCTCCTAATGGGGGTCCAGCAACCTATATAATTTTCAGGGTAAGCATAGGTTTTGACTTTAGTGACACTTTAACCTGTGCTTTTGACAGTCATTGAGTTTATTGCTGCCTTACATCATTTGCTTGATAATTATTATTAAGCAGACTGAACAATAGACTTGAGATTAGATTTATGTGCCTTCTAAAAAAGGGTTGCCTTTTTTTACTGCATGTCACTAATACTTGTTTGTTAGCATTACTTTTGCCGAGCAACTGTCTTTGCTTGCTAACGCCATGACTACACTAGCTACAAACCCAGAAACAGCAGCTGGTGTTTTCTTCCTAATCCTAAAAAGATCAACATTAATCATGCAGGTTTCATGCTCCAAGTTCGCTTTGCATGAGTACGAGAGACTCCTTTTTATGCCAAGTAGGGAGCAGCAAGTAATTGAAGAGACAAGTTACTGGGATAGATTACTAGCATTCCCCCTTGACCTGTTTAAAAATGTGTGTTGAATTATAGTTATTTACTAATGTTAGCATTGTAGTACCATTGGTAATGTCATGACAGTAATATCTTTGGCAGTGAAGCACTGGCCCGCTTATCTGCTGCAGAGATTGAAGACTCAGAATATATCTATCCATATGCCAAACCGTCTGTCACTCCTAGTGTTCTCTAAATTAGGGTTGTGACATTTAAATTGAAATAAAAAAATATTTCTGTATTTTCGGTTTGTAACTGTTTTTATGTCTTTAATTTTTTGGTAATATAAAGCAGGAAATACCACCATAATGTTATCTGTGTGTAGATTTATTCTTTGGTCACAATACAGTGTTAAACCTAAACCTGTTATGAGATATAAATATGTTTAATATTAAGAACAGAATTTTTTTTTTCAGGTTTTTGAACTTAACCGCATACAACAATTGCCTTCATACAATATATACGTATACTCTAAACCCTGTGAAAGTATTTGTAATTTTGGCCAGTTGATTATGTGGTAACCATACATCTACTTGGCACTAAGATGCCTCTAGTTTTTTCCTGAATAGGACTTTTTTGGCTCAGCTGCACTTTATCCATAGTCAGGACACTAAACATAGTTGATAATGCTGACATAAAAATAAGGCACAAGAATAGAAAACTTGGAAAGCCAAGCCCATACTTGAGTTCTCCCTGACTAGACAGTTTAGTAGAATAATATTGGCATGCCAGTGTTTACTAGACTCAGGCAGCCCACAGTTCCTTTTAATACAGTTACCCTTATTTGATTCAGGTACTTTTCTTCAGCACTCATTCAAAGTCTCATCCTACCTTTCCTCATTGCCGAGAACCTTTCCATAGGAATAAAAAGAGATTGTGCTTGGCTGCACCACGCACTAAACATCTTAGCATAGTATGGGTATAGCTAAGTGGGCAGCACGGTGGCTCAGAGGTAGCACTAGGTAGTGCAGCGCTAGGTCCCAGGTTCAAATCTCGGCCAGGACACTATCTGCATGGAGTTTGCAGGTTCTCTTCGTGTCTGCGTGGGTTTCCCCTGGGTACTCCGGTTTCCTCCCACATCCCAAAAACATGGAGTAAGGTTAATTGGCTCCCCTCTAAAATTGGCCTTACACTGTGTAAATGACATGTGATTACAGTTGGGACATTAGATTGTGAGCCCCTTTGAGGTACAGTTAGTGACACAACTATGGACTTTGTACAGCGCTGCGTAATATGATGGCACTATATAAATACTGTGTAGTAGTAATAATAATAAAAGTATGGGTAGGTATAAGACTTGGAAGAGGTGCTGAGAGATGGCATTAGGGCCTTGATGGTACTAAACATCTAGTTGTCTGTTAATGTAAATTATATATCTGGGTGTTTATTTATTTTTTTTGAACTGCCTTACATTCACTAATATACAAGTAACAACTAAAAAGAAAAATATATATTTCCCATGTTTAACGTTGAAATCAATGTTCAGGAAAAAACTTTCCTTTGTGATTGAAAATAATTATATATTTCCCACCTCCCTGGGGATGAGTATGTGGGGACAAAGACAGAAACTTTTACTAGCCGGGATTACATCAAGTGGAAGGGCCTATAGGCCACTATTTCCACAATTTTTTTAATAAATGTTTGACAGGTTGCTTTTACAGACGTTTTAAACCTAAAACATTGGCAATGAAATGGCAGGGGCTAATCATAAACAGTATAGAATTTCTGAAGGCCACTTAAATATACATAGATGCCACACCCCCAAAGAAGTAACTATATATATATATATATATATATATATATGAAAATAAAAAATGGGACTTTTAAGGCATTAGGCACCCTTGTTAGCACCTTTCTGTAATATACAAATGAACAACTTTAAAATTCCAGCAACCTTTATTTTTTAAATTAAACTTCCAAAAGCACACAAATAAAAGCCATTAATGTCATCACAGACACCATCAATTGTTTCCATCCCTACAATCTATCCACTTGTTTACTGAAAAAACTTATTTGTTTCTTCAGAACGATGTAGAGAGCCTTACACCATCTTAAAAATGGGTATGTTGATCCTCGGGCACTGACACACGATTTGATGACAGGGAGGGATCACATGTTGTGCAGAGAAGATATGATTTCCATGCAATTATTGCTGGATGTTAACCAGGGTCTGATTCAGACCATTTGGATTTTTATATTTGGTATATTGATATATGATATTATACATTTACCCTAAAAAATCCTCTGGTATTTGATTTAGTGGTGGTTTATTCCCTCTTTGCCACTCCCCTCATCTTGTAATGCTGGGCTAATTTAAGTGAGGAAACTAATTATTGGGAATTTTTAACATGTAAGGCTCTCTAGATCATCCTAAAGAAGCGAATGTTTTTTTTTTTTTTTTTTTTTTGTGCGAAACAACATCAATATATTGTAGAGATTGTAGAACAATCGATGGTGTCACATTTTTCTTGATTTTCTGTTTTAAATGAAATGTCATTGGTTATTATTTTGTTTCCTTGCCATAATAGTGGTTTTGTATTTTGAACTATTCATAAACACTGGATAAACTAGAGAAGGATTGGAACTACTCCCCTGTTTACTTCCAGTTATAAAGACCGCAGTGAAAACTTAGACTGTATGTAACAGATTTCTGTAACAGATTTTTGTGCCCTGAATAAGCTCTTGCCTACTGTATTAAAGAATCCAGTCATTGTTGTTCTGTTTGTGATTTGTCAGCAGTTTTTAACCACAGTTTTTATGCTCCCTAAAACAGGAAGACTTTTTTTATAATCTCCAATTTCCAGGGAATGCCTAAAGTGCTCCTGCCAGGGTCTTAAATAACTAATGTACAAATAAACCACTAAACACTTTGTGTGGGATTCAGAATCTGCTTTTATAGTATGTCAGAAGCATTGTGTATCTTAGAGCCTCCATTTATGGCTGTTTTAAACACAGTATATTCAATGGCAATGTATGTGACTGTAACTAAAATATTCATATATGCTGAAAAAGGATCATAAGTCTGTTTGATCACCTAGTTTAAAATACCACAATATATCGGCTCATTTTTCCCTTCTGACCCTTTTCTTTCTAACAGTAACAGTTTATGTTGCTTTATGAAGATCTTTATACTAAGCAGGAGATAAACCAGATTTGTTGTATATTTTCCATTTAATGTGACCTTTGCTCTGGGCCTTCTCTGCATCATCAGGGAGTATTGATTTCCAATGGGTTGTACATGTTATGAGGAAAAGGCTTTAATGAGAGCATGACAGAACTGTTTCAATGCATAAGCATAGTTGTACACAGCTGCTGGATAGCATGACATGCTGCTGCCTTCCTTATGATGACATTTGTCCTGTTGTATGTCACTGCTAATTGCATATTACCTCACTCGCACATCTGCATGAGGACACGCAACATGTGCCAGGATAGGAGGAGAAAGAGCCAAGTCATTAAATATTAATGTTCTGATTTCTAAATTTAGCTGTAGTCTAGTCATGGCTAGCCTGGGATACAATGTGTCCTAAACAATGAGGCCTGTGGTGTTATCAAGTCCGTTTATAGTCTTGTCCTTTTTTATCGTGCAACCACATTTGTTTTTTTTTTTCTTCTTCTTCTTCTAAAGCAACTTAAACCTTTTTCCTGTTAATGTTTAGACAGAGAAAGTGAACCTGGCAGCAAGACAACAACAGACAGGAAGCCTGGCGTGGCAGTTATGAACTTACCATCTGATGTCAGCGCTGCAAGCTTGATAACCAGAAGAGCTGATGACCAAGCTTTACACACTCAGAGCCACACCGAGGAAAAGCATCTGTCCATCTCTGGAGCAACCTTGGAGATTCACACCCAGCCTACAGGGACAGAAGGCAGGGCTAATCCTGACAGCAGCTTCTCTTCTGGGGATGCTGGGAAGAATAACAACCTCCTGCAACCAGAAGCAACAACGAACAGCAGCGATGTGTCAGAAATAGAAACATTCTCCAAGGAGGGAGTAGAAGAACAAGCTGAGAGTCCAATGGTAGACAAATTAATTTCAGAAGCCACAGTTCACACAGATTGTGTTTCATCAGCGCAGGATGATATTACTGAAGGGAGCAGTTCTTTAGAGTGCAGTAGTCCTACCACAAAAGACACTGCTACTAGGGATGGAATAACTGGTGAAAAACTGATTATTAATGCAGACGGCAAAACGGGTGAACAAGGACAATTTTTCGAGAGTGGTGCTGATCAGAAATGCTCAAGAGAGAGTCCGAGCAGGGCTCAGCATCAAGCAGCTGTTGAATTTATTGCAAGCCTGCTGAACGGTGACCTAAAAGAAAGCGAGAGTTTCCTGGCACAGTTGGAGTTCCAGGAAGAGACATTTTCTGAAGAAGAAATGTCCCCAAGCCCAGGAGAGACTGTCTTGGGTGATAGTTTCCTTTCACTGGATGAATTGGCAAAGAGGATTGAGATAGAAGAGGTAAGTGTTATTTTAACTATTCCAAATTTACTTTAAATTGTGGTATACAAGTAGTTTGTATTGAATTGTTAAAGTTTTCATTTATATGTTTTCTATTCCTTTTTGCACATTGCAATATTTCTGCACTTAGGAATAGTGGATTTGGGCATATATGCTTTTTTTGGTTTGCCTCTCTTTTGGAATAAATATTCAAACTGTTGACGCTTACTGGTGATGATTAGTGATCATTCCCAGTGACAGTAAAAATGAGCGAATACTATTCAGACAGCTTTTTATTATTATTTATTTTTTTATGGACATAGAAAACATCAGCAGTCGTTAGTTTTGAGCGGAATTACATGAAGAATAAATAAATCTTAATGTTAATAAATAAATCTCAATTAAAAGAAGAACTTTTGGAGTATGGAGGTTGTTATACCCCAATGATGTGTTTGTACCGTCTGTCTCCCCATTTTTGAGGATTACCTCTGCTTGGTTGTCCTGTCAGTAGGTAATAATGTGATTTGCATTATTACAGTCGTCACCAGAACAATAATAGATAGAGAACTGTTTTTTTTTTTCCCCAGTGATTGGTCTTAAGCCCTGTAATGATGTCAGATGATCGGTGCTGGAAACGATCTTTCGCGATTTGGTTCCAGTAACAGAAGTTATGAACAAGCATTGTACACACAACACCCGTTCTGTTCATTGGAGGGGTGGGGGAGGATGACCTGCTGTGCTCTCCTTGCACAGCGGTCATTCCTAATTCCCAATCCGGTCATTCATCAGTCTGCCAAATTAAATCAAACATTTTAGACAGTGAGGCAATCTTCCAGTGGGGACATTCCTGTGACAAATGTCCGAGAGGGTATTTTTTCTTCTTTAGCAGATATTTCCTCTCTTCTTGTCCTGCTTCTGGAACAGGAAGCAACACAAATTCTAACCAATGAGACTATTGGGCCACATAAAAAGTGATACTTTCATACAAAAGTAACTGAAGGCTTCTGCTGCCCACACCACTAAAGTGGTACTCTAATGCTGAGAAGCCATCTGCTAAGGTCTGTAGGGAAAATTACCTTACAGGAGTGTCAGCTACCTGGCAGCTTTTATTACTTTTTTCCTGACCTACGTGCCATGCCGCTGCCTTCAATGATGGTGTCGGTTTCCCAGCAGACTCCAAAAGATTTATTAAGATTGGCAGCTGGAAAGGTATGTAGTCTCTTCTTTTAAGGTATACCTTGCTTTAGTTACTTTTGTATAGTGACAGGGTCACTTTAAGTAAATATGTTTAAGAGGTTGCACCTTCCAAAAGTTCTATTTGTTGTTGGTGGAGTGTGTTTGGCAAAATTAACTGCTGACCTTGTATATCTCTGAAGAATTCCAGCGTATGCCGTATATCCTTTCTATAGTTTTTCTATTTTCCTTCTTTCATGTTCTTTTACTTTATGGGCTGTATTTATAAACAGAGAATCAAATATTCCCCCGTAGGAAACTTCCAGGTCTGTGTTTCAAAGGCAATAATTTATTCCCACCAGGGAATACCTAAGGGAAAGTCAGATTCCCTTTTTTTTTTTTTTTTTTTATAAATGGAGCTCTATATTTCATAGTTTTTGATAAAAATCATTATTAAAACATGTTAATTTTCTAGGTTCCAAGCTGTAGTTACTTAATGTTTTAATTTTTTTAATAAATACAATTCAAAGTCACAATTAACTGGGCTTACCTTTAAACTTTAGACACAAACTTCATCAGGTTAGAGTTTTAAATCGTAGCCTGATTTGTTGATTTGACATGTTGGTCAGAAGAGGATTGGGTGGCCAATATGGAATCCATATCCTGGCCCAAGGGTTAGCAAAGCTTTATGGCCACTAGGCCATTTATAGGGTGGGCGGGAGCACACTAGGCCGTACCCGCTCTAATAGCTTCTCCCACCACCAGGGAACACCCCCTGAAGTGAAATCCCTCTCCTCCTTATGCATTGCGGAGGAGAGGGATTTCCCTTCAGTGAGCTTTCCCTATTTACGGCGGTAGCAGAAGTATCAATGCCGGCCGGGGTAAATAGGGGAGTAACAGCAAGCAGGCGGCATCAGGGCTCTGGCAGTTCCTAACGCCCCCTGGCCGCTCCGCCGCTCCGGAGCCACGGGTTGCCAGCCGGCATTAGGCAGGATCAGCCAGGAGGCGTTAGGCCGAAACGAACTACTGGCTAGGCCGTATCTGGGCGACCCCTTTCCTTGCCATAATTTACTTTGTTCCCAGGTTGGCACCCAGGACATTAAAATAGTTCCCCACTTAGAGTGCGGTGCAGAAAGCTACCCTCTGGTAGTACTGCTTGTCCTGCTGTCAGATGATGATTTATTACAAACTAAGGATTTGGAGTTTGAGGTTTTATGTACTAACTCCCCCAGCCTGCTGCAGCACATCTCCCCTTTATGAAGTGGAGAAGAGGAAAGGTACATGTATTCAGTAGTCTTGTCTTAAGGTGACATTGTCTTCTCCATAGTTACTGTAATGGTAGCAAGTATTGTCAGCCTAGGACAGGAATACTGAATACCTCTAATCTTCCTTCCTCTTCTCCACTGTATATAGGGGAGGTGTTCTGTAGCAGGGTGGTGGAGTCCTTCCTAGGGTTACATTTGCCTCTCAATAGTTAATGTATTGCAAGTGGTTTCCCTAGGACAGAAATTGTGTTGCTGGATGAATTACCTGGTTAAAGAGTGTAGGGGGGGGTGAGTTGCGATATGATAGATTGGACTGTGCGTCAGTATCTGCTAGCAGCACTCTCTTTTTGTTTTCAGGCAGTGAATTTAACACATAAAGAACAATTCCAGGTCAGGCATAACATGTACGCACAGAAACAGTTTTGTATTGAATTCTCATTTGCTGTCCTTGTTTAGCCTTTGTCAGTGTGGCCATTGGTACAGTGCCAGCGTATTCGCTCAGCATATACATCCCCATCTAATGAGAGTTTGAAGAATTGTATCTCTAATGGGACATTCTACAGAATAGATAATCACATTGAGGTAATGTGATGTTTAAGCTCCTCTTTCTCTTGAAGAGGATGTATCATGAATTTTCTTAATGGAACATTTTTTATTATTATAGTACGGTAAGAGTGCAGACAGTGTATAAGTTCCTGGGCACTTCAAAGTTTTATGTCAGGTGGCATCCCACCAGTTCCTTCTGTGTGTGCTGTCCTTACCTAAGGTCACAACACTGCTGTAATAGATAAATTACAATCAGTGTTGTCACTCTAGGACAGGAAGTGTGTTACTGGCAGTATTACTATATGAATATAAAGGAACAAAAAAAACACATGCAGCCACCACATATGGGGAGTTCATGAGTTTTCTTGAATCAAGGTGCAGTAATTCTATTTTCACAGCAGATAATATCTCTAAATTGCTCTAAAGTTAAAATACAAGCGTACACATACCATTGACTGTTACAGGTAAAGGAGAGCGCAAGATATCTCAGGAGAGCCAGTGGCAAACATCTTGTTTTATACTGGTATTTCAGAAAAGGGGGTACAAAAACAGAGGAAAAGACTAGATCCAGTTAGTCTATGTACAAATAAAATCATCACGCTCATTAGTTATCATTTCCAGTGACAGATGAATAAACTAGCACTGTACACACAGCACTGTACTGTTCAATGGAGCAGGGAGAGGATGAGTGAGTGGCACCCACAGCCGTCAGTCCCTATTGGATGTTAATCAAATTGCCATGTTGGATTGATGAACAACGTTTAGGGACCGCATGTTGGTTTTTTAAACATAATCAACTAGTATTTGACGTCTGTACATAACTTTGACGTTAGGAACAGGCAGTTTAAAGACATATTTGTATAAAAGCTTTACATTGATCGCCTCAGAAAATTTACAACCAATGCATTTTTCTGCAGGTAGTTGAGAAGTTTATTAGACCAATTCAAGGCACAAAAACTGTAATTTGTGATAAGTCACATGATTATTTGATTTCCAAACTAGCCTTGTATTAGGGCACTTAAGGAAAGTCAAAAAAGTAATCCTTTAAAGTTAAATTGAGTTGGCAGGATGAGCAAGTGGCACCCTTTCCCTACATAGGCTTTTCTACTAAGTATTAACTTAATTTCAGTAGGCGTGTTCAATACTTGTGCCAGTCAGCTGTGTTATTGTATATTGTGTTTTTTGCTGCAGCAGAACTTAATCAGCCAGTTTGCACATCTGAGAAAAGATGAAATATAAGTAAAGGGGCACCTGTTCAGCCCAGTATCCTTATGACTATTTGATATGTGAAGAGGCATGTGAGGGAAATAAAAAACCTTGCCAGTTCTGAACATGGTGACCCGGGAATTTGCTTATATGTCATTTTGAGCCTCAGCGCAGTCACAATAGGATGTTTGCTATTAACCCCTACCTGTGTCTTACACTGATAGAATGAGAAAAAATGGAAATATCTAAATGGCCTTCAGGATGTTTCATGTCATTTGAAAGTGTGATTTTTTTTTTTATTCCCTCTGCTATATCTTATGTAACTTTTAATTAATAGGTTTCTTTATTTTTTTTTACTTTTTTAACATAGGGAGCCACATAGGTTTTGAATTTAACGTTTGAAACTTATTGCTCCTGATTAATATATATTTGCAATATTGTTTTTGCATATAGCCAGTTTAAAACATTTTTTTTTCTGTTCTGTGTTCTTTGATAGCCATACTCATAGTCTTACAGAGCGTAGAATTAACAAAGCTCCATTAACAATCTACCTCACAGAGCCTTACATTTTCCCTGCCAGAAGCAGACTTTACCTTTACATAAAAATTGCTAAGCAGGGTATTGAAAACCAATCATCCACTTGCTTTAGCTGTGCTTAAATTTCTTGCATGTTGCATGCTTTCAAGCAGTATATTAAAAAATATTTGAAGCACTATAAAGTGAGAAGTCGGTCGAGGATATTATGTACTTGCATTACAGCTGTATGTTCTGCACGAAGTGGTAGGTGAATTTGGTAGATATAGTCAGGTAAAAGTCATAATGCAAGTGTGAATCAAGGTTTCTGATGCTTATATCTGTATACACATTTTAATGGAATGCATACTTTAAGCCAAGGTCTGTTAAGGTCATTGACAATGATGTCAAGCGCTACGTAATATGTTGGCACTTTAAAAATCCTGTTTCTTTTTTAATAAAAAATATTAAAAATGATGTCAGTCCCTGTCTTTACCTTTATGTGTTTGCCAGGCTGACTTTCATTATTTATCGCCAGTTCCATCCTAAGCTCAATAAATGCCCTCTTATCAAGTGGGAGAAAGAAGAGCAAGAGACCATAAACAGCAGACAGGTCATTGTTTATTTTTGATGGCTATGGTATATACACAGTGGTTGGATTTCATGATGGTTTTTGTGCTTTGCTATCACTATGGACTTCAGAATTTTTCAGCTATGGTTACTTTTGTTCAAGGCTCATTGTGCACAGTAATTATTCCTAGACATTACATCAATACATTCATGAAGCAAGTGCACCCTTCCAGGAAGACATATCGAACTTGTTATACCAGTATTTCATTTGGTGCGTGTGTACAGAGTATCATTTCTCACTTGGAAAAAATAATCAAAGTCTGATTCCTAGCATAGTGTAAAATGCTTTCTGTCATCCCAAGACTTGAGTTCAGACATGCACTTTCTAGTTGTAACTAGCAGTACCATGCCATTATTCATATGGATGATAAAAACTATGCTTCTCATTTGATGCTCAATACATTTAGAGCAAATTATGTGAGATTTTCTGCTCCCATAATCATACAGTGATGCCTGTTTACCTTCAGTTTGCTCTCAGCTTACCATCTCTCTCAGAAAAACATATTGCTAATTCTTTCATCACATGTTCTATAATTACTGGTGAGGTACTTCTGCATTCTTTTATTGTTTACATTTCTATTGAAAAGTGTACCTTCAGTCATTTAGGCTGCTTTAAGTTTATTGTTGTCCTATGTAGCCTGTAATCATTGATTGGGTAATATCTTCTGCTTTTTGCAAGCAATTCAATACAATCTCCTGAATACCTGTGAACAGGGAAGAGATCTTAACAATGCAGTTGTAATTTAAAACAAACATGTTTTAATGCTTTGTTTGCAAAAGTGTTTTTTTTTTTTTGTGTGTGCTTAATTTTAGCAATTAACTTCAAAGTTCTAAATATTTTCCTCCAATGAGAATCTAAAGAGGAACTAAACTAAAAACTACACGTACCTTTAATCCTACAGGGCAGTCCAATCCATCCGGGGCTGTCTTGCATCAGGTCCTGCACCATCCCGGAGCCATTGCTCCGGGTGCCGCCATCTTCATCTCTCCTTCCGGGTTCTTACCTAGGCGCGAGATCAGGTGATGTAGGATGGGAAAAATTTTGCCGATCTCACTGTGCATGCGTGAGATTGGCAAATTTTTCTCTTTGTGTGAAAAGGCTCCTTCTGCGCATGAGAGAAGGAGCACCCAAGTGCCTCCCGGGACGCTCTTCCCTCCAATTCATTCTCGATCGCCTCGGTGATGGAGAAATAAGGGGCGGTGCTGTACGAAATGTACATAACATTTAAATAATTATATTGATTCCTATCTCATGGAGTGTTGATCGGTTCTAAAGAGATGGGTGGTATTGGACTACCAGTCCTCTCTCTTTACCTCCAGACCTCCTTTCTGACTCACCCAATGGATTGGTTTCATTACTGGGACAGGAAAAGTAAGGGGGCCCTTGAAAGCTCGCTAGTTCTTTTCTATCTTTTCCCACTCATCTGGATCAACCATTTCGCTCACATTTACCTCATCCCTGCCACTTATCACCTGCGTGCTCAGGTTATATCTTCATAGGTTTACAGTACAAACATCTGAAATCTGTTGGTGTTGCTCCTCACAGGCAGGCTTTTTGATTCATATTTGGTGTGAATGTCCAACCATTTAATCATTCTGGTGTGTGCAAACATGCTCACTGATGAAGTGGTTAGTAACACCCGACTTGGATATTCTTTGATATATTCTGACAGCTACTAGGACTGTCAGTGATTCCACAGCACTAGCAATGTCCTGACCCGTCCACATCGGGAGAATTGTGTAAAGAATTGGACCATATTCAGTATTGACTGATGAGAATGGCCGGGAGGAAAAATATTCTGTCACTTGGATCGCCAGGATTAAAAGGATTTAAAGATTCTACTAGGATTCAGGAAATGTTGGGTTGATCCTACACGTCAACCTTCTAATCTTCTCTTGGTTGCTCTCTGCTAGAGGTCTAGCAGATCCACATTTTTTTTTTTCCCCTTTCCTTCTTTTTTTTTCTCCTTCAATCCTTTCACTATTTTTACAATTCACTTATTTTGCTTGTGCTCTTCACCTATTATCCCTCCCTTCTCTTTCTTTGTTCTTGTTGCATTTTCCCCTTCTCTGCTTCTCTCCCTTTTCTTATCATTTTTATGGTATTTACCCTGGTATCAGGATATTCCTGTCTGGGATCTGAGTCACTCCACTGATTTCGTTGATTGTATTATCAGTTTTTGTATTCCAAAGTACCAGCTATTTTGTACCCTATTTCTTTCAATAAACAGATTCCTGAAGAAAATAGTATTGATTCCTGATGTATTTTGATGTAAAGCAATATGCCATGTGTATATTTTTCCTCAAGGACAATCTGACATTACCATCGTAACAGATTTTATTTAATGTTTTTATAATCTTTAGATTATTATTTATTCAATGAACTTTATTCTTTTTACTTTTTTGTACGCCCCTAAACTTCTTTTGGGGGGGGGGGGGTGAGCAATATTTATTTGAAATCTACTGTGAGGAGTGGAACTATGTACTTTCAGTACTTCATTTTGGAGCCTGTAGTCCCCATACAATACAGTAATTCGTTTTAAGAGTTTGTCTTTTTTGATGGGTGTGTTGTGATGTGGACTGCATTGTAATGTTGACCTAGGTCACCTTTTAAAATTTAATTTATAGATGTAGTTGGGGTATTCTGAGTAAGCAGCTAAATACTAAGTTGATAGGAATTTGTGCCTCTGTATAGCCAATCTTGTGCTTTAGACATCCCTGCTATCCTGCAGTCAGACAAGTGACACGTGTATTTCCTGGTTATGTAGTTTGCGTTTTGTCACCTGTCTGACTTCGGCATGCTCATTGCACAGCATATCTGCATTATCTCTGAATAGTGAGCTGTACCTGGAAGCAATAATGCTAGACTATGAAGTGACAAAGTCATCGTACCAGAAGAGATGTGTGTGACAAGAATGGCTGGTGAAAATGACAGACCATTTGGCAGGTATACCCATACACAGGTATGTATTTCATCTGAAAATGTAACCGTATGATCTGTGTTAAAACACTAAAATGCCTCTTTGTATGAATATACAATAATCGCTCAGTACTCATGCACTGTGCCGAGGCACCACCTTGAGTACACAGATTGGAAACTAAAGATTAAACACTCCCGCTCAGAACAATTATCTCCTCACGTTCACTGTTCAGGGAGAAATGCCTTTTACTTACACGATTGACAGAGATGTGCAACTTCACCATACAACAGAAGTGTCATAATAATCAAACTCTTTGGTAATGGTCTACAGGAATAATAATAATAATGAATCATTGTTAATAATTTACATACTGGTCATGGGGATCTGCACATACATGTTCTTGCTATTTATGGGTTTCCAGTGTGAGCTTTTGCTTTCCTACTGCAATAAAATAAATCTGCTAAATTGGTAGTACTTGTTATATTCCCTGCATGTAAATATGATTCCGTTGAAAACTTTGGGCTCTATTTTAAAATACAGGAAATCTGACATTCTCTCAAACTTTCCCTGGTGGGGATCAGTTCCCGCCATTGAAACACATGGACTTGGAAGATTCCCATGAAGAAATGTTTGAGGGAATGTCTGCTTCTCTGTTTATAAATAGAGCCCTATGTGTATTCTCAACTCTAGGCAAAAGTTATTTTGTTTGCATTTTGTTTTGGATAGATATGGAATTGTTTAATACATCTGTCACAATTATTACTCTTGTGACTGTTGGAGAAATGTTTTTCTCAGTTTCTGTGTCCACCAAAAAAGGGAGGAGGGGGGATGATATCACTAAGGCTAGGTACACACGTGCAATGGTTCTTGTCCGATAATCGGCTCAGGGATGATGTTGGACGAGTATCTTGCATGTGTGCGGTGCTCGTCATCTATCGTCTGAACGACCGTCTTGGCGGGTCCACAGACGATAGACAAAGAACAATTGTAATGCAATTTACTGTCGTTCTCCCCCACCCCTCTCCATAGCCCTTGCTCATGCATCGTGCAGTAGTTTGTTAATTCAGTCCTTTATAATTATTTCACGTGTGTACTTAGCCTAAGACACAAATGATTAAAGCCCTAATCTGGGCTAAAACTTACCTGAATTTGTGGTCATGTGATTTTTGGAGCTTTTTTTTTTTCCACGGTGTCCACTACTTGTCTAGCTCTGCTGTGGACTGGCTAGTTTGGCTGTCATCGTTTTAATGAGTATTATTCTATTGTCACTTTCGAGTAAACAACTCACCTATTTAATACTTTTACTTC
This sequence comes from Pyxicephalus adspersus, assembly GCF_032062135.1. Lineage (NCBI taxonomy): Eukaryota > Metazoa > Chordata > Amphibia > Anura > Pyxicephalidae > Pyxicephalus > Pyxicephalus adspersus. The sequence continues at coordinate 113,958,947 of NC_092861.1, forward strand.
CCCATCCTTTTCTAGTCTGCACATCCTCTTCCTTTCAACCTATTATAGTAAATTTTTAATTCCTTTGTTGTTGTGGGTGGGTGTTATGTTTTGTGTAACATAATTCAATTTTTTTGTAATTCTTTATTCATACTCCAGAGCGGTCATCCTTCATCATTATGTTCCTAAATTGACAAAAAATTACAACTTGTGGTTGTATGTATATTTATTTCACACACACACACACACACGATACTTGGAGTCTTTGGGCAGCTATCACTGGGTTAGTAAAGGTGAGTTTTATTTGTGTGATTATAAATACACAGTAAAGGCCATTTTAGAAAAGTTGGCTCATCTTCATTGTATTACCTAACCAAGAATTGCTCTTTTACATGATGTTCTCTTTGTGGTTTTAATAACTGTATTACTGCCCAGATTGTTTGATTCCATTGATCATGCTTTAAGGCAAAGCACGTATTCAGTCAGTAGCACACTGCTTACAATAACAACCACAGCATTGACATTTTTAGCAATCCAGATGGGGACAATGCTTTGTAATAGCTTTGCGGTTTGGTAGGTTTGCATGGATGAGTCGGCAGCTGGTGGCTGGTCAGCTATGTAAACATGTAGTGGTTGAGCAGTTTTTACTAAGGTAATTCAAAAAATGCAAAATGCATTATGCAGTGGCGTGCCTTGGCTGCTCAGAATCCTTGCATAGGTAGAATACATTGAGCTTGTTAAGGAAATGGTTACAAAGTTCAGCACTAGCGGCTGCTCTCATGATGTTTATCAGGCACTGGAGTGGAATGACACTTAAGCATACTGGATCAGGAAACATTCCACTCTGCAAGGATACAAGTTTCTGAAATCCCCTGCAAGTATATGGTGTTCCTGCTACCCCTGCACTGTCCAGTATCAGAGTAAATGTCACGGTGTAATGGCTATATCAGGAAAGGCATTACTGGCGGAGCTGAGGTAAGCAAACAACCAATCTAGATTTCTAAACGAATGTTTTAGCAAATCAGATTTTTTTTTTCTGATTAGTTTATTATGAATTTGTAATACTTGTTATGTCAGAAACTCCTGTACTCTGATCTTTGTATAGGTACAGTTTATTGCTTCATTTTGGTTTATATTGTATTTCAGATTTAAGCAGTGTTTCTCAGCCAGGGTTCCTTCTGAGGTTGCTAGTGCTTCCTTGAGGAACACAGGCCAGAAATGTAAGAGGCATTCTTCTTACTGACCCCCACATTAATATACTGTGAGCTGTGGATATGGCGATTTCCCCCATGTTGAAAAAGATGAGAAACACTGGTTTGAAGGCTTAACTTGTATGATATACAGTTGAAGGTTATATTGTTAGTGTTTTAGTGCAGTTTTAGGGTTCGTCGGTAGCTATTATGTCTTTTTAATACATTTGACTACAGCTACTATGTGATAAAACTGATCCGTACCAACAACCTGTATTCAGTGTTCACCCCTTTTAGCCGGGTACAGCACCCAGCACCGGCTGTTTTTGGTTGGTTACTAAAGAGTGGGGTCACAATACAGAGGCTTCCACCCTCCTAAAACATCTTCCCACCCAAAGAAAGAAAATGTCTGGGTTTAACATTGGTATTGCTTCATAGCAATTGGACCTATTCTCCAACAATGTTTTTACAGGGTTGACCTTAAATCGAATTGCTTTAAGGGGACCGTTCTCATTATGCCCAAGTGATTATCACAGAGAAGAGAAGTTGGAGAAATGGGAAATGTTTTCTTTTATTAATACACTTCCACACCATGCAGTATTTGACCACAGTTATTAAAGCAGCAGTGACCAGTTGGTGGCACATTTAAGTTAAAAATACATAAATCATATAATAAAGTCAAGTTCAATGTTTGCAAGAAAAGTAAAAAGAATTTTTGTCACATGCACTCCCTGTATCAATGTCGACCATTTGTATTGTTTCTATAGATATCACATGAGAGACATGCAATGTTTTGAGGCCACTCACACATTTTTGTCCATATCTACACCAAGGTTACTGGTCTCTTCCTTTTGTATGTATGTATATATGTATATATGTGGGCATTTTTTTCAGTCTTTGATGCTTTGGGAAATGGGTTCCTGAAACTTTAATTTTTCTTCTGTGACCTTAATGAAAGGGAAATATAATAGTGGTCACTCATTGTTTCTATGGCAACTGTAATATTTTGGGTTTACTATCTTTGTTTACTTCTATTGATCATGGTCACCATGAGGCTAAATCTCCAATGGGGAAAAAAAAAACCTAGGAAACCTTTACTCTAGGAATGAGTTATGGGTACCCATACTGAATTATTCAACATGTCTTATTCCAGAAAATAGTTTGCTAGGATGTTTAGAGACCTTAAGCTCTGACAGAGCCGCAATCCTTTTGGAGTCCTAGAAGAATTAAGCCGTCTTCACAACTCCGGGGTTGTGTCAAAATAATTTTGTTTCAGACAAAGCGGCCCTAGGTGGAACCTTCTCTGTGATTCGACCTGGAAAAGGCTTAAAGTGGAACTAATCCTAAATAAATTAAAAATTGTGAGCAGACCCCGTTTTTTTATTAAAGAAAGGAAGAGCTATGTCACGTGCAATAAAACAAACTTGACTGTTCACAATCACTGTAATTAGAAGTAAGTCTACTTCACTTCCTGATAGACATTGAGCATCATCATCATCTTGTTCTTTTCCTCAACAGCTAAATTCTCCCTGACCTGCTTACTTCATTTTTTGCTTTTCAGACTTGATGCTCTTGGGGGCTTGACTCCAGGTTTCCAGGAAACCATTTGCTTTGCATTGTTGGCCCATTTACCAGCCATAATCTAGCTTTATTACAGAGACTTGGTAATAATGCAGCTAGATTTAATATCAAGTAAATATAAAACTAGTTTTCAGTTCTTTTGCTACAATGCTAGAGTTCTGGTGTACTACTATTTGCTTGAGTTACATTTAGTTTTGGGATAGGGACAAGCTCCTGTCTGGCAGGCACCCGATAGTTTGCAAGAGTGATCAAGTGGAGGCCAAAGGGGTGACATTACTTTCTGTGTGGGCTGAAACTTTTCAGCAACATGATTGCTAAATAAAACATACATACCTTCTATACCACAGAAAAGGTATGGTCAAAAGCAGAAGAACCGGACTAAAAGCAGAAAAAGTTCCTTTCTTAATGTGTCACTGGTAGAAAGAAAAAGCAATGAGAACATATCATTTTTTGGTTTGTTTTATGAGTCATGGTTATTTTAATTGTACATTTTCTCCCGTGTCTGTAAATACCGGTCATGTCATACTGAGCCTGTTCTTGCTGAGCTGGCTGACAAAATCAGCACTTAATAAATCCACTAGATTATGAGCTGGCGGTAATCTCAAATACTTTTTAACCTTTAGCTAAAAGTAAAAGATCCCGGTCGTTCCCTGCACCTGTGCTTGTTTAACTAAATCAAGTGTTTGAAGATCAGCAAGTCAAAATTAGAACCAATTGCCTTAACAATGTTTAGAGTGTTGGCACTTGGAGACATCCAATCTGACTCTAAAAAGTAGAACACACACACACTAACACACTAAAATAAAAGTAAAATTTTTACTCCCTAGGACAAGCCATCTCCACTATCCTTTGTAACAATCTTAGGAGTTTTGTAGTTTCCATGTTTCTGTTCCAGACTGTCCAATGAGATAACTCATTGTAACCACTGCCATGCTGAAATCTGCCCTTCTGTAAACTAACCAACATAGAAGAGCAATGGCACAAAAAGTGGTCTGCAGCAACAATCTATTTTACTTTTTGCTATTACATAATCCAGTATTCCATGTATTTCTACATATTAAAAAAGGGGTTTGTTTTTAAAGGAATATATGATAATCGGAAGTCTGAATCAAATGTTTCCTTCTTTTAGGCATCTGGAAAATAATTATTAATTGATAGCCAGTTTGGTGTTAGCAGAAAATCTTCAGAAATGTGTTTGCCCCAATTTAGAGTTTTGATTTCTGATTCCTTGTCTGTAATGTAATAAATTATCATACCATACAAAAGCCACTCAAAAGCATAAATCTATACAATATTCTCATACATTTAAAAATGAGAAGTGGCTAACTAGCTGGCGTTTTTGCCTTGCCGTTCTGAAAGGTAAAGTTACATCCCAACTGAGACACCTGAAGTTAGGTTTACCCAATTTTTCTGTAGGTTTCCTCTGGCCACTACACTTTAGCTATAAACCAAAAATGTCTGTGTCAGTTGGATTTTTGCATATGATAGGAACATTATATTGTGAACACCGTGTATTTAAATGTATTTTTTTCCAATAGAGCATCGTTAGAGAATCTATGTACATAATTTTATTACCTTGAATATATATTCAAACACTTTTTATTATTGTTTGCCTGTCTATGTAAATGACAGTCAGATTTGTTAATTATTAATCTGTGCTTCCTGTTTAAACACATAATTTATGCTTTGTTGCCTTTCTTTTCTGAATAATGGCTAATACAGCAAGCTCTTTAGGAATTATTTTGCTCAAAGCATTCATCTGTTTAGATTCTTATTTTGGCAGTTAACATAATAAGTGAGAGCAAGCGCTTCTATTTAAAACATTTATGATCATTTCACTTTAAAAGATCCAACACCATGCAGATAAAAGGCAAATGATATCCTTATGTTTTTTTTTTTTTCATTAGGTGAGGCCTGTTGCTGGTTTGGTGTCAATACTGAAGAAACGTGATGGCAGTGAGGGAGACCAGACCTTTCAATCTTCACAGAAACCGGCAAAGAGGAAAGTGCGGTTCCAAGAAACAGAAGATGCTCTTGAACAAGGTTTGTTCTTATTGTGCAAGAGTACAGCTCTTCCCACTGCATTGCTACATGGAATGCAGTAGACCATCTTTTTTAGTATACAAGCAAAGTTTTTGTGTAGTGTCTGAACCTACATTTATTGACTCCAATGCCATTTCTGTGCAGCCCAGAGTCACAAAGTGTTGGCATCCCATTGTCTGAAGGAACACTTCAGTAGTTAGTAGAATTGGAATATAGTATGTCAGTGAAAGAATGCTGAAACCCCCCAAACTAGAGCAACATTGTAGATTCTATGTGCAAAAACTGGCACAGTCTGAGGATCAGTAATATGCTACATACCATCTGCTTTACTGCAAGTGGAGATTGTTGTCCTAAGTTTAGTTTTACCCAAGAAGATGAATTTATAGTGTAATAATTTTGTGATAATTATAGTTTCTTAAAGGACCATTAGCCCATCCTTGTAATGGGTGGCCTCAAAGATGTAGAGATGTTCTGGAGGGGATAGACTATAGTGCACAACTTGACTTGAAAAACTCTGACATTTTTATAATCAAGCCCCCAGATTTTAGAGGGGTTTAGAGTTCCAGGGATGCTCACTAATGATCGATATGAAGATAATGATCGTTTATGCATCCATTGCTAGGTCCTTGCATGTTACTGATTTTAGCAATAAGAAATGACAGGTTTAATGAAAACCCCAGAATAATTGCATACCAACATACCTAAAACTCTGCAGAATCTGTGTGGAGAACTTTGGCAACGTCAGAAAATGAGTTAATAGAAGACAGGTTCCAATTTTCCTGGTGGCAAGTTGCTTTTCTACAATCGTGCATGTTTTGTGACCCAGGTTAGCTATTATCACACAATGGGCAGTGCTGACTGCACTTTTTTTTTTCTTCACCTTGCACACCTACAGTACAGATGATCAAATATTACTACATTTTAGGTAGTGTTTTTATCCACAATTTAACCAAATTCTTCATAATCCTAAAATCATTTAGAAAAATGTATAAATCATGAGTGAAAACATTTTTAAATAGACTGCTTAGTCAAATAATACAGATATGTAAGATTAAGGTAATTGTTATATATATGTGTGTGTGAACAATATCGTGCACCTGTTCTGAGTTCAAGGGCATTAAAATATTACCATATCATACAGGCAGTAAAAGCACTTTTATAAGAGCCATCCCTAACCTCTGTAGTTGCTGACACCATAAAACTGCTAAAGAGCTAGCAGGCTGCTAAGATTCTACCTTGCTACATAGATTAAGGCTATGTACAGACGTTAGACTTTTTTTTTGTTTTTGTTGGAAAGGATTTTCCACAATCCTTTCCAAACAACAAAAGACTGAAAGATGCAAAAACAAGCAATGTATATAACGTTTCGTTCAGCTCCATGGAGAGGACAGAGGGATGAACGAGTGAGCATTACAGTCGCTCATCATTCATGGATCCGCTAGGACAGATCCATGAATGACGTGGGACAGCCGCTGTACACACGTCAGATGTTCGATTATCACTTCAGGGCTGGTATTGGACAAGAATCATCTAACGTGTGTACGTAGCCTCTATTGGCCACTATTGAATTGGCTCAGAGTTGAGAACAAGCTGTTATAAGTGTTTTTGCTACCAGCCAGCCTTTTTTTTTTTTTTTTTTTTTATATCAAAATAAACCAAAAAGTTGCCATAAACAGAATTTCTGATTTAAAAAAGATATTGTCATTCTGTCATGTATATACATAGACATTTTTTATTTACATGTAGTAATGCTAAATGTATTGTACCTCTCTATTTAACTGCATGGATTTTTTTGTTTCAGAAGAGATAAGTGGAGGCTCCTGCATTTTGCTCATAGCACTCTGCCTTTTAACAGTGTTCCTAAGCATCGGTGGCACTGCCTTATACTGCACATTTGGCGACATAAATTCCTCTGTATGTAAAGATTTTGCTGCAAACATGGACTTCTACTATACCCGGGCAGTACAGGGAATCGATGAACTAAGGCACTGGCTGTTTGTCACATAAAGGACTGAACCTCATCTGAAAGCTTTTGTGGCTGCTGACTACCACTATAGCTGGAATGAACCAATGAACTTGGATTACAACGTAACTTGCCTAATGAACATTTCAAATGTATTTTAAAATATTATAAAAGAAGAGTCTATGGTTGAATATTTTAAATTTAATATAAAAATTGACAAAGCAATTATAGTGGTGGGAAATGGTACAGAGACATCCCACTAAATCTACCACCAGTCCACCTACTGTTTTTTTTTTTCTTTTTTTTCCTTTTGTTTTTTCTTTTTTAACGGAAGGCATTGACTTTTCTGGTCAACTTTGTTTTTATTGGGTATTTCCATGAAAAGCCTTCTATGGTTAACAAGTTCCCACATGGAGGATTTCTGTGTACAGCTAAGGTTTGCGGCATTCAGTTTTTAATGCAAGAAGACTGTGTGATCTGTAAACTTGGACTCTTTAACTTATATATTTTTAATGCTGGTTTTTATTTGTGTGTTCTGTAATTTAAATCTCTATTCAGCTGTGGTCGGAACACTGAAACGGTGTCTGCTTGTAAACCAAGATTTATAAACGCGTCACTTCTATTTTGCAACAGTCGCACCTCTTTTCCTTATATGTTGGTTTACGCATAGGCGTATAAATGTATACGTTTAATATTTTATTTTTTTACTTTTCCTTTGTAGTATGATAACACTGAAGCAATCTATGAAAAAACTTCCATATAACCAAGCATGTTGCTCCATGGTGTAAATGAAAAATATTCCCCTACTGTTTTCTCTGATGTCAAATGAGTTCAATAGGTTGAAGGCTTATTCTACCCAATGCAAAAACAGTTGTACATTGAACATAAAGGTTAACTAACCGAGGAAATTAATAACTGCTCCCTGTCATTTCTGCTGCTTACAGTTTTTCATGGGTCTGACTTCTGCACTCACTTTTATCCCTGGGATTTGGTTGCAAATTTGAAACCTATGCTGTGCAGGGAGGCAGAAAAATCATTATTCCATCTAGAACAGACATATTCTACATCATTTTACAGAGGACACTGAACCTTTCCCATAAATATCTCCCTGTGAAAAATGTGCAGTCCTTGCATCCCTTCCACAGTGGCACAGACCATTTAGGACCAGCCTAAGTGGACACCTATATTTTGTATTGTAGGAGAAAATCTTGGCATGTGATAAAAACCCTAATAGTGATTGTGACCTAGTGCAGCAAGTTCACATTTATAATCTCACACTGTCCCTTAATTCCTTATAATATATAAAGTGACCAGCCATTTTTTTCTCATTACATACGGGTTTAAATTTCAGCCTACACTCCTAGACCAGCTATCTCGTACCACCCCTCCCCTCTATTTCATACAAATAGATAGTTTTAAGACAACCATACACTAATTTTGATATACATTGTGTCTAATGAAAGTCTGTCAAGCAGGGACATTTCCTATTGATGTTTGATTGATAGTCTAGTCTAGCCATTCACCCCTATCTAATCTTTACATATTTTGCCCATAGATTCTTCTCCCTATAAATTCCTTGTAGCACTGGTATTGCAGTGGGGAAGCTGCAATGTTGGATTTCTCCGTTTTCTGTGTCATAGCAACCCTGTAATCACATCAATGAGGCTGATCTGTGGGCTCCATTGGCAGCTTCTGTTTACAATGCACAGGGTATTGGGGAGAGATTAGACAGAAGGCAAGATGGTAGGGTTGCAGTGTCATAGGTGGGAGAGAGAGATAAGTGGGATTTCCAGAGCAGCCTAAAAGACTCCATCTGACTAAAGTTTCACATAAAATTACTCCACAACACCCCTTCCTCTTTTGCCTCATGCATTTCTGCTTCTGCAGGAAGGGAACAAATTAAATGTGTTTCATTAAATTGCTAAATCGTATGGCAAAAAACATAGGAGCTGTGCATTGCGGGAACTAGAAAGCCTCAGACTAATGTTTCCTGAGCACTCGTTGCTGGCAATGTTTTCTCTGGACTCAATTGAACTGGCTGGACCAGTACGTTCAGTACATCTTTCGATATATATTTATTTTGTTTGACCAGATAAAAGGGAATGTGTATCTTTTAGAAGTGTTGAAGCATGAGAAAATGTTCGATTTTTGTTTTGCTTTTTTTAGTTGAAAGTTGTATACATTTGCTGTTATAATTTGGCTCATTCCCCTTCCTCTCCCGCCCAAATGTTTTAAGGAAAAATATTGAATGTCTGTTAGTACTTCAAAACTCCAAAAATGTCTAGAGTAATGGGAAAGCGTTTATTTAAAGTGACATATTAGTACTATGAAATTGTTACTTACAAAAAATTAGAAGAGAAAGTATTTTAAAATGACTATACTATATAAGGAACACGCTATATTCCCAATTTTGTAAGGTTTTTGCACAGATGACATTGGGTTACCTTCATCATAATTTTGGTGTTCATTGGTCTTATTCTGTTTTACAGATTGTTGACGCCATTATCTGTGCATAAATGGATTTGTCCCTTTTGTGTTATTAAAAAAAAAAAAAAGAATATTTTATGTGGTTGTTTTGTTGTGGTTCTTTTCACCTTTTTTATCATGATCATGAATTCTTCATTCTTATAACTGCTTACATCAGTTATATAAAACTTTAAAAACACTGACAGGTGAATAACAATGATTATCCTATTAGTGTCACCTGTCATGGGGCAACATATCAGGCATTGGGCAGCTAGTTGGAAGCAGGAAAAATGGGCAAGTATAAAGATCTGAACAGAAGGCTCAAATTGTGATGGCTAGAGGAGTCGGTGCATCTCCTAAGGCCATTTCAGACTTTGGTCTGTGGTACTCTGGTCTGGGCTCTGGTCCAGTAGGATAAGTTGGGACCATTGTGTTGCACGTGGCTGCTGCAAATCAAGGAGTTTACAAAAACAACTCTTTTGAACGCATAGTATTGCCTGAAGATCTGTATTGGGGTCACATTGGTGTGCAAAGTGGTTTTTACGGTGCAGATTGCAGTGCCCCGAAAATCTCAGTTTGACACTTCGGATCTGAAAGGGCCCCACAAAAGGCAGATCTTATGGTGGTGTTCCCAGCATGCAGAAGTTAGTAGCTAAAAAAATGGTATAAGGAAGGACAATCATTTAACTTGCCATGTGTCTAAGGCTCATTGATGTAAGGGGAGGAAAATAGCCCATGCGACCTCCAGAGATGTTTTGGTAGCACACGAGGACAGTGGCAAAATATTTGACCGGTGGTTTTATTTGTCTTTTTTTTTCCCCTATTTTGTTACTGGTATCCATGCAAATAGCACACTACCAATCTAATATGACTGCATTTAGGCAGAAATAAGAGAAAGCAGCCGGACAACAAGGATGTAACATACTCGCCAAACCAAGAAAAATATACATGTTAACATGGTCTTCTGCTAGAGATATATGTTTGTTTACATACTTTTGCATATTTTAAGAATCAATATATGAGTTTTAAAAGTCCTCATTAACTTCTGTTAGCTGCAGGCTTAAAGCTCACGGCAAAAGCAGCGGAATAGTTTACCATCTCAGCTCACCTTGTTAAAAGGCCAACTTGTAGGAGGATTCCAATGCTTCTGCCATGAACCTAAAGAATAAATTGCTTGCAGCTACAGATGATTGTGGCTTTGTTTTAAAGCCTTGTGACTGCTTTTAAAAAATAAACCTGTACATATTCATAGACTGTGACCATATGTCCTTTAAGAATACAGGTTCCCTCAATGACACTTCCATGGTCCCTCAAAGGCAGCATTGGTCTTATAGACCTGCGAGAAGAAAATGACAAACCGTCTCCTGCAATTGTAAAAGGCAAGGTTTTAAAAATGTATGAAAAACTAAAATATTTTTGGCATACTGTAGTTTTTTTTTTTGGCCAGTCAAAGGATAGTTGGCTGCCACGTTGGTAAGATCAATTGCCAAAGTCACTGCACTTCAGTTCACATGTATACATTCTTTAAGCTATAATTATTTCATTACAAGTTACATTCAGTACATATCTGCATGTTCTATGCCTTTAAATACACTTCAAGTACGGAAACATTCCAGTTGATCTTCCAGTAACAAAATTGGCTCCTAATTTGTGTTGCAGGTTAACACAACATACCAGCATTAGGTTAAGTTCACCCCTGGGCACCTACTGGCAACCTTTAGGTACCTGGGAGCTGTAACTACTCTTCCCATAGTCTATTTTCCACAACATAATTGATTTGTAGTTTCAGGGTACAGGGGAATAGGGGAGTGAGCGAAATTTTAAAATTCGATCTTGTGGCGAATCAGGCTGTTCTCGATTACCGAACATGTAAGCGAGAACGGCCTGTGTAAATTCGGCCGTCGAGATCGTATTTTTTGGGACCTGCAAGAGCAATCGGGGCAGCTGAGCTGACAGCTACGCTCCCCTGATTGCTCTTGCAGGTCTGAAGATTTTTTTTCTTAAGTTGAATTTGTATGTAAGTTGGAACAGGGACATTATTTTAATAAATGCAATTAGTACAGATGGTTTTCTCAAAATATTATTAGGCAGCATGGTGTCGGTTACTGTAAAAAATTCTCACTTTGAGTTAATCAAACAAAGCTAAAAAAAAAAAAACTTCATGGAGCCAAAACATTAATTAACTTCTGGAGCAAGCTGTGCTTTAATATTCAAAAAGAAACAGCTGCAGAGTTTGTCTTGGTCATTAAAGAATTACAATGGGCTGTAAAAAAGAGCTCAGTCCTTAAGATCACTCACAACCTCAGCTGTGTTTAGCAAAAGATTTCTTCTACAAGCCATGCAAACCGCCCCCCCCTCCCCCATTCAGGCTCTGTCCTGCACAGAAGGAGCAGGGAAGCGCTGCTGTATCTAGGAGTCGTCTGTATGTCGGATGTCCTTAACCTGAGGACTACCTGTACCTTTTTTTTTTTACAGTTGTCACCAGAGCAAAAAAAATAGTTTTGGCTTTACCTGATGCATCACTAACACAAAGGAGTCTGTCTATAAAGCAATATATCTAACATTTACTAAAACATTCACTGGCAAATTTTCCATGTCCATACATTTTCAATTGAGTGATTCTCATCTCATCTCATCATTCTCCACCAGAAAAAAAAAATAATAAAAGATAGATTCACTGCTTTATAAATAGATCCCAAAATATTTAACGCCTTTTATTTTTGAAAAAGAAAATATTATGATAAAGCAAGACATTACAATCACTACACAACTGATGCAAAATTCTATGCATAAATGAGAGCAATACAACTTTTTTACCTAAATGGTTTCATAACATCTGGATTTTGTGCCTATTCTCTTGTTCCAGGTGAATTGGAAATTTTTCATGGTACATAATGGCAACATACAATCTGTTCTTTCCACCTATTATTACACAGTACTTATATAGCGCCATCATATTACGCAGCGCTGTACAAAGTCGATAGTCATGTCACTAACTGTCCCACAAAGGAGCTCACAATCTAATGTCTCTACCATAGTCATAGGTCTTTATTATAGACTAAGGTCAATTTTGAGGTGAAGCCAATGAACCTTACTGTATGTTTTTGAGATGTGGGTGGAAACCTACGCAGACACGGGGAGAACCTGCAAACTCCATGCAGATAGTGTACTGGCCGAGATTCGAATCTGGAACCCAGCACTGCAAAGGCAAGAGTGCTAACCACTGAGCAATCCAGCACATGTTCCATGGCTGCTCTCATTATGAACATTTGTTATATGATGCCATCTAGTGGTTGTTTATGAATATTGCCCAAAGCATCTACAACAAAATTGTTAGTCAACTTTTTTATGTTAAATTAAATGTTGTTTTAAATGTTAAAATCCTAAAGAAGATAAGTTAACCTTTTAATGTGTTTAGTTGCGGTCCCATGACCACAAACCCATCAGGGTAAGGTGTTGTGTTTTAAGGACAGTGGGCTTAGACTATCAGCAAGCCTGGTGTAATGCTCACAGTGAGGCTGGGAGGAGTTGCAGGGGCACATCTTCTAAAATTACCATACATGTACATCAGTATATCACAAAATTAAAAATGTAAGTGTTTGAGGATTGAGCATTCCTTAGCAGATTACATTTGCATCACCCTAGATACCACACGTGCTGCTGAGTTATCAAGATAGAACTATGATCCAATGAATAAAAGTTGCAGGTTAAGTATATTTAGTAAGTAAATGGGCTAGATCAGAGGTGTCTAACCCCAATCCTTGTGGGTTAGATGAAACCCTGAATGTTCATATAAACTTAAAGAAACCTCCAAAGACCAGTGACACCCTACAAGTGATAAGCGTTAAAAAAATACAAAACAGAACCTACCTGCAAGCCAATGGCCTTTTAGCTAGTATAAAAATTCCTCTGGTCCCTGGGCTGGATTTTGCTGGATGCCCCCATGCCAAAAAATGAGATGTAACATTTTATTACAGGAGAGGATTCTACAATTGTGAGTGGCTGGAGATAAGACCGAGGGTATTTTGAGTTCTTGCACCAAACACATGGGTGGTCACTGTGTATATGATATGCCCTGAAGAAACTATTCAAGAGGTGGAGCACCTGGAACATTTATTTGGTGGTAAATTGGAGCCAAAAAATGAACAGAAAATATTAAGACAAAGAAGAAATAAGGAAAAAGGGGGAGAAAATCACTCATCCAGAATGAAAAAATTATAGGAATATAATGCATGGTTTTATTGTGATAATGCGTGTTGAAGGAGCCATTGATTAAAATGCATTTAGTGTGTTTTGGTGCAGGAGAACCAGGCCTTTCCCTAGCAGCCTCAGCTTTCATTGGCTAGAATAAACTAAAAACACATTTTTTATTCATTTGTGGCCCCTGTATTTGTTGCAACAGATACTGAGGCTGCTATTGCAGATTTTTTTAATATTGCTGGTTGCTTGGCTGTCATGTTAATTAAATGGCTCGGCAGCAGGAATAGTGAGGCTTTCTAAAGCTATTACTAGAGAGTCGTTTAGGGGTTAATCTTTTTTCAACAAGGTAAATACAAAAATATGAAACACTGAATACACATATTGTGGATTTGTGTAGTCTGTGCCTGTCTATCCTCCTTCCCACATATGTTGGGGTTGGAATAACCTGATAAGAAGAAAGTAATGGCTGTTATGCCTCAACGAATCGAGAGAAAAAATGTAGCTGGTAATATACAAAATATGATCTCATACTAATAATTGCAAGTTTTTTTACAGTATAATGTAACAATCTGATTGGCTGACATCAGTGTATAATCAACCACAGATATAGAATTAAGTGCTGACGCTGACATTTTCTGGATACGGGTAAAGAAATGCCGGATTCTCCATGCCTGACTCTTCCCAGATGGATGATATGGAAATGAGCACTCCCTGGGGTGAGTCGTGTGAATTGCTGCTGGAACTGTTGCTATTTTGACTATTGTACCCATCCAATAAAGATAAGTACTAACAATTAATTAAGCAGAGCCTGGGAGTTTTGTGTCGTTCTATAACCCTTCCTGACACTTGTAGTCCCACAAATACTTCCATCTTCTTACAAGCCCTTGACCAAGCAAAAGTTGGGTGGTGCTACTTTGGGGAACACTTAGGCACCTTAGATGCTGTGCTTCACCCCCATCATCCCCCCTCTGGGCTGTCAGGCCATTGTCCTTGTAAGAATGTCCTAAGACAAATGTCTTAGTAAGAATGTATTTTCCTATAACACTGTGCTTTGTGTTCCATATTCCACACCACCTTATTCTGTATTCTCTTGTAAGTTATATATTTCAAATCACCTAATTTTGTACTCTGTGTTCTACAGTTTTTATCCCACACTGCCTCATTCTGTAAGTAAAGGGTGTTTAATAATATTTATTGGTTCTAATGATATTGTGCGTCCATAAAATTATCTTGCAGAGTTATTTGGGAGGGGGAGGAGCAGCGGTTCTGACACTCTGCACTCACAGTATGTCCTCAGTCTTCTGGGCTGAGTAATGCTGAGCTCGGGAGACTGAGGACATCTTATGGCAGAAAAGAGGTACTGCAGCCAATAGCACTAATACGGTGAGTATTGCATTTTTTTTTAATGTATGTATTGTATATTTATTCTAACAGTATTACAGTATTATTTAAATATCCATAAAAGTTCATTTATAGCGCTTCTGCTATTCCTCAAACAGCCCAGTCCTAATAGGCCACAACCTGGTCACGTGACTGTATTCTCGCCACGCCCTCCCAGTACTAGGTCTACGCTGGTGCTCGTGACTGGTCCCGCCCCTTAGTCAGTCAGGAGTACAGCGAAGTCATACACAACCATGGCGCCAGCAGCAGGCCGTCCGTACCAGCTCGTCATATTCGGTGCTTCCGGCTTCACCGGGCAGTTCGTGGTGGAGGAGGTATCCCGGGTGGCGGATGGAGGCGACTTTAAAGGCCAGGAGCTGCGCTGGGCCGTAGCTGGCAGGAGCAGAAAGAAGCTGGAGGAGGTGTTGCAATGGGCTGCTGACAGGCTGGGTGAGACACAGCGCAGTGTAATGAGGGAATGACAGGAGCTGCCAATATATATACATACATACATACACGAATACAAGTATGTATATATTGGACTGGCTGTGTATTTCTTTACATGGGGAGGGGTGGAGGTTTCTTGTTCTGTCCATTCAGTCATCCTGTCAGGAAGTTGCCCATGGCAACAGCCAGCATCAGTGTGTGATGTTTCATCAATTCACGTGTAAGGTGCGTATACCCGCACAATTTTACATAAAGATGGATTGGATCCCCCCTGTGGTTTGTATCCATCCTCCAGGCGTCGGCTCCGTCTCTTCTTCTTCCTACGTCGCTTGACCCAGGCGCGAGATCGGGTGACATAGGTTGGAAGAAAAACTTGCCAATCTCACGCA
Organism: Pyxicephalus adspersus; assembly: GCF_032062135.1. Lineage (NCBI taxonomy): Eukaryota > Metazoa > Chordata > Amphibia > Anura > Pyxicephalidae > Pyxicephalus > Pyxicephalus adspersus. The sequence continues at coordinate 113,974,585 of NC_092861.1, forward strand.
ATTTTTCTCTTTTCACGCAAAGGCTCCTTCTGCAAATGCCCAATTATCTTGCACCAAGTGTGCAAAGCCTCCCAGGATACCTACGTCACGCATCCCGGGGGGCTTTGCATTCCTTTTAATTCTCGATCACCTAGGCGATCGAGAATTGGGGGGCGGTGCTGCACCCTTTTTTTTTTTATCTATATATATATAAAAAAAAGGGTGTTGCACTTAAAATAAAAACAACAAACAACAGAATTTTTACCTTACGTAAAAGTGTTGTCTACCTGTTTATGTAAAGTGGAATTTCTATCTTTAGGTACGCTTTAATGTCAATCTGACTTTTTTGTTGTCACAAGCCAACACATTTCAAGGGTTCAAATGTCCCCATTCATCAGGGCCCCAAATAACACAACAGATTGTGATGAACATACAGTGCTGTGTGTGTATATAGTATAGGACAGTGGTCATCAACCTTTTTGGGTGTACACCCACTATAACATTGCAGTACCAAGATACTTCTGCCAGCTTTGTGCTTGATTGACCAATCTGATTTTCAGATCAAATATTTCTTTTCCTAAAACATGGCACACGTCTGTATGATATCATGCCATGTGGGTCATGGGGTAAATTAAAGGACATTCACAGGCAACTTGTTTATGTAAGGACCCCAATTTATCTTGTGATCAGAATAATGATTGCTGGCTGTTTTATTTGATTTAGATCATTTTATTGGATCTGTCATCGAAAGTGGAAAGTTTGCATAATTCAAAGGATATCTAGCTTCACAGAATAAAGTCATCTGCTTCAGGCAACATATAACTAAGTGGTGTCTGTGTATTTTACATTCTGCAGGTCATTTTATTTTTATATCAAACCAGATTTCATCATTTGCTTTTTGTCCAGAAACAAAGACCTCTGGAAAACCTCTTTACCTGTGGCTGTATATGACACAGAATAAGGGATCTGATTTAGAATTGGTGCCAGGCCCCGCTGTGACGTTTTCGTTTTTCTTTGTAGCCAAGCCGCAGCTGAAGTCCATTGACATTATAATCTGTGATGTTAAGGATTCCTCCTCCCTGGCTGAAATGTGTAAGAAGGCCTCTGTTGTTCTGGACTGTGTGGGGCCTGTAAGTATTAAACAAAGAATGCCCATTGATGTATATCTGTAATATGCAAATATCTTTGTTGGTACAGGGCTTGGCCTGAGAAGTTGCTTTAATTTGTAATCAGGATCTAATCTAGAATGTTCTTAGTACTGTAATTAGAATGTACAGGGCGTATACAGCAAGCTTTTAATTAGCATTTGGAAAGCTTTGAGTAGCTTTGTTGAAAATTATTAACCACTCCTTTAGTACCAATTTTGATTGTTAATTTGAGATTTAAATGTTAATGATGAGGATTACTTTCAACAAAAAAGAAGCTTTTATTAGGCTTTGGGTCGGTTAACACTGTGGTGCACCCTGCACATTTATTGTGTTGCAGCACCATTTGTATTTATTGCCACCCTAATGCACATTCCAACACTGTTGTGTTATAGTGTACTGCAGCACATGCATTTTATGTAAACTGAAGGAAGAAAAAAGTAGTCTTCACTAACTAGCTGCTTGTTAAAAGTTATAATGATTATTTCAATGCTTATCTGATATTTTAAAGCTAGGCAGATAGGAGTTCAAGCTGAGTGGCACAGGAGGAGGTGAGCTTGTCATTGTGCTGCTTCTCTTCTCACTGTGCATTCACAATATAGTGCAGTCCAGAATGACCTAGTCTCCGATAGAGTGGATTAAATGAGGATAGGCATCACACTGAGGACATCTAGTTTTTTTTATATCTAGAAGTACTTCAGGTATCAGCAAGAGCCGGTTTCAATATTTTAACTTTTGATGGGCTAAATATTTTTTCCTTGTTATTTTTGGCTGATGTTTAGCTTTAAAGCCTTCAGCAAAACTGCTCGAACGAGGCTGAAAGTTTTGTAAATATTTAGTAAGAGCTTGCTGTGCAAACCACATTCATGCAACTGCATCCTATATGCACAGGGCCCAAAGAACTTTACTAATATTACAAGCTGTACTTCAGTCTGCTGACTTCGCATCGCATCTGAAGAATGAAAACTTGAGCAAACCAACAGAAATTAAATTCCATCATAGTAAAGGACACATGTTTTGTAAACAACTCTGTGGTCTGTTTAGAAAAGGCACATTTAACTTGTGTTTTGACTTTAATCAGAAGAGATCCAACATTGTTCTCAACAACGTTTAACTTTTTGTTTTTTTCAATATTTTTTTGTCTTGCTGGGTAACTATTTTGGCTGGTTTGTAAGTTTAGGTCTTTGCAATCTAGAGGACCCCTTAGAGGTAGCATGAGATGAATATTGTCCATGCAGTGACAGTCCTATTCACCCTGTGTCATATCAAATGTCAGAAAAAAAATGGATGATTAGGCAGTGAGAAGCCAGGCATATATCAGATAAATAAATGAACTTTGTCACAAAGAAATGTGTGACCTATAGACTAGAAATCAGGTGATTACAAAACTCATGAGAGGTATTTTATCTTATTTGAACTCAATTACCTACTATAGTTCAAAAGGCAAACTGCCTTCCACATAATATGCAACTTTGTACAGATAGCAAATGGACTAAGGCCAAATGTCCTGTATGCTCATTAATTTATATTTGGTTTTAATAGACACAATAATGTTCATTTCATAAACCCCACAGGTAAAGAACATTCTTCTATGATTTTTTACAGTTTACTGCCACATGTATTACACAGAAGGCTCTTAGGTTCGAGGATGAAAGGTCCCTCTTAAGCTGTGTACACACTTGCAATTTTTGTCCTTGGAAAGGATCTTTCACGATCCTTTCCAACGACAAGGGAGTGCACGATGCATGAAAGATGCTGTATATACAGCACCGTTCATGCTCTATAGAGAGGGGAGGGGGAGAGCGACGGAGCGGCACCCTGCTGTGCTCTCTCCCCCTTCCCTTTCATTAGGATCAGTCGTCGTCCATCGTCCGAACGACCGACCTGCCCGATCCAAGGACGATGGACGACCGACTGTACACACGGCAGATTTTCGCCCGATATTTGGCCGATGCCGATTATCGGGTGATAAAAATCTGCCGTGTGTACGTAGCTTTAGACTACATAGAATTCTCTCTAGAAAATTATATGAAAAAAGTAAACACACGTTTTCTTTTTGCTGTCTGTATACTATTGAAAGCTTCTTGTTCTGGTGACAACTCCCTAAAATGTGTTTTGTTTTTTTCACTTTATGTCCTGCTGACAGCAATCATTTAGAGTTGGTATAAGTCTGCCAGGGCACTCTCTGTATAAAGTGTGTATGTTTTCCCTGTGTTTGCATAGGTTTCCTAATCTTTCCTGGTATTGTCCCTTACAGTAAACTTCACTGTCTGTACAGAAGAGTACAGAGAGCTGGTGAAGGAAAAGAGCAGCTCAACAGAATGGAAGAGTTATGCACTCATCAGTGTGCTGCTTCTATATTTAATGTCCAGTCTCAGGATGGATGCAAGGAGAGGTCATGCAAGATAAAGTGCAATGGCAGTAGAAATAGATCAGTTCCCTTTTTCTTCTAGACAGAGCTATATTAAACTGTCTGATTCCCCGGATTGTTTAGACATAAATATACATATTTTGCAGTGAAACATCTCCCATATTTTTTTACCTGTGTAGTTAGTTGTTTGCCTGAAGTCAGGCTTTAATAAAATTAAATCAGGGTGAAAGTGCAGGAAATGACATTGCTAACTGATATGATAAGATGCAAGTTCTAACACTGATCCTTATCCTCATGTCATTGCCTATTTAATATCTGTTCTGTTTGCATGTAGTTGTCCTTACTTGTCACTGGCTTCATTGATCAGTCACTAAGTATGTAATAAAATAGTGATAAGTATGACAGATGTGGGATTTGACTCAATATTATTTCATGCTGAGTTGGTACATTTTATCTTGCACCAAATAAAAAAGCTTGTGTTCCTCAGTTTCCAAACTTGGCAGCTTAACACCTATATAGTCTTTATTAAATGGGGAGTTCTTGTTTTTAATTGAAGTAACTTATTACCCCACAGTGAATTCCAAATGATATTATATGAACGAAAAATCTTTTTTTGTGTTTACTAGTACAGATTTTACGGTGAACCTGTGGTGAAAGCTTGTGTAGAAAATGGCGCACACTTTGTGGATATAAGTGGAGAACCCCAAGTAAGTGTGATTGTGTTTCTGATTGTAGGGTGTCCCATAATTTTGACAATGTGTTTGGGACACCCTAGCATAACATATACCAGAGACATTATTGTTGAGCTTTAATTGCAACCTTCATAGCTTATCATTCTCATTTAAACATTATATTTTCCATTATATGAAATAATAAATCAATATATATATATATATATATATATATATATATATATATATATATATATATATATATATATATATATATATATATATAAAATGTGTGTGTATGTATGAACATTCCCTTCCCATTGTAATAATATAGTATTAGTATGTGCTAGTTTTTCCTTACTGTTATATAGAATGTACAGAAATTAGCTGCGTATATATATCATATAACATACCCTAATATATTTTATTAATTCTGCCTGCTTTGCACAGTTCCTGGAATCAATGTATATGAAGTATAACAGCCAAGCAGAAGATAAAGGGGTGTATGTTGTCGGCAGCAGTGGTTTTGACTCCATTCCAGCTGATATTGGTGTCTTGTTCACCAAAAACAGCATTCAAGGTATTGTATATTGGAAAAGGTTACACATAATTTAAAAGTGATCATTGCATAACAGTGATTATTACATTTTTTTTATTGTTTGAATTTAAGATTCAATCAGGGACACTGGTAACATAAAAAAATCATAAACACATTGCCTAAAAAATATGCTGAATGAAGCATTGTTTGAAATGCCAGACATTGCTTATTGATATCCCGGTGTGACAAAAACGTTAGTAACTGATGTGATGTTACAGGCATACTTATAGAAGACCAGGATCTGAAATATTTTCTGTCCTTTCTGCTTTAGTTTTTACTTACAGCATGAGCCTGTATTGCCTCTTGTTTCTTCATACTGAGTAGGTAATATTCCAAGGGACATCTATACCTGGGTGTGTGTGTATTATGTTGTTTGCAATATTCAGCTAATAAAGTTAAGCTACAGTCTGTTTAGGTTCATGTTTGCACATTATCACACACCTTGCACAATGATACCTTTCAGTGCTTGCTATATGTAGCCCTAAATCAGATTCCTATTTTGGGACACAAGTAAGGAAAGTATGGGAGGTACGGCATAGAGATTGCCCCACACAGGAGTTTTTCACTTCTCATGGGACTGTTTTCTTTCTGCGATGATAGACAATGACAAATATTTTTTTTCTCTCTAGGTACCCTAACAGCAGTAGAAAGCTTCCTGTCTTTCAAGTCTGGATCAGAGGTCAGCTTTAGAGGGATTATTCACTTTTCTATACTCCCCTATATTATGTTAACAGTTTACCTAAAATATCAGCTTGAAAGTGAATATTCTACAAATTTTCAGTAGGTCCACATAGCATATTGCGTCTTCCCATCCTGTTTCTAGTTTATTACCAGCCCCCTATAGGATCTGAGTTTGGGTTAATAAATGCATTTTCCGCAATCAACACTTTGCTCAGCCATTGGCTTTCAAACCCAGCCTTGGTTAGTAATGGTCACAGTCCTTATTGACAATCAAGTGTTTAACAATGTATTATGTCAGTTTTAACTATGATCACATGCAGATTAGAGACACAATTCCAAGCCTACAAAACATCACTGTGTTTACCTAGGTAAACAAAAAATTATCTTTTACAATGGCATTCAAAAATATACAGTTGGCATTCAAAAATCCTGCCATCAATAATCCGGTTCTTTCAGATTTCTGGCATGGATTACGTACCGCTTTTTCAAATTTACACAGTTTTCTGGAGGCGCCGTTCATGTTTTGATGGCGCTGTACTCCAGAATCTGCTATTGGGTCTTGCTTGCACGTGCTTTCCTGCTCGTTCCTTCCTATTAATTTGCTGCTGTATAGCCCCATTATGGATTCAGCTACCATTTAACGAACTGTACAGGTAGTAATTTTCTGTTAAATATAAATGTATAAAATCCAAAATTTTTGAAAATCCGGCACTCCTCAGGTCCGGAGGTTGCCAGATTTTTTATTGTCAACCTGTATAGGCATATCTCTATATAATCCCAAAAAGAATACTGAAAATTGGCGCAAGTGTACATTTATTTTATTATTGCTTGTAATCTCCTTCTGTTATGATTTCTATCATATTGTTTTTGTGTTCTTTGTAGGGAACGTGTATTCATGATGGAACATGGCAGTCTGCCATTCATGGGGTTGCAGATCAAGGCAATCTGAAAAATCTTAGGAAGCAGTTGGCATTTAAACCTCTTCCAGTTGTTGGTAAAAAATTAAAAAGAAGGTTTGTGTTTTTTTTTTTTTTTTTTTCGTAGTAACCCACACTAAGTGATGACAGATCAGCCAAAATGCATGTAGTTGACTGAACTAAGTAGATCTGAACCCTGTACAGAGAGGGAGGGAGATCTCCCAAGCACAGAAAATAAAGCAACAATAAAAAATCTGACTCTGAAAACCTTAATAAAAAATAGTGGATGTAGTTAAACATTTTCTAAAGTATAGAGAAGTCTAAGGCCTGGCTGTCGATGTTACCATAGATGGGCAACCCAGGCTTTTTGTCGGGTTTTGAGGTACCATCCCGTTTTTTACGAATGATTGGCTCAAGATATCCGCAGAGCCAAAGACTTAGTAATGTCCTTCCCATTCTTAAAATGTTTGATGTTCCCGATTCATGTGTTTTTTTTATCCTATTTACAGTCACGTCACGATGTTCAGTCCCTACTCAAATATACACGTAATCCCTTGTCACACACCACTTTTGAGGGGAAATATGACAAAAACCCATTGGGTAAAGGAATTATCTCTCTGATTTACAATTCTTTGCTCTCAGCAGAATTGTCAGATGAATCGGTGTATGCAACTAGATGGGAAGAGGACATTGGCAGAACATTGGATGATACACAATAGGCACAGATCTGAGACATAGTGGCACACGGTGTGGTCCACACTGGCTTCCATTAAAATTGGCTTGCATTAAAATTGCTAATGCGATGGTAATTGGTCCCAGTTAGATTGGAGAAGTTTAATCAAACAATGTCCAATTTGTGTTTCAGGCAATGTGGTGAATTAGGTACGCATTATCATGTATGGTGGACTTGTCTAAAGATTAGACGCTTTTGGATAGGGGTATACCAACTAGTGTACACGCTCCTGGGATGAAACATGCGGAAAGACTCGTATGAAACATTGCTACTATTGAAACCCAAAAACTGTACGAAACATCAATTTGAGCTTCTTAATTTTTTGTTTACCTCTGCTAAACAAACACTTGCTAAGGCATTGTCTTCAAGCACTTCTAAAGTAAAACACAAGGCCAACTGGTATTTCCCTAATGAACTATTGGCAGCCAAACTGAATGACACTATGGGTACTTTTCAAATGATGTGGTCGCTCTGGATAGATAACTATTTGCCGGCCGATTTTAATTGAGATTTACTTTTACTTTAAAAGGTTTCCTTATTGTGCTCACCCGAGTGAATAATGTTGGGTATATTTACCTTTGGGTCCTTATCCTCTCGATATGTATTTTTCCATATCCCTTGTTTCCCTTTCTTTACCTCTTTTTCTCCTATACTTCTTCCCTCCTCCCTTTCTCTTCTCTTCTTTTTCTTCTTTTTGGTTGGGTTTCTCCTATTCTATATTGGTTGGGTTTTTTTCTTTTCTCTTTTTTTGTGTATGTTTGCCAATAGTAATTTTGGCTGAATCGAACTGTTGTTTATGGTATGACATGATTCACAGTCATCGTAATGTTTGATTGTTTATCCACCATAGGTGAATTGGACAAAACTTCACACTTCCCTCTTTTTTTCTTGTTAATGTTTTGTATTTTTTGGTATTTCTTTTTTTTTCCTGAAAATTTGTAAAACCTTTATTCTCAATAAAAATATTGAAATAAAAAATAAATACTATTCTGTATCTCTACACATGTTGCTGATCATCATTTGGTGGCAGAGATAAGCTTGCTGACAAGTTTTTTTGCACTGGACACACTTCTAGGAGTGTCTTATCGGCTGCACTCTGGCGTTACTTGCTGCGCCTGCAGATTTTTTTAATAAGCTTAGCTCTGTAGCTTGAAGATCAGTGAATCTGTAAAAGGACAGGTAGGTTGTTGTTTTATTTTCAAGCTGAGTTATTTAAAATATTTTTTATCCAACAGTAAACGATTACTTATTCTTATGGAGACCTAAGAGCCTTCACATCACTGTTCTGTTGTTACAAGCAGTTGTGTGTGCATTGGTGCATTTCATTGTAAATGGCACCCCAACACAGCACATTTGTGGGAATGCGCCAACATACATTGTGGTACACTTATTTATAACAAAGCTTCAGGTTTGATTTTTAAACTGCAGTTCATTTAAGTGGTTTGTCATATGTATACATATGTATATAAAATAAATATCTGCTATATATAATATCATTTGATTTATAGCATATTTTTCTGGTTATGGATTATACCATTACACTATGTGCAGTTGTACACTCGGTTTGAAGTTGATGGGTTTAGCATCAGATATTTACTGTATGTTGTCTTGTTTCAGGGGTGCAGTATTTTACAGCAATGAAGTAAAAGAATATGCCATTCCTTTCTTGGGAGCCGATGCATCCGTTGTTAAAAGGACTCAAAGATACCTGTATGAGAACCTGCAGGAAACTCCTGTAAGTTGTAGCTTCTGCAAATCTCAACGCATCTAAAATTTTAATTATACACAGGAAAGTAAATATGTGTTGTGAAATACAAAAATTATTTGCATTTTGTGACCATATCTTGGTTGCTGATCAGTAGATCCACATCTATATTATGTTTTTTTTTTTTTTTTTTGGTAGTAGTAGTAAAGGAATAAGAAAATAGTTTTTACACAGATTTTGGTGTTTAAAATTGGTGTGTAAAATGGGCTCATTTACACTAGCAGCATTGGGTCACATTGCCCAAGAATGTGCACATATTACGTTCACAACAAGGAACTCTGGTGTAAATGCATTTATTGATTAAGCTGACTGCTTTTTTTCCCCCTAGGTGCAGTATGCTGCCTATTTTGCAGTGGGCGGTCTCACTTCAGTTATCACATTGATGTTTGCTGGATTCCTTTTCCTACTTTTCACTAAGTTCAGCCTTGGACGCAAACTTCTGATACAGGTAAGTAATTTCTTAGTTGTTAGTGCCCAGTAAAATTGGTGTTAGTTATCAAGCTGTGTAAAAGATGTCTGACTTTGCTGTCATAGCAAATCAGATTGCATGCAATACTGTAAAATAACTGCACAGTCCGATCATTGTGAGGTAGAGGACTACCTCTTTACTTTCTCAGAGCCTCCAGCAAGGAGTGAGCAGCACCAAAACTAACTCCAATCAGGGCAGCTGTACCTTAATCCTAAACATGGATTTATAGTTATGAAGTTGTATGCACATTAGTGCCTGGCTCATAGTCAGAAAAGTGAACTTTAAGCTTAAGGCTAAATTCCATATAAAATGATCTATGCCTAGACATAATTTACACTTCTAAATATTTTACATGGTGTACCATACCTTCACTTTTTGAGTAAGCTCCACTTGCTGCTGCTAAGTTGGGTCAAATGCCTCACTCATCCTGTAAGCAGTGAAGTCTGAATATGCTGTATCAGATTGGAGACATTTATTTGGAGTGTACAAATAATGCATAAAATACAGATTAAAAAGGAATTGTGTACACTAAAAACAATGCCTTTCCGCACTTGTCACAATATCACCAGCAGGAGCTGTGAACATGGGGTGTAGTGAAAAAAACAGATTTGAGTAACTGTGCTTTCCTTGGTTGTGCTTGGTTGCACAACATGCGTGTAGTACATATTGGGATTATATACATAAAAGGTCTGTGATTTATTAGCTCACAGTGTGTTCTCAGAACTTTTTCCCTGTGCACCCTGATGTTTCATATTGCTTTGGATAGGTGGTGAATGGTAATGACCTTTTAAACTGCAATTCTCATCTACCTTCATGTTAGTATGTACAGTATGGTAAAAAAGTAAGAAAATCTCAGAAATATTTGACTTGTTTTTGTCTGCTCATTGTTTTAACAGTACCCCAAGTTTTTTTCCTTTGGGTATTTCTCCAAAGAGGGACCAACACAGAAACAGGTAACACGAAAGCTCATTAATATTGAAAAAGAATAAAGTGCATGTTTTATATATGTGTAAATATATATGACAGTAGGTACAAAATTTACCCCAAGGACACCTTTATGCTTTCCATACAACCTGAAACCTATTTCATGTTATCAGTGCCTGTTAGATGATGTTGTCTTGATATAGGGGATATCCTAACATCTCTGTACTACTAGTGAGGCCTGACAGGAAGGCATTTGCAAAGCCACCTTCTCTGCACCATCTCTCCTCTTTTTATAGGTTAAATGTGAATGAATATGGCTTTGGACATACTGTGTGTACAGTAGAAGTTGATTTGCCTGCACTCAAGTCCCCCAATTCAGTTTAAATTAAAATAAATTACAACCAGCTCATGGTAACAGTCTTTGCTGTATCTGCTTGTTTTGAATTTTAATTTGTTAATATTTTGTGTAAATGTAATGCAAAATTCTAGTGTTGTTAGTTAACACATGAATTAATGTTTGTTAATGAAATGTATTTACAGATGGATGAATCCTCTTTCACAATGACATTCTTTGGAGAGGGCTACAGTGAGGACCAAGATCCTCAACAAGGGAAGCCTAATTTAAAAATATGCACACAGGTTTCAGGACCAGGTAAAACCTTTGACTTTTTTTTTTTTTTTTTTTTAGAAAAAATGTATCTGTGCAATAATGTTTGCTTTTTATACAATTAAACATTTCATTTTATTTGCATATTGGGACTTCTTTACTAAACTCAGTACAACTTTGCCTGTGTTTTCTGTAGGATAAGGCAGATGTGATGTAAGTGATGCATACTCCTTGTTTTAATCTGTTTTCAATGTTACCTCCCATTACAGAAGTTGCCTACATTACAACACCAATTGCTATGGTACAAGCTGGAGTGACTATTTTAAAGGAAAGGGATTCTCTCCCAAAGAGGTTTGTGTATTGTCATAGATATAATAAGAATTATCCAGTAAAAATATTTTTCCTTTTGCAGTTTCATTTTTTATTCATCCTTTATTAACAATGCTGAATTGCATGTTTCGTTTCCAGCCAGAGGTACATTATAATAAGTGTAATTTACTTCGATAATGTTTGAGATGACACTGCATTGTACCTTTTAAGAGATCTGGTAGATGTGAAAGATCAGGAGATATGGACAGACCCACTTATGCTCATTCAAGAACCTATCTAGAAAAACAGAGAGGGCTTATGCACATGGGCATCAGAAGTAGAGGAAAGTCTAGTGCAGTTTGTTTCTTTGTTGTTCTAAGCTGCATTAGTACATACATTAGCTTGTCATATATGTTGGAGAAAAGCAGTTCAAATGCCTGTGTACAACAATCCTAAAACAGTATTTACATTTTCTGCAGATGTTAAAATCATTGGGCCACTTTTTTCCACAAATGTAAGAGTACTACTTGTAAATTATTTTTTTTAAGTCACCTTTGTTATTGCAGGGGAGGTGTTTACTCACCCGGAGCAGCATTTTCCAAAACCAAGATTATTGACCGACTGAACAAGGCTGGCCTTCACTTTAATGTGATTAGCAAGACTGAGGTCTAAGCATTGTTGGCACTGGGACGATGTGCATGACTAGGGGATAACTAGAGCACTTAGACATGAATCTTTATAATGCTTCCTGTCCTTTATTTGTAAGTTGAAGCTAATTGCACTAATTAATGGAATATAGTAATGCTTTCTGTATTTTTCATAACTATGCAGTAACTTGCAGTAAACTTTGTCTAACCTATAAAATATTGTAATATAATATATTCTGGTATATGATGTCTTATTTATTGCTTCTTGTAAAGGTCGGTCTGAAACAAGCATATCATTTCCCAGAGGGCAACAGACATTCCCACCTGTCTGTCCTCTCATGACATAAGCGTATGGTACTGACCAGACACAGAAATGCCACAGCTGGCATGATACACTCATTGTTACCCTCCTGTGCAGCAGTAAGCTCTGTTTTCTTTAAAATATATAAATACAGTGTTGCCTCGGCTAACAAAGATAATCCCTTTCCGGAATCACATTTGTTAGCCGAAATGTTGTTAGCCAAAACGTGATTTCCCAAAGATTCTATAGAAAATCATTTAATTTGTTCTGGATGCTGCCCACAATATAAAGATAAGTTTTGAACAGCTTCCCAATAGGAACAGTCTCAATATATTATTAGGCAGTGTGGTGTCAATTACTGTATAAAATCCCCACTATAAGTTAATCACAAACAAAGCAAAAAAAAAAATTTATGGAGGCTAGACATTCATTAACTTCTGAAGCAAGCTGTGCTTTGATATGCAAAAAGAAACAACTGCAGAGTTTGTCTTGGTCATTAAAGAGTTTTAAGATGTTGCAGAAGAACTCAGTCCCCCTAAGATCACCCACAACCTTAGCTGTGTTTAGCAAAAGATTTTTTTCTGCAAGTTATGCAAACCGCCCCCTCCTGCCATAAGGCCTCCATACTGCACACAAGCAGCAGGGAAGACCCATTTGTTCATCTGTAAAGCGATGTCTCGCTCTTACTTTCTATTACAGGAAGTACTGTAAATTCGTCATGCAGTATGTTATCAGGTGTACATTTGTTGGCCGAGTCCATATTTGTTAGTGGAAAAAAAAATTGTTAGCCAAAAAATTTGTTCGCAGGACAATTTGTTAGCCAAGGTATCACTGTGTGTGTGTGTGTGTGTGTGTGTGTGTGTGTGTATATATATATATATTTTTTTTTTTTTTTTTTAATGTAATTTATAATTTTTAATTTATATATATTTTTTTAATGAATGTAGCATTCATTACTACTGAAAATAGTGTGTTTTGAATGAGTTCAGAATGTCAATGAGTGAATTGTTAAAGCATGAATGTCAATCAATAAGCAGCAGTTTGCAAAGTGATTGTGTCTTGATTCATCAGGTGGAATATAGCTTTTCATCTATCGCACTGGACCCCAAACCCCAGGCCCTATACCGGTGCCGATCCGTGGCTGGTGAATTGGGGGCCACAAATTACAGGAGGCAGAAGAGCAGACAGCGTTAGCTGCGGTGTCTCTCCTCACACTGCTTACAAAGGAGCTGCTGAGAATAGCAGAGAAATGTATGTAGGGCTTACACTTCTCTGCCATTCCCAGCAGCTCTGCCACCTGACAGCACACCGACTCTCTTACACTACTCTGCTCTTCTCAGCTAGTGTGCTGACAGCAGGGAGAGCTGCTGAGAATAGCAGAGTAGTGTAAGCTGTACACATATCGGGCCGTGACAACATTTTATTCTGTGTTACTGGGCTCTGCTCTCAGAAAGGTGGGTGACCATTGATCTACTGTATTTTAGAGAAATACTTGGCAGGAATGGTATGCCATTTGGTGGCTGCTTACAGAGCCTAAATCAAATTGTTCTTTGGAGCAATTATCATGTTTTTATTGTTTTTACAGGATTGACCAAGAAGTTCAAAGTTTAATAAATACTACAATATAACTCATCATGTAAAGTAAAAGATTTCAAAAATATGTGCAAATTAATTAAATGCAAAAAGGGAAAACCTTTTATTTAAATTTTGTGACTCCTAACACACATTCGGACCCCTGGTTCAGAAAGTAACTAAGGACTTGAGTACTGGCATTTACCCGCATCAGAAGTGCTTTTCTGTTCATACAAATCTATGAGGATGCAAAAGCAGCTTGATGTAGTTTAGGGCATTGGAAGAGCCTCTGATTGCATTTAGAAGGATCACAAATCATCTCAAATGTACTTTGAATGCATCTGGAAGCAAGCTTAATTTGCCTATCTATAAACTTTTAAAAGATGGTTCCAAATCCAATTACCATGAGAACAGTATAGTCAACCTGAAAGACATTCAAGCAGCTTACAGTACGCTCTGTTGACACTGCCAGAATTTAGCACAGATCATATTACTGCTTTACCAGGCATTTTCATCACATTTGTTCTTTCCACTTAGAGAATGCCATAAATAAAAATTGAAAGGTTACTCAAAGGAAAATTTGCCTATGTAAAATACTTTGGTATTTCTTCCTTTTCTTCTAAACTCAACTTCTGGCATATTCAACCTCTTGTCTTTTTTTCTTCACAATGGCTGCAACATCATTTTTCAGTTTGCAGATACAAGACTCAAGTTGTTGCCAGAAGTCCTTAAACATTTGTGACTGTTTCTCTGTAAAAATCCGCAACAGATAAATATTCTCTTCTTCCTGGATAGGAAACAAAAAAGAAAAATCTGTTTTGATTTCTACACACATCTTGTCCAAATATCGGTATGCATAGTATTTGGTATATTTAGTGTGTGTATAAAGTTTTCATGTTCATTGTCGATGTGCCCCATTTCCTATATCTCATATCAGGAAAACGGGTAAAAGCTTCTGGCAGAAGGAAACATTGAACATGGGACAGACCTCTATGGATGGGTGTTCATCTATGGATCATCCTTGAAGTAAATGCTTAATGAGAGGGATGGATTGATTTTATTCTATGGAAAATACTAGCTACTTGATGTTTATGCTGACCTGCTGCTTTATTTCAATTACTACCCCAAACAAGTATCTTGTGATCAGGTCAGTGACTCATATCATTAAAACTTTGAGGGTCAGAATGACATCCTTTGAGGAAGCAGAGCACAGCAATATCAGCCCTAATTTGCCTGTAATGGCAGATTTCCTTTTATTTGTAAAGATATGCCAAGATGATGGACACTGTTAGACACTTTATTCAAAGTCTCACACAGTGACGCGCAACTCCCCGCACATGCGCGGTCTGGAGTCCATGCATTTAGTGGTCCCTGAGCCTCAGAAGGTTGGGGCCCACTGCCTTACAAGAGATTTCCAGTTTTTCCCCCTAGTAGGTGTGGTGAGGTCACTTCCTTCTTCGTGTGACAGTGCTCAGACCTAGCGATTGGCCCAAGTACTGTCATATGGGAGGAGGTCACATGCTCCTTTCACCTGGAAGCACAATACATGTAATACATGCTGTTTAAACAGAATGTCCAATCTAGGTATTTCAGTTTTGAGTTGATTTGCTAAACCCCTTGATTCCAAGGGGTTTAGCAGATCAGAGAAAAATGCATATTTGACATGAAATTATAACTTGTCTCCTTAATACGAACCATAAGTATTCACCACATCCATTTAGCTGCTTTGCTCAATGCAAGACAATCTTTAATGCTCGTTTCCAGTAGTTTGGTTGTGTTAGTGTGGCCATTGTGAAAATTGAATAGGCCGCATTACTAAAAGTGCAAAGTTCTGCAATGCATTACAATATGTGATAGTGCTCTTCAACACACATAAGGAGGGAATTGTGGCACTTGCTGTGGTAACAAAAATGCATTATGTTAATACATTTTGCCGGGGGCGTGGCTACGCGATGGCGGCGTGAGGAAGCAAATTCTGAGCTCCCGCCGCTCCCACCGCTGATTTCCGTCTGGCAGCCTCCGCCTTTGATCGCCCTGCAGCACATTCTGTATGCCGCGAGGCAAGAAGACTCCCGGTTCCAGGAGAGCGGGTAAGGGGACGGCCCTGGCCCTCTATTTCTCCTCTCCAGACCCCCCTGGCCCGCAGCACGAGGCGCCCAAGATGGCGTCGGCCGGCACCCCCTCCCTCTCCCTCTCCCTCCATGAGAGAGCCGCTGCTGCGGCTCCGGATGGCTCCTGGGCTCCTTTCCCTGTTAATCCAGGGAGTCCTGCTGAGGGCACAGGGCGCCCCCGGGATCCTATCCTCTCAGGGCCCAGCAATACTACCGTGGCCCCCCAGTCCATTAACATGGCGTCAGTCAGCACCTCCCCCTCCTTTTCTGGTGAAAGTGCCGTGGTGATAGCCCAAGGGGGACATGTATCTCCCCCCATTGCAAACTCTAGGAGTCCAGCTCCGCATTCAGGGGACCCCCGAGACCAGGCTGTTACAGGGGTAGACATTAATGCTGCAGCGCATCAAATACCTGCTTCTCAAGCCATGTTGCAGGCTCTTTTTTCTGCGCTGCCCACGAAGCGAGATCTGGAAACCATGCTGGCCAAATTGGAAAGTTCTATACGGGTGGACCTCGATGCAGTTAAACTAAAAGTCTCAGCAGTTGATTCTAGAGTGCTGGCAGTGGAATCTTCGGCTGGCACCATGCAATCCTCAGTGACCTCCTTAGAGTCAGATATGGGACAGGTTAAATCACAGCTCACTGCCTTATTGCTCCGTACTGACGACTTGGAAAACCGCAGCAGGAGGAACAACATACGTTTAAGGGGGATTCCTAACGCCACGGTGAATGCTGATCTACATGCCACAGTGACTACCATTTTCAACATGATTCTTGACCGCCCCTTAGATACGGCCATTGAGATTGACCGGGTGCACCGAGTCCGCAGTGTCCGTGATCGCAGTTCCAATCTACCTAACGATGTACTCTGCCGGGTTCATTATTACACCTTAAAGGAGGAGATTCTGAGAAAAGCTTGGCGACTGGGTCCAGTGGACTTTGATGGTGCCAGCATACAATTGTTGCCTGATGTTTCGGCGCAGACCCTGCGTAAGCGCCGTGTTCTACGCCCACTTCTGGATTTGATCCGATCTGCGGGAGCTTTCTACAGATGGGGCCATCCATTCCACATCCTGGTAACAAAGGGAAGAGATACTTTCGCCTTGCATCGCCATGCTCAACTGCCTGCCCTGTTCTCCATGCTGGGTGTGGATCCAATTGTGATTCCTAATTGGCTGGATTTTTCTACGGAACAAGCGGCTACTTTAATGCGAGACCGCAGGGGAGCCCTGCCGCGAGGATCTGGGCGAAACGCACCGCAAAGAGTGCGGATTGCTCGGGGCCCTGCAGAACACGAACCATAACTCTCATACCATTGTGCTTGATACTTTTGAGAATATAGTGGTTAACCCTCCTGGGCACTGCTGCAGCATGTACAGTTATTATTGATGTTGAAATGGTTATATGGCTCATGTTTCTGTCAATTTTATCGCTTCTGTTCTGTGTTAGGGGGTTGATTGCCTTGCTTACTGAGTTCTTTTTATATGCTTGCTGTGACCCTGCTCCCGGAGACAATGATTTGGTTGATGCGGGCATGTACCTGCATTTACAGGATTTCCACCAACTGTCTCTGGGAATAGGTAACACTGTGGGAGGGTGTTGCGATCTACCCTATTGCAGAATATAGCATGCTAGAGGTAAAGTTGGGAGTTGTGGTGCTGTATTGATGTGCTACTGCTGTTTTCTTATGTGTGGCCGCACTGGGTTTGTCTAGACTGACCGCCTTAGGCTTATGTCCAAGTGTGTTAACACCCTATGTGCCCATACTAGCATTTAATCAGAGTCAGGACGGGGAGGGGTTGGACGCCCCACCGCTGGGCGCTCTTATAAGAGTTGTTTATTATGCTTGTCAAGGAGGGGCGATCGCAGAGGAGAATGAATATGTTGCCTGAGATGCCTTGTTCACACTAAACTGTATATTTTCTTTTTATGATGACTATGCGAGCCTGGCTGATCCCCTCTGTATTTTTGTACTCTAGATTTGCCTGAGGGAACAATTTGATTTATGTTTATACTGTTTTGTGTAATTACTATTTGAGTCTGTGTTATAGGCGGATTATCAAAATTAGCTTATAAACTAGATGTGGTGGGGGTCGGGGGAGCCATGCCTTTGTTGGGTTCCACTATCCCCACTAGTTTGCTCCTTACCCACGCGGGTCGGAGCTTGGTAACGATTTGTAGTACGATACTGGTGGGTTTCGGTTGGTCGACCGGAACACTCTCCACCTATCTTTTTTTATCTATTCTTTTTCTTTTTTCTTTCTTCTCCTTCCCCCCCTTTACTTCTGTAACTCCCTACACCTGAGTATCCCCCCCCAATCCCCCCCTACAGTGAAGATTGGGCAGTTGCGGTGCACTTTTTGGCGCCTACATGTCGCTGAAAATCACATCTATTAATGCAAAAGGTCTTAATTCCCCGACCAAACGCTCAGTTGTACTGAACTCCCTTAACAGTTTAAAATGTCAGATAGCGTTCTTACAAGAAACGCACTTCCGACATGATAAGATACCCTCACTACGGAACCGTCGCTTTCAGACGGCATACCATGCCTCTTCCCCGGACTCTAAGTCAAAGGGTGTTAGTATTTTGATTGATACATCCCTCCCGTGGACGTTGGTTGCCTTGAAGGCGGATCCGGAGGGGAGATACCTCCTAGTAAAGGGGAGGATTCATACGAGATTGTTTACCCTGGTCAACCTATACTTACCAAACACTAACCAAGTATCCTTTTTAGAGGGGTTTCTTGAGGTTGCTGACACGTTGGCAGAAGGATTTTTAATAGTGGGTGGTGATTTTAATTTAGCATTAGACCCAGCCTGTGATGTTTCTAGGGGGGCTTCCCACCTCCCTTGCTCTGTCTTGCGACGCCTGAAAAGCCTCTTGCACCTTCATCAGTTGACAGATATATGGAGATTACAGCATCCTAGTGAACGTGACTACACATTCTATTCTTCTGTCCACAAAACTTACTCGCGTATCGATTTTTTCCTGGTCAAACATGACGCAATCCCTCAAGTCCACGGTACAGAGATAGGGAATATAACCTTCTCAGATCATGCGCCGGTGTCCCTTACTATATTGTCGGATGCTCCCTCGCCAAGAGGTGGTTCTTGGTGTTTGAATGAATCCCTATTATCCTCTGGTGATTTTGGATCTCTCTTGGAACAAGAGTTATTGTCCTTCTTTGATAGGAATTCTGCGTCTGTTGCTAGTCCCCTGAGTGTGTGGGAAGCCCACAAATGTTATATACGAGGTCTGTTAATTCAGCAAGGTCATAGGATTAAAAAAGAACGCCAGCAGCTGCTGAGACAGCTACTACAGGACCTGTACGTTCTGGAGACGAGACATAAACATGGTCACTCACCGGAAATAGCGGCACAATTAGTGAATTGAGAGGGAAGATAAATATGCAGTTTTGCTCTCATGCAAAGTCCCAATTAGATAAATGCAGAGCGTTTTTTTATGAATATAGCAACAAATGTGGGAGGGCATTAGCGCGTGCTCTGAGACTTAAAAGGGCTAGAACTTTTATCCCCTGTATTAGAACGTCTACTGGTACCCTACTACATCGGTCTCAGGATATAGCTGATACCTTCCGAGAATTCTACTCTAAACTCTATAATTTGAGGGGAAATCCTGACCCGAGCTCCTTAGATGCTGTTAGAGCGAATATACAAGAATACCTAGCGGCCTCTGGTGTCGCTAAGATACCAGAGGAGGCTTTGGCAGCTCTTGATGCCCCTATTACTATAGCGGAGTTGCAAGTAGCTATAAAGAAAGCACCCACGGGTAAGGCCCCGGGCCCCGATGGGTTTACTCTAGCTTATTACAAGCGTTTTCTTCCTCAACTTTCTACTCCGTTTTTGACGGCGTTCAACGCACTGTCTCATGACCACCCACTTCCTGAGGACTCCTCCAGGGCACATATTACTGTCATCCCAAAGCCGGAAAAGGATGCTACGCTGTGTGCAAACTATCGCCCGATATCGCTACTAAATTGTGACATTAAGCTCTTTTCTAGCATCTTGGCGAGAAGGCTGACACCAGTCCTTCATCGCCTAATTCACTCCGACCAGAATGGCTTTCTCCCATTTAGGGAGGCAAGGGATAACACTACCCGCACGCTGAATCTGATTCATTATGTGACTGTCAACAAGATTCCCTCAATGATCTTCTCAGCTGATGCTGAAAAGGCGTTTGATCGCGTTAACTGGACATATATGCATCAAGTGCTCAACTTTGTGGGTGTCCCTAACAGGCTCTCTACATGGTTGCAGGCCCTATACAGAAACCCCACGGCCTCCGTTCGCGCCAACGGACTTCTATCCCGCCCCATCTCTATAGCTAATGGTACCAGACAAGGATGCCTGTTGTCTCCTCTGCTTTTTGTTCTGCTCTTGGAGCCCCTGCTGGGCCATATTCGTAACAATCCTGATATTAGAGGGGTGAGAGTGGGCGCTACTGATCACAAGGTGGCTGCATATGCGGACGACCTTCTTTTCTATATTACTGCTCCCCAGGTGACCCTCCCCAACTTGTTATCCGAATTGCGTCGTTATGCCCAGTTCTCTGACTATAAAATCAATCTCCAAAAATCAGAGGTATTGGATATTAATTTATCATCAGCGACGCGGAAAGCTCTGACACCCTCTTTTCCGTTTAAGTGGGCAAGGGGCTATATTAAATACCTAGGCACTAATATCCCTGCTGACCTCGGTAGAATTGTGGACTTGAACTTTTTACCACTCCTCAATGACATACGAAGAGATCTCCAACGATGGCGACAGCAGACCTTTTCCTGGTTTGGGCGGTGTAATGTTTTAAAAATGAACATCATGCCGCGTTTACTCTATTTACTACAAACGTTGCCTGTACGCATTCCCATTCACTTGTTGCATAAAATTCGCTCTGAATTCTTGAGATTTGTGTGGAACACTGAAACGCCCCGTCTTAGCAAATTTATTCTCCGTTTACCGAAGGATCAGGGTGGGATGGCTTTTCCAGACCCCATACTGTACCACAGGGCGGTACACCTGACCCGTTTGGTGGACTGGTGTAGACATGCCAGTTTCAAGAATTGGGTGGCATTGGAGGATGCACAGTCTCCAGTAATGCTGAGAGTTGCGGCGTGGTCTCCGGTGGAGGATACGGTTGCTTTGCGCCGACACCCCCTGATCGGTGAAACGCTCAGAGTGGTGTCGAGGTATTTTCGTGCGGAAGGCCTTATCTCGTTCCCCTCCCCTATGTCCCCCATCCTAGGACACCCCAAGTTCCCGACCAGCAGAAGAGACCCAGTGTATAGGTCCTGGATTGACAATGGGGTTTACCGTGCTTCTCATTTCCTGCTCCATTCTGGCTGGTCCACCACGGGCCAGCTTCAATAAGACCATTCCCTCCCGAGTCTAGATAACTGGAGATCTGTACAGTTTCAGCATTTTATCAGATCTTTACCTCCGGCACAGGACTTTAACCGCCCATTAGCTGCTCTGGAGAGTCTATGTATCAAAGGGAATGCCCTGAGAGGAGTATTATCCCACACATATAAACTACAACTTGCACCACAGGATAATGTACCACCACATTTTATCTCCAAATGGGAAAGAGATCTTGGAGTTAAATTTACCACAGAACAAATTGAGTGCATGCTATACTATGGCCATAGAGCCTCTATTAGCAATCGTTACCAGGAAACTAACTACAAAGTACTAACCAGGTGGTATAGAACCCCAGACAGGCTGGCGAAACTCTCTCAGCATGCTAGTTCAGTATGTTGGAGATGTGGACAACATGTAGGTACGTTGCTGCATGTATTTTGGTCCTGCCCTAGTTTGGTGGCGTTCTGGGCGGATGTTGCTGATATTGTGCAGAGGCTGACAGAGGTGTCGATAAGGGATAAACCAGAGCTTGTCTTGCTTCATGTGTCGGCGATGTCGAGGAAGTCCTACAGAAGGTCGCTGTTGCGGCATTTGTTAAATGCTGCCAAGGCATGCATACCCCCGCTATGGAGACAAAATACTCCACCTACAGTGCAGCAATGGTTGGCCAGGGTAAACGATATTCAATATATGGAGGAGCTTATGCATACAGGAGATCGTCCCACGCATGGTACTGTACGTTCCTGGTTTTATTGGGATGAATTTAAGACCACTGCAGACTACTTGCGCCTCCTCCGTTCACCGCAGTGACTGTATAGCGTCTCCGCTGCATACCACCCCATACTCCCTTCACCCCCTCCTCACCCCTCCTTACTATCCTCTTCTTTCTTCCTCTCTCTTATTTGCTTCTCTTTCTCTCTCCTCCTCTTATCTATACTTTTTTTTTTTTTTTTCTATAGTAAAACCAGCGACCATTGGCAACCTAGTATTGAAATGCTAACTGATATAACAGGAATGTTTATATGTTTATAAACTGTCTAATCACTCTTTCCCATCTACTTGTCGTTCTGTGGCATGATATAAGTTCTCAAGAATTACTAGGTAAGATTATTTCTGCCAAATTGAAAGACAAGTCGTGTCTTTGTTTACACCCACTGTCTGTGTTCAGTGGTTTGAGTGGTGTAATTCTCTGTTTGTATTGGTTGCTAATAAAAAAGAAAAATAAAAAAAAGAAAAAGGGAGAACAATGTCAGGATATTAAAATAACCCACCTAATGGCATCCAAGTCCCTTAACCTAGCAATCTAAATACCCAGAGTGAAGTACTTGTTTTTAGGATCTTCCTAAATATGAGATATTTGTGTACCTCCCAACCATATTTAGAGGGATTTGAACCCTCTGTTTGATTTACATGGGTAAAACTTTTGCCGGGATAGTACTATTTGATTTACATGCCTCCCACCTTACAGGTGTAAAATGTTTTTTCACAATCAACCAAGACCGCATCCATCACCCAAAGTAAATATTTTTTTTGGAGCCACTATTTTGTTGCAAATACAGTTGTAAGTCCTTTGTCTCTTTTATCTTAGCACATCTAACCACTAGGATTTTTACTAATTTCTCAAGGCAAACCTTGCTCCAACTCCTTCATGTTCCATGGGGATTGCATTAGTATACAGCGGCATTCAAGTTATGCCACAAACTGTCACAAGTGTCAAGGTCTAGACTTAGATTAGGCCATTCCAAGTTATTTAAATGTTTCTCTTGAATCCATTCCAGGTTAGATTTAGCAGTATGTTTATTGCCATTGTGCTCCTGGAAGGTAAAATTTCATCCCATTCTAAAACCTCTGGCCCTGTAATCCTGACCAGTTTTTCCACCCCTGCCACCACCTTGCTTCACTGTGTGAATAGTTTTTCGGGATAACAGGTTGTGTTGGGTCTGCACTGCATATAACATTTCTTGTTGTGACCAAAAGTTCAAATTTAGTTTCATTTGACCAGAAAACCTTATTCCTTGTTTTTGGGGGATTACACCACATTCTGACCTCAAATATGTTATTTCTTTAAGCAATGGCTTTTTTGTCTGGCCACTCTTTCATAAAGCTTAAAGTAGTCCTATATACATATAATCTCATCCCAGCAGAGGACTGACACATTTTGCCAAAGTGCCAGATCAACTGAGGAGTATTTAACACTTCTCAACTCAAACTTAATGGAAAAGATGTGGAATGAATCCACATCCTCTTCTGCCCAGCTATTTCGAGCTTTTGCTAAACTCCCATTCATTGTTCTTACCGGTGGCTTGTAATGTTTCAGCCGTAAGAAATGTCCTCGGATAGTGTTCATACTTTGATAGAAAACTTTTAGAGCTTTTGCAAAGTCTGCATCATAGCTAGCCTTGTGTGTGGGAGTTCTCACAATTTCCTTGGAGGAACCTGCAGAATAAGAACTTTGAGCAGAACTGCTGTGAGCTCTAACAGCATTATCCGAACCTGGGAAGTGGAAAGAAAGCAAACTGTTTTTAGACAAAATCAAGAATGAAGAAAATATGCAGTGAACATACAGAATACAAACAAAAATAACATTTGGTGAATTTATCTAATGCAGAAAGTTTTCTACACTTTTATTTACATATTTGACAAATTTAGGATACTTTTCATGGCCATTCGGTTTTTACAAATTATCTGTTTACAGTACTGACTTCCCTTACTATGACCCTCCCCCGTGATAAATTTCCCAATACCTTTAAATATACCTAATAAAATAAAATAACTATATGAAGGCCTAAACACATTACAATGGCACAATTACACAATGTAACTGACCTTGAAATTTCCAAGTGTCTGACTGCTTCAGTGACTCTTTCAGGAAGGTATTCTCTTCTCTTAATGCTCGGTTGATGTCCCTTAAAAGCTCAGTTTCCTGTTCCAGTTTTAATAATTTTAAATAAAGATCAGACACTTGGCTATCTGACTCCTGAAATCCAGAAATATATAATTATTTTGATGCTAATTGCCTTTAATAAATCAAATCTGACTCAAAGATGCAAACTTAAATATTTTTTTTGTCGAGAGGATATATATGTTTGTATAACATCTGCAGCTCTAGCAATGTCAGATTGATCATTACCCAAGTGAACAGAGGGATGTCTCTTTGGTCAATGGTCAGCTCTTTTTAGTTATTCTAAATAGTAAAAGGTAATTTGTCTAATAGCAATCCCTGTTGCTGGGAGGTTGTATAGGTGTTGATGTGCATTATAGAAAATACTGTGCACTGTAGCAGCCTTTTCAAATGAATGAGCTGTCAACACTGCAGAATGGACAAAAAAAATCAGCCACACACAATTTTACCCAGTGCAACACACAGTAGTACAATGCAAATTTTGAGTTCCCAATTAATGGATAGCACTACAATACAATAATGCATGTAATTTGCATTTTGGTAATGCAATGCTCATGTTATCCTAACACACATCAGTGGACCAAAAAAACAGGTCCTAACTGTTACAGAAAAACTAACGAGTTCTACTGTATAAATGTAACATTTTCTTTGTGTTCATCAAGTCCATCAAGTTCAACCACTGCTGAAATAAACAGATCCCTGATATAAAACTCTATAGACATAGTTAATCCACAGGAAGGCAAAAAAAAACCCTGGTACAATTTGCTCCAACAGAGGAAAAGAAAAAAAATCCTCCAGATTGCCCTTTTGTTCTTTGTTTTTTTTTATAATTGTAATTTTATTAATTTTTCAAACAAAAAAAATAACAATAAACATGGAGGAAAGCTAAATCATACAAAAATTTAGATTTAACAATAACCAGGAATAGTAATATATAGACCATGTAAGTATTACAGAACATTACAATTTTCTAGCAGAAAAAAAAATAAAACAACAGAAGTCTTCTAGTTATGAGGTAATAATGAACAGAGATGGTTGCTCAATAATCGTAACATCTCTTGTCCTTTGTAACGATCTCAAAGTGAATAGTTGGGAAGAGAGTTCTCTGTATAAACCATTTATTTATTTAACAGGGTGATCATATCCCCCCTTTATACCTCTCTTCTCAAGGTAGAAAAGATTCAGTTCAGCTAATCTCTCCTCATAGCTGAGCTCCTCTATTCCTTTTTTTTAGTTTAGTTGCCCTTCTCTGCACTCTCTTCAATTCCACAATATCCTTTTTGTGAACTGGTGCCCAAAACTAAACTGGATATTCCAGATGTGGTCTGACCAATGCTTTGTACAGGGGCAGGATTATGTCTCCATCTCTGCAGTCTGTTCCTCTTTTAATACAAGAAAGCACTTAGCTTTTAAGAAAGCACTAGCTTTGCTAGCTTTAGATATTGCAGCTTGGCATTGCATGCTATTATTAAGTCTATGATCTACCACAGGGGTGGGAAAACGCCCGCCTTTAGGCCAGATACAGCCAAGCCAGTAGTCCATTCTGGCGTAACGCCCCCCCTGGTCAATCCGGCCTAATCCCAGCCGGCATGGGTCGGCACCCTGCGGCTCCGTTGCCGCATGCGGGGGTAAGAGGACATTCCCTCTACTCTGTATGCATTGTGGAGGAGAGGGATTTCCCTTCAGGGGCGTTCCTGGTGGGGGGCAGAGCCATCAGCGAGGGACTCAAGAGAGAGTCCAGCCTAGTGTGCCTTCTTGACCTCCTAAAATGGGCTAGTAGCCAAAAAAGTTTGCTGACCCCCGATCTACCAGAACCCCCAGATCCTTTTCTAATTCTGACCCCCCCAATGTATTCCCCCTAGACAGTATGAAGCATGCATGTTGTTAGCTCCCAAGATAATGACATAACGAAGGAATTGCCCGCACCAGCCCATGAAATAGCGTTTGAGTCAATTGTCCAATTACTTTTGAGCCCCTGAAATTAAGTGAGTGTGTAAAAAAAGGCTTTAGTTCCTCATATTTTTTTGCAATCTTTTTGTTCAACCCACTGAATTAAAGCTGAAAGTGTGAAGTTCAACTGCATCTGAGTTGTTTCATTTAAAATTAATTGTGGTAATGTACAGGAATGAGAAAAAAGTTGTCTCTGTCCAAATATTTATGGACCTAACTGTATTTGTTCACAAATAAATAAATAAAAGATGCAGCACTCTCTTGGCAATACTGTCTTTGATGGCTAAGAAAACCATCTTGCATAACTGGACAAGCCCTAATCCAACTACATTTGCTTTGTTTCTGGGTAAAACGATGGTTTGTCTTTCTGATGGAATGGATGGAGGCATCTTTAGATAAGAAACCTGTGTCAATACATTTTTTGAGGTGTGAGAATCTTACATGTCACTCTTCTATTGAATAATAATATATATTGGCAGTGAATCCAATGTACTTACCACCAAAGTAGACGCAGGGAGTAAAGTTTTCATGCAGTCAATTAAAATATAGCCCTCCTTGGTACTTTGTATGTCTGGCAGAGACCAATCATATTCAGGACAGCCTTCTGCAAATCCATAAGAATATGTTTCAGTTTGTATCTGTTAATTTGGTTCTGAAAAAATAGTGAGGTAGATAGAGGATGTCAAGAAAAACTTTCTATAGCCCCATTTCTTTTCCAGTTAGAATTGAGACAGCAATTAGTTTTTAAAAACCTATGCTTTTGTGATCTGGGGTTACTGGCTTTAACAACCTCCATATTGTTATTTCTTTTTCTAATTTTTTAATTTAAGAAATGGTTCTCACATAATGGTTATCAATAGATATACCTTTGGGTCCAATGAGGGGTTTCAGGTAGATACTTTTCTGTCTGGTGTAAAAGACACTGTTAGAGCCAATCCAATGTTTTGGTAAAATTAAAAGGCCCCATGTTATTTTCATCTACATGTTTAGGCATTCACTTGGTACTTTAGGTTTCATCTCTTTTTTACAGGTTTTAAAGATTTGAAACACAATTTAAATTAAAATTTGTAATCCCCTTGAGGCTGAGGCTTATTGTTAAAATTATTATTATTAAATTTTTATTATTATAAAATTAATATATTTTTATTAATATAAAATTATTATTATAAAACGAAGCTAGTGTCCTGTGGTCAGGAAAAAGAATGTACCCATTGTCTGAAATAAGAGCTGTAGAATACATTGTGCAATGTTTCAGTCAACAAATGGGGTCTTTGCATTGACACACCTTACATTTTTATTTCTATATATAGTAATATAGTTAAGTAGAAAAAGTCCAATCATAACATTTATGCATTCTGATCAAGAGTGAAAAAAAAATATTGTTTCCTTTCATTGTACCTAGGTAAATGAACTACAGTATGTAAATCTTTCATATTTATCGTTTTGCCTCTATCTGTTGGAGAATGTCTAGCATCCACAAAAGACAACACCCTTTATTAAATATTGGTTTACAAAATAATAAAGTAAACATTGATATACACAGTAAATGTATATTTTTATAATATAAACAATTTAATTTCCCTGTAAACCAGTGCTTCTCCATTGAATCCTGGGGTTATTTCAGAGGTCTCCAGGGGTTCTTTGAGTCAGTTTACCAATTATCTTTTTGGCTATTTGTAAGGATGACATTCTTCTAGTTGGCTAGCAAAATAGGAGGAATTCTTTCAGGTGATCACATGTATTGTAAGCTGTGTAAATTGTATGTATAGCAGGGGTTCCCTAAGACCTGAATGTTTTTTTAAGGGTTTACCCATGTTAAAAAGCTTGAGAAGGCTGGTATAAACTATAAAATCTAGGTATTCTGTATTTACATAATACAAATATTTATCTTGAAAGACATGACAAGAATTACTTATATACAAACCTAAGCAGAAGCTATAAAGTGATACTTGATATTTTTATTTTGTTATTTATGAGTTTATTATTTGTGGACTAATTTGCAGTTTACAAATTAGTGAAAACATTTCAACAGAGCATGCCAAATTGAGGTTTATTTGCTTCTTGCTACAAGCATCATGTAGTATTGTATTGATAATAGAACTTTTGTCAGGTTGTTTCTTGTTCATGCTACCACTGGGCAGACATCCCCCCATATCTTTGTTGCTACTGGGAGAGAACTTGGAGTATCTTCGATTGGGGCAGACACAACAACAAAAAGTTTTTCACTATCCTCCCACTCTACCCAATACAAACTTCACCACAACATTACTGCCAGTCTGCACATGGCCCCAGATTTAATAAAAAAATTTAAACATTATATATAAAAGCTAAAAATTATATAAAAGCTTTACCTTGAAGGCCCCAGAGATCTACAACCAATGCATTTTTCTGCAGGTAGTTAAGAAGTTCATTAGACACATTGAAGGCAACAAACTGTAATTTGTGATCAATCACAGGATTAACTGATTTCCAAACCGGCCTTGTATACAGCGGCTGTGGAACATCATAGAAGTAGTAGCTTAAAAAAAATTGAGAATAAATTATTTTTATTGTATTTTTATTATATGATATTTTATTATGCCCTAAGCACAATAAGTACTGTACAAAATCTTTAGTCATGTCACTAGCTGTCCCTCAAAGGAGCTCACGATCTAATGTCAGTCTAAGGTCAATTTTGGGGGAAGCCATTTAACATAGTTGCATCTTTTTGCAATGTGGGAGGAAACCAACACAAACACGGGGAGAACCTGCAAGCTCCATGCAGATGTCCTTGCAAAGATTTGAACCTGGGACCCAGCGCACAGAGGCCAGAGTGCTAGCCTCTGAGCCACCCTGCTACCCAAAAGCTTTTTGCACATAATAAAGTAATACTGTGCCATGGAAAAAAATTAAGTATGCTTAGATTTGTTGAGTAGCTTTGTATATGTTTTCTGTTAAAACACTCCTTTTCCTTTTTACTATAAATTCATTTTTCTAACACATACAGAAAGCATTATATACTTCTGGTATGAAGAAAATAGCACAAATCCATCACACATAAATCTTAGATGCTCCATCACTCTCCTTCCTAAAAATGAAAAAAATAAAATGATAGTGGGGGGAAATAGTTTGCAAAGATGGAAACCATGTCATCAGGGGCAGTGGAGAAGCAAAGGGGCTCATAAAAGCTATCATCGATGGAATAGGACAAATTAGAAAGTAAGTGTGGCATAATGTTAGCTTTGTTTATTGTAAGTGCTTTCCCCACACACCCCCATTCAATTTTCCCCTGCAACTACCAGCCCAAATCATTTACCTTGTACATTATGTCCCAATTTACTTAACATCAATAGGCCCTCCAGGCATTTTACATACCCAAGCTGAATTCCTCTGGCTGTGGCTTCCTTCAGCCATCGGACCCCTAGACATTGTTGAATATGAATTTGGAAAACTATGTTCCTTCCCAGCAATTCCAAAGGATCAATAACAATGTCTTCTTCACTTAATGGTCTATAAAAACATGAGATGGAAGTTGTAGCTAAAGACTATTAGACATTCTTTTACAGTTGCATGAAATTATTGCTGTATTACTGATGGTTTTCACATGAAACATATTCACCAGTCTAAAAAAATCAAAATAAATATGATTTAGAAATCTTGGCTGCCCAACTGGGGCTGAGCATTATGTGTATCGACTGATTACATCTACAATTCCAAGCCCAATGGGCCTGATTTATTGAAGCTCTCCAATGCAAGAGAGGATACACTTTCATCAGTGCAGCTGGGTGAACCAGCAAATGACTTTGAAGAAATCCATTCCAGGTTTGCTGGATCACCCAGCTTTACTGATGAAAGTTTATCTTCTCCAGCCTTGGAGAGCTTTAATAAATCAGGCCCAGTGTCCCAGAAGCACAAAATCTCAATGTTTCTAGGTGTTTGCAGAGCACAAACAGCAATACATTGTTCAATGAATAAAGTTACCATTTTATGTATCTTTTTTTTCAGCTCCAATATTCAAACAGCAATACCTAACTCATTTATTTATTTAAATATGCATTTACATAGCATTCTCATGTTACTAACGTACCTGTCTCGAATTGTTATTACTAGTAGCAAACAACTTTTTAATATAATGTTTGGATAAACTAAACACTGTTCACAGGCTTACTGCTTGTAATCTTTTTTAACACAATAATAATACAAAAATGTACAAAAAAGAAGCATAGAAATACCTTCCACAGCTGGAGCAGGGGGTAATATTTATCATGAGAATGGCTTCCTCTGCCCCTTCAGAATCCAGAACTTCTGTCTGTTCCTCCAGCTTCATATAATAAGCTAGAGACTGAAGCCAGATGTGTGATGATCCTAAATGTATAACCTCCACTGGGTCCCAGAATGGATCACTTTTCTGGTCAAAGTTGATATCGCCATCCAGAAATCTCTGATAAAGCTCCTCCATCAGAAACTTCCTGTTGATGAACTTGGATTTTGACCACATCCATACCTCAAAGCCAACAAATATGATATTATTTTTGGTGCACTTTATTTGAGGTGGCTTCTTTGTATTTAGACTGATTTACCAAAATGAAAGTTTATTTATTGATGTTCTATTCGCATTACACAGGATGTCAAGAAGCAAGGTAATAAGATTTGCTTTAGGAAAAAATGGAGTAATAAATAAAGGGAAATAAAAAAAGTAAAGCTCAATGTTTCCTTTTTTTGATAGTTTTACTCTAAATGATAAAGGAGATAATGTAACAAAAAACAAAACTTGAATGGTAGATAGGATATTGAGCAGTATACAATGAGTAAATGTGTAATATAGTTATACCTGTTGGGTTTTTGTGCTGATTACTTTCACCATGATATCTTTCTGAAGATCATAGCCCCTGGAATCTGTCAAAGCCAAATTTTTTACCTTTAGCTCAAATTTCAGATCCTGCACAAAATGTGAAAATACCATCAATTATATGATTTGCGTTATTAATAATTTGATTTGAATTTTACATTTACACATACAATTGTTTTGCAATATTCCTCTTTTGAACCTCAAAACCTGTGACAGCCTTAGAAATAAAAAAAATATTTAAATTAATATTAATTCCACCCTAAAAATTGTATGCCGAGCAATATTTATGCAATGCATAATTGTACCTGTGCAGTAAAACTATAGGTACAAGCAAATTAGGAAGTGCTGAGTTATTTGCTGCCGTTGGCTTTAATTGTTTACCTTCATAAGTTCTTCGCTCATCTGGTTTGCTTCAGCTACCAGGGGCATTAGTTTAATGTAGTCATGGAAGACAGCCAGGACACTTGGGTCAGGTTTGCCATCTTTGCTGTTTATAGCACCTAGGTAAAAACAGGAGAGGTACATACTTTAAGAGACTCTGTCACCATTAGGACAACTATATATGGATATATATATATTTATTTATATATATATTTGTTTATATATTTATATATAGAAATTTATTTTTTCTCCAGGGAGTTGCAGATTTGTCTGCTCTGACAAGTAACAGTGAGTTGGTCCACTTCTAAGACTTCGGAGTATAGCATGAGAAAGATTTAGAAAAAGCATTTACCCACCCAGAACAGAAATTTAATTTGTGGGGCAGTTCTGTACACAAAATGTATACCGGAAGTAGCCACCCTTATGATTTTCATAGTTGCCATAAGAAGCTATATCCTAATATCTGTCCTTTTTTATCATTTTGTAGCTCATTGCAAAAATAAAAGTAATTTTGTTAGCAGTAAACTATGCTAAAAACTAAACTCAACTATGGGTAAAAATTGCTCATTTAGCAAACCAAATTAATTTTGTGTATGCGGAAAAACTTTTTACAAAAGCCAGTCCTCCCAGATGGATGTGGCTGTGTCACCTGATAATTTTTTTTCCATTGGTAAGACATCCTTTTATATCATCTGGCTTTGTTCCCTCAATCCAGGGTGTTCCTACTTCTCCTGTTTCATGCAAAATATTAAATATATTGCAAGAAAAGACAAGGGGTCACTTGTAATGGCATCAGCATGAATAAAGACCTGGTAAACTGTAGCTAACAGATTTCTCCAGAAGAGTCTCTAAAACTGTTTTATGAGTTATCCATCCAATATTTGAAATTACATTTTAGGCTGAATTCACTCTCTGCACTGATTAGCACAATATTTAGATGGAACTCATGAATTGGAACTCATGAATGTAACTCATGAAAGTGGCTAAATTCAACAGGAAGATAAAAATGAACCAACTGATTAAAGTGGCTGTAACATACCTATTTTATCTACACTAAAGCCTTCTGCTGCTGCCAGTTCAGACTGAAAAAAGTCATAGTCAAACTTGCTGATGTCCTCAGAGCCACGTTCAGCTGGAAACCCAACGTAAAGATATCCGCTGTTTGAACCAAGGATAAGACGGTCCTGGGGGCATAAACATTTTTATTAAAAAAATTACAATAATAATTCAAAACCAATGGCCAACCATAAAATAAATAGGTGGGTTATAATAAAACAAATTTCATTATTTGATAGAAGAGAATTTAATTTGCCTGTACAGAAAAATAATAGACATGCAGCATGATTTTAATAAATATATCCCAGGAAACTTGTTTCTACCCACAACATATCTAAGTCTAGATAAAAAAAGGCAGGCTGAAGAAAAAGTAACGTTGTAGCATCTGTTCATATATGTGGCACAACTATATCATCATGTAAACCCACAACTTCCTTCAAAACTTACCAGGTGCTGCAATTTTGTGTCCATGAAAATAGGGACTCCATTAACAACAACTTTAGCCTTGCCATAAGGTTTTACCAAAACCTTGTTTTCAAAGTTAGTAAAAGTAGCATGCTTTGGTAAAATTCTAAGAAAAACAATAGGTTAAGGGTAAAAATGTGGGAAAACCATTAAAGAGGATTATCAGGCATGTCCAAGATATAAAACTTGCACACAGTTTTATCACATTTTAGCAATGAAAACAAATCTCTAACCTATATTGATTACACAAAATATTTATAATAACAGGGCACAAAAGTCTAGACCCCAGCCTAAGCATTGTAACATGTCCCTGTATGGGGTAGAATGTCTTACTAGACCCATTTTGCTCTTTCCACAAGTCAGTGCAGAGATAGTAACTGCACATATTGGGTTTCTAGGACACCACCCATAGCTGTACATTCTAAGAAAAGTATTCTACTTTCAGTTTTTTCTTTTCAGAGTGTCATATAGGTTACCAGAGTTTAGCACTGCCTGCACATATCAGTCAGTTCTATTGTGTATCTTGTATAAGCATATGGAGAACATACCACTTCTAAGGAGATTTGAATCTAGAGCCTTGAACACTTGGCTTCTGAGCTGTGTATTTTTGTAATATTACCAAGTACATATTTAATAGTTTAACATCCTTTGATTAGGTGTTTTCTACATACCCCAGTCCCCTCAACGTAATTGCATTAGAGGGGACCTGGCCAACATCAGATGAACCTGAAACAAAAGACAGATTTGGTGAACATTAGTATGCAGATATGCCGTAACATACTTTAGGGTTTTTTTAACTTTTGTTTATTCCTACATATACAATGATTTAAGTGGTTCCTCTGTCTGGCTGCTTACCCGAAACAAATGACAGTAGAAACTGGTATGACACAGAAAGAAAAAACAGAATTTTAACTTATAAATGCTTTCATCCAAGATTCACCAAACTTTTATCCAAAATTCATACATTTTTCACACTGAATTTTTTTGGGGTTTAGTTTTAGGTCACATATTTTTAGAGGTGAGAAAAAACAGGGGTAATTTTTAGGCAAAGTAATTATTTGCACAATTGTGCTGGAAAGTTTCAGAATTATTTGTTTTTCCCTGTTACCACAAAACACAAAGGCTCGATAAGACTAGAATGGACTACTTCAATTTGGGAGTTATAAAGAAATAGTACATATCTTACCTTCCTGGATGAAGTACTTTAGAACTCCAGACAGCTGAGGGTCTTCATTTATGTTTAGAAGGTAAGGAAATGACTGCATCATTCTCCTCTCCTGAAACAGAAACAATTTGGCATAGAATACAAAGGCTTTATAGCAGAAGGCAAAGAGTTTAAGAAACCTGGATGATTGTGGGCTAAGAAATAGCAACAATATGAACAGAAATTATAGAAATAAACATAACAGGCATTTTAATTCCAATATTTTATATGAACGTTCAAGAACTGGTCAGTATTTTTACCATAGAAATCCGAATGATTTTGTAGGACTTTTAATAGCGCCCCTTACCCCTGACTAATGTCTGAATTAATACACAGCACCTAGACAAACTAAGACGGGGCCAACTTATGAACAATTTATTTATGAACAGTTAAAGGTAAAGAATTACAGGGGTATAACATATATAACATAATATATGTATATGTACAGTTATTTATTCAGTATAAATTGAGTCTGGTTTTAATAGAAGTACCTGAATTTAACTTTGTAAGAGCATCTTCACAACCCTTAAACAACAGACCACAAACTAACAAAGGGCGGAGCATCACTAGGGGCCAATCAGATGTGCTGTGTGAACATGTGCTAACAAAGAATGTGCTGACAGGAGATGTTTGCAGAGAGATGAGCTCATCAGTCTAGAGCTGATCCTTTATTGTTATTGTGCCCATAAATCAGGTCACCAACCTGGTTGTGGTGTATGGCCGGGCTGAGTAACTCTTAGGACTGACTGTATACAAATACAAATCCCTTTACAGGCAGAATCGTCAAAAAAAAAATGCTAGTCCAGATGTGTTGTATGGCATTTTTGTTTACATGTTTACAAATCAGCCCTAGGGGATACACAACATTGTATACTAAAATATACTTACCTGCGTTATTGCAGCAAACTGTTGCTCCCATTCTTTCCTGGCTTCCTGTAGTTGCATTTCCCATGTATTCTGAACTGCTTGGATCCTCAACTCATTTTCTGAAAGCAGTCGGCGTAGTTCTTCTACAATTTAGACATTTATACAGTATCAGTTTAAGCAGCGTGTGCCACAAATATTGTGGTATAAAATATGAGTGAGACCTGAAGGGAATTTTATTATTCAGACACCTAATGGTCACTAATTTAGAAAGCAGTGCAGATTAAAGCAAGGGACAACATAACAATAAAAAGACACTGAAATCTATCTTAAAAACCTGTAAAAACCTACCTTGTATAGACATTAAAAAGTCC
The DNA here is from genome assembly GCF_032062135.1 of Pyxicephalus adspersus. NCBI lineage: Eukaryota > Metazoa > Chordata > Amphibia > Anura > Pyxicephalidae > Pyxicephalus > Pyxicephalus adspersus. The sequence goes on from NC_092861.1 coordinate 114,009,785, forward strand.
TGAGACTGCTGCTAGGTTTCAGCAGTAGCAGCAGACACAGAGCTACTGCTCGTTTGACATTCTATAGTGTTACATAAAAGGTTTTCTATGAAGGTGAAGGGAGGAAGGGGGAGTTGGGTTAATTCAGACACAAATGTGACACTCCCAAATAAAGAGAGGGCTAAGATAGTCTTCTGATGTAGTTGAATTTGCAAAGGAAGAGAAAAATCATTTAAGGAAAAGAAAAATGCTGTAGTTAAGTTAATAGGCCCATGATAAAAAAAAAAAGCAGTAAAAAACATTTTAAAGTCCTCATTCACCTCTGTATTTATAAGCATTATAGAGAAACAGATTTTCTAATTTTACAGCACACACAATCTTAGCTTTCTAATGTAAAACACCAGCATTTTTTTTTTCGTTCTGCCTATGTCTTTTACTAGGAAGATTTCCTATTCTTCCTGCTACAGAAACACTTTAGCAAGAAATGCTCAACTTTTCCATTGGAAACATGAATAAGTGGTAAGGGGGGTAGAAAGTAAAACAAGGGCTCTAATCTGGGTATAGGGACCAGGATTAGTACAAGAAAAATGCATACCATATGTCATATAAAATGCACAATTTATATTGGTAAAAACAAGTGATAGTAAATATTTTAACATACTGGTTTCTTTTTCCATCCTCTTTCCTGAGCCTCCAAGTCCTGCCAGTCGAGATAAAAGCTTGTTATTTTCTGCTTTCAGCTCTTTAATAAGACGCTCTGTAGGACTTGCATTGATAACTGCCCTGTTCTTAATCTTTTTCGCTCTAGGAGATAAATAGATATACAAAACAATAAACCAACCATAAAACACAAAACAACTATAACACAAAGCAGTCACAACAGAATGAGGTAGTATGAAGTAGACAGTGATGACTTTGAACACACACACTGCTCTTATGCAGGTTCAGATTACTGCAAATAGTACATTGGGCTGGGGAAAAAAAAGCTCTGTGATTTGCACCCCTTGCCTTACCTTTTAGGTCCATGAAGCAGAACTCTTATACTGACTTATATTCTATACCACCAGCCTACAAGTCAAATCAACTACCAGGGAGAAATTTTCTGCATGCCTGGAAACTGGTCAAGTTACCCAAAACTCCCTTATCTGGTAAGGGGGACCTATTTAATGTTACATCAACATGGAAAACCTCTTGGCATTACCTCTCAGCGTATCTAAGAGTTGACAAAGTCTCCTCATAACAGATGTCTGCTGGACTCACTGCAGCAATCTATAGAAAGAAAAAGATATTTTGAGTATCAAAATTTATTAAGACTACACATAGCAAAGTGAATGTTAGTAAATAAAATGAATCTAAGTTCACTTTACATATCCAATATTGTGTCATTGGATATTTATAATCAACCAGCTAATCAATAAATATTAAAATTTACCACAGGTCCAGCTTCTGCTGTTTTAGTAATTCAATCTCAATTACTTGGTCGAGTCATTGAAAACAATGCATTCCCTGGCTGACGCAGCCTTATCGTACTGGTCATTATAGTATCATTTACTCAAGAACTCTTTCTTGTGAAAATTTGTAAACATTTGTAATAAAATATTAAAATAAGCAAGTCCTATGACAAGCACTAGTGTTGGTGTATTCTTATTTTTAACCTAAACTTCTCTTCAATTTATAGTAAAATATTAGACAAAGGAACATACCCAAAGAAACATTGGGTTTTTGACACACATGCAGGTGCAAAGTTGGTTATACAATACCATGATAGTTCTACTGTTTCCCCCTAGAGCATACTGCAGAAGCTTTGTAAGAACTGAGTCTCTGTATGGAATGTGCAGAACTCTCTTTCCCATGGCAGCCTCAGCAAGTGCACTGAAAGAAAAGGGTAAGATATTAGAACAGCAATAAATCTCTATTTACTTTAGAAAGTGAGTTAAAAACACAGTTAAAAAAATACAATATATAAAATACAATAAAAATAAAAAATACAATATATAAAATACAATAAAAATATATATATATATACACCGGTATATATATATTTACCCTTCTACGTCTCAATTGCAAAATATAGAAGACCTAGTACCTGGTGTATCACCTGACCATAAAATCAGGTATGGATTTTAAATCTATATATCTACTCAATTAATTGGCTAGTGCATGCTAAATAAAACTTGTTAAGCCTGGCTGGACATATTGAATGACTACTATTTGAAGAACTACAGCATAAAAAATAAATTGCTACATGTCGGGTCTAGTTCTAGAGTTCCACTCCATTCTAATTGTAGCTTCAGCAATTTAGCTTCAGAGCCATTTAAAAAAATGACAAGCACCTCTGCGTCCCTAGGATACTGATCAGGTTTCTGAGCCTGAAGCTGGAGCCTTGCTACACCTGCAAAGTAGGCTGTGGAGCAGCTAAATTAAGATAAACATATTGTTCCCTTGGAAGTAAAACTTGTAAGGGTCTCTCATTGCTGACCTTTCCTTCAAAGCATTGCCTGTTGCCTGCTTTGGAAATTTGTAAATATTCGGCCCAGTACAAGTTAAATGATACGGAATTACGACCTTTTTATTTGTGTTTCACTTTCTGTATGCTTGTTTAATACAATACAGGGACGGCAGTATACTGTTTGGCCACTGATGTTTTCATGGCGCTGTTCTGCAGAAACAGCAGTTAGGTCTTGCTTGTTACACTAAATACATGTTGAGTCGTCCCTTCTGCCTGCTCTCTGGAACTGTGCCAGATGTCCACGGGTGCTGCGAGAGGAAGGCTGCCTGTGTATGGAGGTAAGTATAACTTTAAAACATCCGGAATTTTCAAAAATCTGGCACTCCTCAGGTCCAAAGGTTGCTGGATTTTTGAATGTCAACTGAATCTGTAAATCTGTAATACACTTTGGCCAATGCCAGTCTATATATTTATCTCATAAAATAGGTATTTTTAGCTTGGCATGCCATGCACCTACTATATTACTGCATATATTGCAATAAAAACCTGATGACATTTCCTAGAGTGGTCAGACTGAGGTTAACACAAGCTCCTTCCCTAAGACGATCCCCTTCAGAACCAGAAGATTTCTGTCTCTCACTCCCTGCAAGATCCACCAAGTGTATGGTTGACTGTTTAGTAATATCATCTTCCAGGAAAATCTGAAAAACAAAGCAAGAACAGAAAATGTTTTATATGTAAAAGCTAAATTACAATGTAAGGCATCAATGCACAAAAAAATAAGATGCAAAAAGAGGACGCTTGATAGGTACCCTTAAACCATAAAAAAGATGCTTTAACTACAACTGCTGCCTCCTTTTTTAGCGCTGCCCCCTGGGGGTTGCACTGCTCTTTTTCTTATGTACTGCTCATCCTGGTTGAATGATTCTCACCATTAACCAACCCACCTTATTTAACCCTCCCTTTGCTCATGGACACACCCCGAGGGGGGCATGGTATCGTGGTGGATAAAGTTCACATGCCTGCGGAGGGAGTTTGATGCATCTTTATTAAAAATGACAAACTCATAAAATCATCATCAAAAATGTATTTTCTCATTACCTCTATATAATTGAGGTTAAATCTTACCATGCTCCTAAGACTAGACTTTTATTCAAAATTAAAATATCAATCTAGAAAGGAATGATTTCACATGTGTGATTCCCATATGTAACACCGGATAAGCAGATTATTTGCTGCACAAAGTGAGTCTCACCTGCTTAAAGTGAATGGTAATGACCATGTGGGAGCGGCTGCTGCTGGAGTTCATGCTAGTTGAGGCAGTTGTTCTCGTTTTCTTTCCTTGTTCCATCAACCTTTCAATGTGTACAAAGCTTTCACAAGGCACCAGTTTTAGAGCATCAACATAAAACCCCTGGTGTTGGTCTTCTCGCACTTTTAGGCCTCCTGCTTTCTTTGTTTTAGAAAGTAAATCTGTAACCTAATGAATGAAAATGATTACATTAGTGAACAGACCTGATTAATGAACACATGGTTAGAACTAGTAGTAACAGAAAACAGAGGGTTGAGAAAAAGGCATATTGACTAATATAACCTATAGTAATTAGTTATAGTTAGTTAGGTTTAATTATAACAGTTTTACAGAACCCCTGTAGGTGATGACACGTTTCACAGAACATTATCTTCTTCACAAGATCATGGTACTTAAAAGTTGTGTAGGTAAGCTACAAACATGAATAATTCTACTGGAATATCATTGGCATCCCACAGGAAAATATATCCCATGTCAAGCATCCACCATAATCACTATTTGAATAGTCCCAAAATACTTTTGGCATACCTAGCAAAGCTTATAACCTTCAGTCAGAAGACTCATATTGGCATGGTGGTCAGTAGGACACCACTGCTGGAAGAGGTGTAAACAATCTTATCAATATACTGTATGTCTATTAAAAAAAAAGACACCTGTGTGTGTGTAAAATTTGTGATGAAAAAAAAATTTACCAAATGTAGATTGTAATATAAATTAAATTTACAGATGTAAAAAAATCAATAAAAAAGGTATTCCCACCAACTCCCAAATCCCAGGAAATATGTTAAATGCTCTAGATCACATTTACTTTTTCTGGATAAGCATCAAGCTCTCACATGCTTCTTATTGTTTTAATGAATTATAAGAAAACGTAACACTATATACAGACTTAAGGGTAACAAATTCTGCCTAAAAGCTAATGAGAAGTGCATGGATAACAACCCTAAAACAATGATATATCAATATAGTTAATCTATAGCCTTTCTACCTAATATAACCTCCTAATGCAGCTCCCAATGCAGCTCCCAAACAGGTGGTATGGTCGTCTTTACTGAAAGTGAAAATCAGAAAGTCTGTATTCTTTTCCTTTATATATTCCTACAATATTCCATGTATATACCACTTTATATATACAAATACCATTACCTGTTCATTGTAAATTTCCAGCATACTAAAAGTCGCCTGTAAAAGCAACGAAAATATCCATTATTAAATGAGTGTATTGTGAAATATGCTTTACATTTGGATCTGGATTCGCAAGTGGATAACGTTTATTAGAAGATTACATAATGAACAGAAAACACATATGAATAAGTTAATTCAGAAGCATGTTCTGCAGTTTGTAACTAAGCTTCACAGGCAACATTTCTGTTCCTTTTGGATCATGTGCAAATCCAACAATAAAAACTGTGATTTCACTTTTAAGACAGTAAAAATGCCATGCAGGTCAGTTACTTATCTACTACACCACTTTGATTTTTAAATTAATGTGAGACACATGCCTGTCCCTCCTGGGCTCCCCTTTACCCTTGGACCCCTTAGCATCTATCTCTTCACCCACCAACCCCATACCAACCACCTTGGATACTATTGGTTTTAGTTAGTACCCATAAAATAAATAATTAGAAGACTATAATAATAAGTGTATTCATCTAGACCTAGCTTTTCTGTGAGATTGCCTTTAATATGAAGAGTGGCAGCAGGTTTGCAACCTGACTAAGAGTATGGATCAGGTAAAGGTAGGGCAGCATGGTGGCTCAGTGGTTAGCACTCTGGCCTTTGCAGCACCAGGTCCTAGGTTTGAATCCCGGCCAGGACACTAACTGTAAGGAGTTTGTAGGTTCTCCCTGTGTTTGTGTGGGTTTCCTCCCACATTTCTAAAACATGCAGTTAGGTTATTTGGTTTCCCCCAAAAATGACCTTAGACTGTGTTAATTAGATATGACCATGGCTAAATTACATGACTATGGACATTGTAAAGTGCTGCGCCATAAAATAGTGGATAATAATATTTATGCAAATGAACACAGCATTCTCATTTCTGTTCTAAGTACTTGACTTTACAAGATTTCTATCTGTTTGTCTGTTCTGCTCTTTGATTTCATGTCAAATATAGATTACTGACCTGATAACGCCTGTTATTGTCTTGATTACTTTCAATAGTTCTGAACAACTCCTCACAGACAACTGGAATGATTCCTCGATTTGCTCCGTAGCCAATCATGGAGTAGCTTTTCCCAGAACCAGTCTGTCCATAGGCAAGAAGCGTAGCATTGTAGCCTTGCCAGGCATTATCTAAAACACTCTGTCCCAAATCACAGAAGACTGTTTTCTGGAAAAAAGTAATGACGTTTAAGAATCATAAAGCTGAAGTGTTCAATGCAATGTTAAAGTAAAATATGTGTCTCTACACTTGGCCAATTTATTGCCACAGGGAGAAAAAATTATATTGTTATATATTAATATAAAAAAATGTTTTGTTGTGTACTGTAAATATAAAAAAGAGAGCAATAAATTCTCTTATTCTGCTAAGCATTTTTTACACCATTCAGTCCTTTTGTGTAGACTGCTGCACAAATATTATTAGGCACCGACATCTGATGTAACATTGGATCTTCTATAGCATTTAAATATTAAGATTATTAACAATTTTAGAAATTGCTGACCACCTCGATGAAATGAACCAAGTAAAAAAATAATTAATGTTTTTATCTTTGTTTTTGCAATGAATCCCATGCAAACAGATATTTACCTGGTCAGCATATCTGCTGTCTGGCCCATTTGGAACTAGAGTGCCATCCATGCTTCGTAAAAACCCACTGTGAGACCAATATGCAAGGTCAAACGTAAAAGTCTTCTCATGTCCATGGTTCCTTGGATCACAGATAGTAGTGCAGTTGGCTTTCATGGAAATAACACATTTACTTCCGGCATCTTTCTCTCTCTGAAGCAAAAGTGTAATAAAACAAGGCTTTAGCTAGCTCTAGATGGCAGATGTATTTCTTAAGATTACAGGTGTAGAGATAAATGTGGTATGCATTACTTTGCCTTCTAGGGAGAACCCCTACATGGACCCTTGCTATCCCATGAGTATATTCCTGTTAGTTAGTTAAGATTAGAATCCAGCATTTTGTGACCATCCCTAGGCCCAGTACTCACAAGCTAATCATCTGCTAATGTTTTTCTTAAAGTGGACATTGTTGATCTGGTTCTAAAAATACCACATGTCTGGTTGCTATTCTGATCTTCTTAATGTAATATATTTTGAATCACTGCCTTAGAATAAATATGCATATTAGGTGTTCAGTTATCTGCATGCTTGTTCCAGGAATATAACTGACACTACTGAAACCAAAAGATCAGCATTACATCCAGGCAATTAACATTCTAAACCGCAATGGCGGTTTTCATAATCTCCCACTGGTAGGTCCACTTTACCCCACCAATCTGTTCATTCAAAATCACTTGGTCAGAGGTACAAAAACATGGCAAACATGTATACATGTATATTCTGCCCTCCTGATCATGGTGTGGGGAAGGGGGGAACAATACAACACAGGGGAGCTCTCAATTGGATGTGCATGATAATATGTACATATGACATGACGTGTGTTCTTTCAACCAGTATTTACTGATATGCTCACTTAGTCTATGTCATATTGACAAGGACGAAGATCCTGTTGAAAAATTTGTGTGGTAAGGTTTGAGGACATTACAATTCTGATAAAGAATCTTGTGTACTGTGTTTTGGATCTTCTCATTGATAGAATATTAATGAAAAATGTTTGTGTGCAAAATTGGCAGCAGATCTACCCGCATATACTAGGCCTTAGATACCACAACAGCAAGATTCTCTGTCATCATTCCTGTTTTAGTCCTTGTCCACCAAATTAAACATTCTAATATACACCTTTATATAAGACACCACCTTTAGATTCATTAATACCATCTAGTTAGCAAATAATATGGAAACAATTGCAGCTGTCTGTTTTTTAAAATGCAAAATGATACAATTGTCAAAGTATAGAAACATTAAAGCCTTGCACTGAGTAATAGCCTTCATTTAGCTCCCATACCCCCAGCATTTGGTTTCCAAATCTCCAAGGGATATGGATACCCCTGATTTAGCCTAAAACCTAATCTTGTAATATAATAAATTTAGCATCCAGTGGTTATTAGGATTACATTGTCTTCTATTTGTGACAGAGAACTTCAAAAGCTTTTGAGGAAGGAGAGAAATACATATAACACTTTATACTGGTCTTTATTTTGTGGGTGGCATTCTTTCCTTGACAATATTAATGTATTAGGTATGAAGAAACGTCAAGTACAGTACAGAAGTAGTGGACCATAGTGCAATAAAAAACATGATATTACAAGCTATCCTTTACTTAGAGATACCATCATTGCTGGCAAAAAATAAAGGGTTTGGGAGCAGTAAAAGAAGATAACATCTTACCTTGCTGAAAGGCCTCACTCGTACAGCTACTTTCACACTGTCACAGTTTGGCATACTTAAAGAACTTCAACTATCAACAGCTGAAATAAATAAAGTAAATATCTCATAGGTTAATGTGCACTTAAAGCAGTCAAGTCAAAGACTGGCTTCATGTCCCTTATCTGGGATTTCTGAATTATTTAACGGTCCATTCATTTAGACTGTGGTATCACATTTATGTCTCAGGTGACAGCACTTTTACTTCACGATGTATCTTCTATAGGACATTCCTTTTGTATCCAAGTCTATAATTACAGTCAATTATAACTGGTCAGTTGCTTGATATTAAGGGCTGTACTTCGTCTATTGAGGAAGACAATGTTGATTTTTTATGTTGATACGTTTAAGGATTGTACAAGTATTATGTTTTAACAGACTTTTAACAGACTAACGTTGTAAATGATTCAGGGTTTCCCTAAAGCATACCTCAAATGAGTATTTCATCAAAATTTGTTAGTAGCGTTAAACTGTTCATAGGATTTTAAAGTATTTTTTAATAAATTTAAATCTGATCCTGACAAAGGTCTAAAGGTCTCATTAGACTTTTTCTGTTAGGGTGACGAGACCTGTCTCTGTCCGCCAGTAGTCTTTTGCATTATGTACCCTTCATTTAGATGATGGGTGCCTATACTGCCACTTATTGTGTAGGCATTCTCTGCTGAGCAGTTTGTTACTGGAAACCCAAGCAGGACTGGTATCAAAGACCTGAGATAGGTTTATTTCTTAACATTAAACAGATTTTTTAAGGCTACTACCATATCGATGACTCCCCTATCAGTTAAACTCAACTGGATCATGGTGAATGACAAACTTACCTGCGAGGTCAAAGACACCCCTCATGTGTTTGAGCTTACCTGGGATCCTTGGATTGCTCACAGTTCTTCGTCCCCGATTCCTACTTGAAGTGGACACCTTACATCCTCCTCCCTGCCCTCCCCTCTTTATTAACCCCTACCCCTTGAATACTTATTTTGCTTTGCAAGTCAATGCCTTGTTACAGAGTCTAATTTCCTTGCCTATATAATGTTCTTGTATAGTTGCTTTAACCACCCAACCGTTAAGCCCGACCTTGGTACGGTCTTCAAAAAGTTACAATTATCGATAAACCCGAACTTTTCTCACTGTATGAAAATACAGTGAGAAAAGTTCGAGTTTATCGATCACTTACCTAGTCCCGCGGCGATCGTCCATCCGTCGTGTTCCAGCGTCGTCCTCCAGCGTCAGGTGTCCTCTCCGGGAGGAAGAAGCCGGCCGGCTTAGAAGAAGAAGCCGGCCGGCTTAGAAGAAGAAGCCGGTGGGCTTCTTCTTCTAAGCTCTGTGCTTCTTCTTCTAAGCTCTAAGCTTCTTCCCCCTCTGTGCGTGATGACGTCGGCGCGTGTGCGGGAAATTCAAACTGAAACTCATTCAAACACATTTTGTATTGGATTGAATACAAACTCCTGTATCCAATCCAATACAAAAAATTTAAAAATAAATACAAAGTATGTAAATGGCAAATTCAAACTCTCATTTTGTATTGGATTGGATACAGGAGTTTGTATTCAATCCAATACAAAATGAGAGTTTGAATTTTGTTCTCATTTTGTATTGGATTGAATACAAAGTCCTGCATCCAATCCAATACAAAATAATAAAAAATATATTTATGTGGGTTTGTCTATAGGTATGTGACGGACACTAGGGAGGTGTTTTAGAAAAATATATTACTATACAGTATACCGAATTATCGCATTTTCAGTATTTTTCATTTATTTATGTATTCTTGTTTTAGCTGATTTTTTGTGTCTTTTATTTAATTTTATTAAAAGTAATTTTTCTTTTTACATGATTGTGTGTTTCAAACGTTTTTTATATTCATGATATCTACTAGAACCCTTGTTCAGACATATTTCTGTAAGTTACAGGTCTACAATTTAAAAAAAAAAATTTCATGAAAAACAGTGTAACGCTTTTGGAACAGAAATCTAGACCTCAGTATAACACCCAGGTGGTTATTTTTTATACTCTGTATTATTGTTATGTTTATTTAAGCTTATTCTTTATGTATACCTGCTACTCTGGTTTGTTTTTCATTATTTGTTCATCTACTTGTTTATGCAAACATGTTGAATAAAAATCTATTGAAATAAAACCGATTTTCAGTTATAAACTGTAGCAAAATTAGGAAGTGCTCAGGGTCAGGTTTAATTTGGTGGCAAGGCTAATTTAAAGCAGCGAAGGGACATTTTTGAATAAAACTGTACGTTTGTAATAAATCTGTTGCATCATCTTTCTCAATGCTTCACAGCATTTTAGACCTTTACTTTATAAAAATCAGCGGAACCATAATAGAAATTACGTTCAGTTTGTTTGTGGATTCCACGGTGAGCAATTAAAACCCAGTTTAACCATCATTGTTGTAACAGAATGCTCTCACATCAGAAACTTAATTTGTTATAACACAATCAGGAGTGAGCTTGATCAAAATGACCACCATGCCAGACACATTTATAGGTGATGGCATTGGCAGGGTAACTTAGGACCCCCTATTAGGTTGATACATTGGCAGCCTATTTTACAGGGGACAGCAGTGCAAAATAGTGCACATGGCAGCCAAGAGTCCTGAAGAATTCAGCAAAGTCTTGCTCTGGTATATAGCTATTAACTAGGCAACTAGGTTACTATACCTGTAACTAGGCATGAGGTTTTTTATTCTTAGCAACTTTGGTTTGGAAGCAAAACTAAGGAATTTTTATCTGCATGTAATTGCAAAATTTGGGATTTCACTGGTTCAAACCTATCTAGGACAACAATGAACAGCACTGCCTTAGAACTAAGGTCAATAGGCTTACATGGGGCAATAATGGAGTGCTTGGATAAGCCGAACACCTCACTTTAAAAGGGTTCTATATGGTCACTGCACGTTGGTGCTTTTAGCGGTAGTGCACTCCAGCAGATTTCACCTCCATTCGACAATTACATGTGTGATCCAAACACAACGACCTAGAACCCAGAAAAAAAGTTGGTCCTTTGTAATTGGTCAGCAGCTGAATTAGCTTCATGTTTACTTCAAATCTGATTGTTTTGCCATCTTCCTTCTTTGTCAAGCCAGATTCCAGATACCCTTTTCTAGCCAGGGATAGGGCAGGGGGCATCTACACTTGCTGCCTCTTATTTTCTCTCTAGGAAAATCCCAAACCCATGAAAGAATCTGGTTTATAGTATTTAACATCATTAATTATTTTTTCGAATAATAAAAAACAGTGTATTTTTTACCGTTTATTAAAGGTAAATAAAAAAAAAATTGTAAACTGTCCCCTCAAATAATAAAACCAGACTTTTAAAAAAAATGATGTCTTCATGGATAGGAGCATATGTACTATGATAGTACAAAATTGGATGCCCTCTGCCCCTCATGTGCCTAAATACATGGACCATGATGAAGTACCACACAAACCACTGTGTGATGTTTATCATAGCTCATTATCTGAAGTGTAGAGCAGTGGTTGCCAACCGGTGGTCGGCGGCTCCGGCCGGTGCGCCCCCAGCGGGGTCAGGAGAAGGACCATGTCCCCAGAATGTATCGCAGGCTCAGGTGGGCGGGTTGTGTCTCTGGACAGACTCAGATCTGTGATGGAAGAGTGGTCGGGTTCTGGCATCATGACGTCACTATGGGGGAAGTTTCTTCTCCTTTTAGCGACACCTGGCTCCCCACGCTTGCCCGTTCTGGATTCCGAAAAAAAAAGTGGTCCATAGGTCCGAAAAAGTTGGGGAACACTGGTGTAGAGGGCAGGAAATGGAGGAAAATTACCTCAAAGCAAAGTACACAAAAAAAGGCTGACTATCAAAAAAGGCTGTTTCTATCAAATAAACTCTGTAAAGTTTGTCATTCACACTTTAACTATTAGTTGACCAAATGTTATCTATTTAATGTACAGTGCTGCTTAATTTGTTTGTGCTATATAAACCCTGTTTATTAATAATATAATTATTAATAATAATAATAATAATAATAATATATAAAATTAACTCTTCTCACTTTTTTCATGTTTATTCGCTACTTTTTTTATTTAGTGCAATATGCTAGTTAAGGAAAGCATAACCTTTTAATAAAGCTGATATAAACATGTTACCAAAACATTACCAGCAAATGTTTAAGAGTTTTATATTATTGTTATCAACCCCTACCTACCTCAAAACTTCCCTGCCCTCAGTAAACATGGCCGATTACGCGTCGCCCAACTGCGCATGCTCGGAAGGAATTGCGCGTTCTCTGCGTAGCTTCTCCCATCTCTAACACGTGGTAGTTGTTTGTGCCGAGCATCATGGCAGCCTCTGTTACAGTCGTTGAACTCGGTTTCGTACAGGAGGTTGAGCCGTGGCGCCTTCGTAGCCCGCAGTTTCCCAGTAAGACCGGAGGCCGCCCTGCCTGGTTGGCTGAGGCGGGGGTCCCAGGCCCCGAGGCGTTGCAATGCGGGCTGTGCGGGAAGCCCCTGGCCTTCCTATTGCAGGTATATGCACCGTGTACGGGCAGCTTCCACCGGACAATCTTCATCTTCTGCTGCCGGGATCCCCAGTGTCATCAGGTGGCGGAGAACCGATGCTTTAAAGGTATCCGTAATGTCACGGAGTGTTATCAGGGTTTAACAGGTAGTACCGGGGATGTTCTTCCCTCTGTTGTCATGGTAACAATGGCCTTGGCTGGGGTTCTGTTACCCCCATCTTTATATATAATAAGTTGTCCTTTAAGTTGTCCTTTTTTACTGGTTTAATATTGGGGGCGATCGGGCACAGTTATCAAATGTATGCATGATGATCTCTATTTTTCAGCGTTTATTCCCTGGTGATCAATCTCTGAAAAGTGGAGAATAGAGGTCTAAAATGGTGATCAGAAACTCCATTCACTTGTGTGAGAGAAGTGGTGAAAATGTATTCATACCACAGACCTCTGCCATTCATGTAGATTGGATCATATTCACTCATCAAGGTTGGCGAAGTGTGAAATTAATGAAAACTGATAAAGTTATTGATTTAAAAAAGGTGATGCTTATTGGAAAAATATGGTGTTGGTATAATTCACATTTGGTAAATGTGGTCCTCTGTGTTAATAAACCCTGTAACATGATTTAGTGTAGCCACACTGCAGACGTTAGAATTCTGACATTGCAAATATTTCTTGATGATTTCCCTTGATAGGAATATGAATGATTGCTGTTCAGCTCTATGGAGGGGGAGGACGAGCAGGGGGCATCTCATTGTGTCCTTCTCTATTGGAATTAACTCATCCTAGTCATTTAGTGATCCGACACTAAACAATGCCCCGACACTGCTGTACACGCATTAGAGTTTTACCTGAGACGATTATAGTTGTTCATCATGCAGAACAAATATATAGCGTGTGTCCATGGCTTTACTGTGTATTCCATATGGTGTCATTAGCGTACCTAAACTCAGAATTTTCACTTTACGTAAATGAGTATGACAACCCTTTTATGTAAGGTTAAAATTCTGTTTTGTTTTTTTTTTTAAAAAGGGTGCAGCTCTGCCCTTTGATTCTCGATTGATGGCGATCGAGAATGAATGGGAACGCAGAGCCTCCCGGGATACCAACGTCACACATCCCGGGAGGTCTCATTGGACATGCGCAGAAGGAGCCCTTTGGTCAAAAGGGAAACACATGCGCAGTGAGATAGACAAGTTTTTTTTCCAAACTATGTCACCCAATCTTGCCCCTGTGTTGGGTGACATAGGAAGAGGAGAAGATGGTGGCCCCTAGGGCGTCCCTGTATGACGGATACAGGGACGATGCGGGACCCGATGGAGGAAACCTCCAGACGGATGGACTGCTCTGCAGGATGTGTATGAAGGTAAGTGTATTTTATTTTTTTGTTTTGCGTTTACTTCCTTTTTAAATTTAGATTGTCTTCAATTGAGTGCAGTTTTTTTTTGCACATTGCATTCATGCGACTTCCTCCAGTAGGAGCATGGCCGCGATTTCTTTATGCATAGTGCCAGATAATGCTTCTGCCTCTTCCATGAGGGTTTGTACCTATAATATGAGGAGAGGGGAATAAGGAATGGATGATAGATGTGGGGAGGATGGTATAGGAAAAAAGGCAGCATGGAATATATAGAAGTGAGAAAGGGAGTAAAGAAAAGAATATAAAAGGGTAAGGGAATAAGGAACGGATTATAGGAGTGGGGTATAGGGGAGGAACCATAAGGATTATGAAGATGGATAGATATATATATGAGAAGTGAGGAAGTGGAGTAAGGACCTTTTTTATTTATAGATTTGAGGAGTGAGGGCATAAATAAATAATGGATTCCAAAAGTGAGAAGTTACAGGGTGTTAGTAACCATTTTTTTTTTTCAATCTCAGGACTGTATAAATAATAGCGTTAGGCTATGTCCTTTGTATGAGATGTCTGTAAACCAATGAACTCTTCTCGTTTAGTGTTTCGGAGCCAGCTGCCCCGGAAAAATGATACTTATTCATATGGACCACCGCCTGATTCACCTCCACCCACAAGTGAAGACTTCATAAGCTTTCAGCTAAAGTGCGGCCTTAGTCTCTGCAGAGTATGCAGCTGCTTGGCACCAAAAACTTGCTCAAAATGTCATAAAGTCAATTATTGTAGCAAGTTACACCAGCTGATGGATTGGAAGCTGCAGCATAAACAGCTATGTAGCGAGTCATTTGGTAAGTGTAATTGGTGGTGTATGTATTAAAGTTCTTAAAGTTGCTTAACATCAAAAAAAGGAAAAACTACTCTTGTAGTCAGGCTACCCTCAGACTGTAGGGATTAAGTGCCCATTTTTGTCTGGAAACAAATAGTCTTTGGAGTATGGGCTTAAGTGTACCCAAAGGCTTTCGTAACAGTAAATATCCTCCTCAGCCTGTTGATTACCATGGCATTAGATTTACTGATCCCCTTACAAAAAATCCCAGTTTAAGTTGAGATAAGTCACATTCAAATATAACCATGGATAATTTTTACAACAGTAACATTCAAAATATAGTAGAATAGTTTTTCCAAATATATTGAAATTTAACATCCATCACAAAAAATCTGGTAATCCAACATCAAGTAGGTAGCCCACTAGGACAGACAAAGTTAAAATGAAGGAGGATAGTAGGGTAGAAAGTCAGGGTATAGAAGGAAATGTAGGTGGGATCAAGGTAAATCTTTGGAGAGATATATCAATAGACATCTTGATATCTTGCAATACAAGCTCTTCTGGGGACTGCTCCATATAATCTGCCATAGCTCCAGTGCTAGTTCTCTGCCTAAGATATTTTCCCATTTTCGAACAGTGCTCAATAAAGGGAGTGATAGGTTCCGTGTTTGACTCAACATATCTCAAATGAAGCCTTTCTAAATAGGACCACCTGCACAAATGCGTTCAAAGGGTGTCAAATAATGGGATTTTTCAACATAATCCTCTTGGTTCTTTTTTTAAGATGTGCAGAGTGTTCCAGTTCCCGATCATGGGTTCTTGTTTCCAGAATATGAAATTGTCACAGAACCAGAGGAGACAGCTTCTGATGATGACGGCACAGGAATGGATTTAGATACGCTGACATCAGAGGACATTTCCTCATGTATTGGTAAGTTAACATCTGGAGATTCTCTAAAATGAGAAATGTATATCTACACAACCTGAAAAATGTAAGACTGATTTGAATAATTTTCAATTTGGTGGCTTAAATGGTTTAATTATATCTCTAGGTAGTCTACCTTTGTGTGTAATTAGTGTTTAGTGAAAGTGATAATTTGTATACTGGGATTATTATTTCTTAGAAAAGTGAGACACCTTCCCGTACAACTTAATAAAAAAAACAGCTGTAGCCTACATTAGCTGTATTATTATATATTTTATGTACAAATTGGGGCAACGTGAACCATCAGTGATTATTTTTTCTTGTTACTCAGCTGTTTTTATCCTTAGTAGTACATGTTCCCCATCAATTGTTTTTTTTTAATATATGTATATACCTATAAATATCATTTGTAAGCATGTAGTGGCTTGGAGATCTCTGTAAGTAGAAATTAAAGCGGTGTTCTAATTTCACCAGAAAAGGTAAAATATATTTTTTTTTTCCTGAGTCGGCTACCTTAACATTTATATTCGGGTAGGATTAGGCCCTGAGATTTATTGTGATCTGAACTTTATCACAGCTTAGTCTTGTTCACCTGTGTGAAAAGGCAAACCATCTGTATACTAAACTAACAAACTGTACTTTTAGAATCACCCATGGATAATTTAAAATTGGATGAGAATGAATTGAGCGCTATGGCAAAACAGGAAACTAAAGAAGATAAAGCTTTTAATAGCTTCAAGAAACGGATTTCATCAGAACCTGAGCAGGTAACTACTGGAAGGCTTGAAGCTACATGTACAATTTTAAACCTGAACTCCAAACAAGTAATGAATTGAAATGTATGTACAGAGAAGTCTCACCTACCATAAAATTTTGACATCTGTGCAGAAGGTTTAGCCTCTGCTAGATTCATAAGGAACACACCACAGTCTGCTGATTGACCTAAAAAAAGCTCTGTAATACACTGATGTGGCCATTTCTCTTCCTTCTCCATTTGTTTGCTCAATGATTCTATATATGCTGCAGAAAAATCTGATTGCTTCTTACTGCTGATCCCCTCCTTTCAGTCTGTGCTGTTTATGGGTGATTATTAGGGCGGGGGTATTAAAACACGTGCTTTTATTGTATCCATGAACTTTTTTATGAATATTGGCTGAACCGGTGAAATAACCTCACAAGAACAAAAACTAAATAGTGGAACATTTCATTGCTGTCATTTTTTTATTCCACATTTTTAGTGTCTGGCCTTTCTTCTTCAGAACCATAAACTATTCATCCAGATGACATTGTAAAGTCTAGACATCTTTTAAGAGCTTTATTCTGTTACATAGCTTTGTGTCCTCTGTAAACACTGATGCTTCAATAAAGAGAACCTGACACTACTATAAGAAGAAATAAATATATAATGAGAAGAAAATAAAAGACTAACTGGCACATACACACTTGCGTATTTCGGACACGTGTATATACAAAAACCATTCATACACGTTACACGTTCCTGTGCATGACGAGTAGCAGAATACAATTGGGGCAATTACTTATTGGAACTCAGAAATGACCAGCTGTAACTATTTTCGTTTAATAATTTCGGAGAAAAAAGGAACAGCGATAAAAATTGAAAGAAAACAAAAAAAAAAGACAAAATACAGTTAAACACAAAACCATACGAAATAGAATAATTTTGGATAAATTATATCTCTATAATAAATACATACATAACAAATTATTGAATCCAAAACTGTGAAGGGATCATTAATGCTATTTAAAACATTAAGAGCTGTAACTATTTTAATGCTATTTGTTATAAAAGATTCTAAGCATAAGTAGTGCATATTGAAACCGCTAAATTTGCCCCGTGCTGGTCATTAAATAGTAAAGAATCAAATAATGACTTATATTCCCTTTGCCGCAGGTCCTAAGGTATTGTAAAGGTGGAGAACCTCTCTGGCTGTCACTCCAACATGTCCCAGAAAAGGATGACATTCCTAAATGTGCATGTGGAGCCGAAAGATTGTTTGAATTTCAGGTAAATGGAAATCTGTATACTGGATGGACTTGAATTGTGATATTAATTCTCTTGGTTTAAAAAGTGTTTACTGTTTTTTTAGTTATTTTCATTTCAGTTGTACATTAGTTATACCTCTAAAGTATCCTCTTTTAACCAGCCCTTACTTAATTCAGCGAATTACTTTTTTTAAAATTATCAAAAAGCTAATCTTGGACTTTGGAAAAAAATCTGGTGGTTTGTTTTTTAGCTACATTTGCAGAGATGGGGTCTAACGTAGACTATCATACCAGCATAAGAAAGGAGAAGTGCTTTTTATCACCGGCTGTTATGCATTTTATGCAAATACTTGGTTAGCTAGAATCATATACTGTATTTCCGTTTTGGGATTGCAGAGAGATTCTATTTTCTGTAGGACTGGCAGAAGAGGGTACTGGGGAATCCCAAATAAAAGTTTGTTCCTGAGATTCTTAAGATTGTTTTCTAAGTCAGTGTAACTATTTTTTCTTAATACACCTTTAGCTTCTGAATATCAACTAAGTGTTATAACTTTATTCCAGGTAATGCCACAGCTTTTGAACCACCTGAAAGTGGACAGTCTTGAAGAAAGCATTGATTGGGGTGTTCTTGCAGTATACACATGCTCTGCCAACTGCAATGCAGAGAAACATTATGTGGAAGAATTCCTGTGGAAACAAGATGTGCCTTCAAATGCCATATGAAAAATGTATTTGTCAAAAATGCTTAAAAATATCGGCATTTTGTAGGAATTTTTTTTGTATTTATGAAAAATGTTTAATATAACAAAAGTTTGTTAACTGCACTTTATTTTATGAAGTTCTGTTATTAAAAGCGCAGCTGTACAGAAAGAAGTGCACTTTTTACAGAGTAAGGCTTCATCTTACTAGGAGCTATTGCCTTGGTAAAGCCGTCCTTTTATATAAATGTAAATTACAAATATATAGTCCCCCCCTTTCTTTCTTTCATCCAAGGACATTCAGCTTTCCTGTGGCCTCAGTAGGAATGCTAATAATTCAAAATCTCAATAGTCGGCTTCTTCACAGTGCAAAGTTTTTTCTTGCTAATGTTCATTGTTTACTCTTGGTTACTTTCGATGGAGATTGGGAAAGTATTATTTACTTATGTTGGCTCTAAGGCATGTGGTGAGTGTTGCCCCTTAACTCCCTGACTAGCTGACAGTCTGGATATTGATACTCGAAATGATTTACCTTTTGTTATGCATGGCTGATTATTAAAAATTCTTGTCGTTTCAAAACAAAGGAATGATACTGTGAAGTGCTAGATAGATGACGGTTATGTTTTTTTACATTCACATTTCATAGTGCCCTATGTTTATTCCATAAAAGCAGATCTCGGCTTACTCAGTGTTACTTCAATAGGCTCACATTCTTGGTTTTTGTTATGTGGCTTCTTGACCTGAGCTGTTCTACAGGTAGCCACATAAATCTGCCTAATAATGTACAGGAAGATTTTCCAGACTGCTAGAAGTTCTCCCTGCCAGCTGTACTGATCCTCTATTTTTTCATAGAGGAGTAAATTAGTAACCGTACCATTTCAGGGCAAAATATCCTGCTGGTAGATAATTGTCTGTAGCTGCCTGTGGCAACATAATATTTTGCTAGACATTTGGCTTTTTCTGAGGCCCCATTTTTATCATAAAATAGATGTATCACCATATCATTTCTGCCCCGGCTCCAAAAAAAAAATCAGCTTCCAGAAAATTTTTTTTAGAATGAGTTCCGCTATTGCAGCTCTCAGTGATCGGGCCACTCATAGTAGTTTGTCTGCCTTGGCATATGTATTCTTGCCATTTGATACAAATGAAAATTTATACTACAGATACTTTATATGAAGCATTTTTTAATTCTATAGTATTTGTGTTTTACAAGGTCTGTGTAAAACATACTTTTTACAGACAATGCAAAGAAAATAAAGCAATGTTCCTGCGCTTCCACCGTCTGTTTTTGTGCATGCTGCAAAGAGAGGTATAGAAATATAAGGCAACTCGGGTGCAATCATACATATAGTTGTATGTAAATTATGGCACCTCATCAATCAGCAATAACGCTATTGTTCAGAAACTGCAAACATTTTGTATAGTTGGTGTAAGGTTTTTTTTCCTTTGCAGTGCTTCTGGTTCAAAACTATTTCTAGGTTTTATTGTATAATCTGTCACTTTATGCATTTAAGGTTCCCTTGTTTGTCCACACCATTCCTTTTTTGGAGCCTGTGCCCCCTAATTCATTGTCTTGCCCCCATCCCCCTTTCCATTCAAGGTTTTGCCTAATAACACAATGTGCTCATGCAACTGTACAACTACACTTTTTTGGTTAGTTCTGCATATTTTGTTTTTAATATACCAGAACATATGTTTTACATTTATTGGAGAGTCTGTGTTTTGCATTTATTCACAGTAAAAGTGATATGCATAAAAATGTTTTTCGTTTCTAAATACAGAATAGCAGTTTTTGTTTAGCTCTGACCTACAAGCAACATTATTGTAGGTGGAATGAGCCCAAAGCTGGGGCTTAGTGGGTGTTCTGCTTGTCCTTGTTTAACAAAGGTCAAATAAACCCTAAAATGGCCATGTGAAGTCTTATGTTTGCTTTATCATACATAAGTGCAGTTTCCTGCAATTGTGCTAAAGTATTTAATAAATCTTTTGTTTTAGCAGTTGTTTATAATTGGTTTTGGTTTTTTAAATATACTTTGAAGAAATGACAGCTACCAGAGAACACTTGAATGCTTTTTCAATTGACACTGGATATTGGCTGGTCATTTGTCTTATATGTTAAAGTTGACCTGTACCTAAAAAGTGAAAAATTGCAGAAAATGAAAACAGAAATGACCCCCCCCCCCCTTTTAAAAAGAAATAGCACATTCTTTTTTTGGTCTATAAACCTGCTTTCAAAAACTAGCCCTTTGTTTTGAGTTGGTTTAAGCACCAACACTGGTAAATGAGTATTTCCACCAAACATTTTATTTGCTGCTGATGGAAAGTAAGAAGGCCTTGGAAACCAACCTGTTGCTTTGTCCTAGGAGGAAAAGGTTAACCTTTCAGGAATAGAAAACTGTCAGCTGCAAATGCTGGCCTCTCTTCAAAATAGTATTTGCATCTCTGTTAATACTGCTAAACCCAAAATAATAATCCCAATATATAAAAATGAGCACTTTGACGTTTTTGTCTTTCCTGATCTATATTTTTGTTCAGGGTTAGTGATGAAGAATGTTAAAGCCAAGCAGTCAGGATGCCTGTCTTCTCAAGGCAGCTCCACATTACAACACAAAGTGGTAAGGGGCATGCAAAGTACTAAAATAACACATTTCAAATAGCAAAAACAGGCATTTAAAAATAATCTGCAAATTCTGTTTATTGTTTGAAACAATCATTCCCTCATATTCTAAAACTGATATTATGGTAAACATTTCCAAGCATGAATTCTCTATACCTTCTGCTCTCTGGACACCAGGAGAAAGAAGAGCTCTGTAAGGTGCCAAATGTTGCATCCAATGAATATACTGTAGGTTTGTCTCCCAGGACTATATATTCCATGGGCCATTGTAAAATAAGTGTCTGGAGTGTGAAGATTCACTATGTACAAGAATGGTCTTAGAAGAATTCTGACTCGGTGGACAAGAAAATAATCGGCACTTACCAGGAGAAGACGTTATGGTACATGTTCTGTTACCTGGACATTAAGTGATGGGAGGTCTGAAATTGTATATTAGTCGTTGGAAATTTTGGTAAGGGGAAATCTACCACTGCTCATGTCTATTCTAGTGACAACTATAAAGGGATTAGTCACTTCAGTAGTAAATATACCATAATGTCTAAAGTATGCCATGCATACTTTTGGCTTGAGCCATCCCTGTAGCCTGAAGTCAATGCCAATGTCTGACCTGTATCTATACTTCAAAGCTCTGGAATTCCATATTGATTGTTCCCCCCATCTGCAAAGAATTTAGTCAGGCGGAAACCAATGAAAATTGGATACACCTATAGTTCTGTTGCTGTAATGTTATCAAAATGAACGTGTGTCCCGCCTTTGCACAATCCACCTTTGCAATTGGTTTTGTATTATTATTATTATGTCCTAAGTTCATAATAAAGGGTCCTGTACTAATCCTCATACATTAAAACTTTCAAACAATGAATAGTCAAGACAAACGTGAACAGGCTTACCCACATAAACACTTCATAACTTTATTGATTACAAGCAGAAGGTGTTAATCCACAATATATTATTGTTACAGCCGTAACCTTTTATTATTTCTTTCATGCCCATGGATGGATACATGACGTTTTCCACCTTTGGGATTACTGCAATCTATGGGATGATTTGACACTGCAAAAGAAATTGTAGGCCAGGCAAGGATAACTTTACCAGCATGCCTCCATTTTTTGCTAGTGGCTTAGAATGGACATCTCTGCAGCTCTGTTGTGCCAAAGTTTATTTTTGCTGTTCTTAAAATTTAGTTTGGATTTCTAGACACTGCAGAGGCTCGTCTCATTAGTTGTAGACCATCTAGATCAGCAGTCGCCAACCTTTTTGGTCCCGCCTCCCTGAGCCTAGGAACTGCTTGAAGGACATGGTCCACGACTCTGGCCGGTGCGTCCCCCCGGCGGGGGCTTTCTCCTGACCCCCCTTGGGGGTGCACCGACCAGAGCCGCAGACCCCCAAAATCTTCTTGCGGACCACTGGTTGGCGACCGCTGATCTAGATGACTATGATGATCTCTGGCTCAAAAGTGATGCTTGTGGACCACACTAATCATTATATAGTGTGAAAGTGAGCTCTGGGCACTGGGTTTCACATGTGGCATTTTACAAACCTCATCCTTTTTTTCGGCACCAGAAGCTGCACTGTACTGGGTGTTTCTAGCCCAATGGAACAGATTTTTAAAAATCATTTGCTATTAGTTGGAAAATATTTTCAGTTCAGGTTTGCTGGAACACCCATGACAGTCTATCTTCTCCAGTCTTGGCGGGCTTTCATAATTCAATCGAATGAATTTGGAATTTTATTACACACCATGACCACAGATTTTCTTTCAGATTTTATATCTCATCTGTCTCTAGATCTGGGGTGTCAAACTCAATGGGTCACCAAAAAGCTCCTGTAACTCCAAAAGCCTCCTGGCCCCTCCCATGTGTAGCTAAGGGGGAGTATTGGAAATGCCAGATGCGGCCAGTGTGGGGCTAAATCTTATGAGTGGCCTGCTGCTGGAACTCCCTCTTCATTGAAATAGTGCCGCTACTACAATTCCCAGCATTACTTGCATCTATAAAACAGTCCATGGCAGGGCCTTGCATAAGCAGAGAGCCCGCTGGTCTATAGACACAAGTGATGCCTGGAATTGTAGTAGTGGCGCTATTTCAATGCAGTGGCGGGCCAGCTGCAGTTCATATTTAGGATTCTTTTGGGGGCCAAAGGTATTCATCCAGGAGACACCTTTGGACAGCCTCTTACCTCACCTGCCCAGGTAGCTGTCCTTGCTGCAATGGAGGAAAGAGCTCTATAAAGGCAGTCAAGGAGGATGCCCTAGTGACTGTAGAGGGATTAGAGAAGGAGGACTGGGGAAATATACATTTTTCATTTTAAGCATGTTTTCCCCCAAGTCTGGAGTTTTTAGGTATAGGGAACTGGTGGTGCTTGGGTAAGTCCATGACCACACTGGTCTTTTTGTTCTGTATGTGATCTGCCACTTCACTCCTAATGACCCACTTTTCTGCACAACTTACAATATGTCTGGCCTTTACCCACATAGTGGTAGTACGAACACTTTATTCTCCTGCTACTTACAGTTAGGTCCATAAATATTTGGACAGAGACAACTTTTTTCTAATTTTGGTTGTGTACATTACCACAATTAATTTTAAATTAAACAACTCAGATGCCATAGAACTGCAGACTTTCAGCTTAAATTCAGTGGGTTGAACAAAAAAGATTGCAAAAAAAGTGAGGAACTAAATAAAGCCTTTTTTTTTTACACAATGGCTTCATTTCAGGAGGTCAAAAATGATTGAACAATTAACTCAAAGGCTATTTCATTGGCTGGTGTGGGCAATTCCCTTGTTAAGTCATTATCATTTAGGTAGATAAAAGGCCTGGAGTTGAATTTGAGGGGGGGTTGCTTGTATGTGGAAGATTTTGCTCTGAACAGACAACATGCGGTCAAAGGAGCTCTCCACGTAGGTGAAACAAGCCATCCTTAGGCTGCAAAAACAGAAAAAACCCATCGGAGAAATTGCTACAATATTAGGAGTGGCAAAATCTACAGTTTGGTACATCATGAGAAAGAAACAAAGCACTGGTGAACTCAGCAACGCCAAAAGACCTGGACGTCCATGGAAGACAACAGTCATGGATGATTGCAGAATCATTTCCTTCATTACTTCACAACAGCCAACCAAGTGAACAATACTCTTCATGAAGTAGGCGTATTGATGTCCAAGTGTACCATAAAGAGAAGACTGCATGAAAGTAAATACAGAGGGTGCACTGCAAGGTAGATTGGACTTTGCTCAAAAACATCTAAAAAAGCCAGCAGTTCTGGAAAAACATTCTTTGGACAAATGAAACCAAGATCAACCTTTACCAGAATGATGGCAAGAAAAAAGTATGGAGAAGGCGTAGAACAGCTCATGATCCAAAGCATACCACATGATCTGTAAAACATGGCGGAGGCAGTGTGATGGCTTGGGCATGCATGGCTGCCAGTGGCACGGGGACACTAGTGTTTATCCATGATGTGACACAGGACAGAAGCAGCCGAATGAATTCGGAGGTTTTCATACATACTGTCTGCTCAAATCCAGCTAAATGCAGTCACATTGATTGGGAGGCGTTTCATAATACAGATGGATAATGACCCAAAACATACAGCCAAAGAAACCCAGGAGTTTATTAAAGCCAAGAAGTGGAATATTCTTGAATGACCAAGTCAGTTACCTGATCTGAACCCAATTGAGCATGCATTTCACTTAAGACTAAACTTTGGACAGAAAGGCCCACAAACAAACAGCAACTGAAAACCGCTACAGTAAAGGCCTGGCAGAGCATTAAAAATCTGGTGATGTCCATGAGTTCAAGACTACAGGCTGTCATTGCCAGCAAAGGGTTTTCAACCAAGTATTAGAAATGAACATTTTATTTTCAGCTTTTTAATTTGTCCAATTACTTTTGAGACCCTGAAATGAAGTGATTGTGTTAAAAAGGATTTAGTTCCTCACATTTTTATGCAATCTTTTTGTTCAACCCACTGGATTAGAGCTGAAAGACTGCAGTTCAACTGCATCCGAGTTGTTTCATTTAAAATTAATTGTGGTAATGTACAGAACCAAAATGAGAAAAAAGTTGTCTCTGTCTAAATATTTATGGACCTATTTTTTTTTAACCTTGGAGACACTTTTTTGGGGATATTTAGCATTTAATATTTTTTATATTTTGTTACAGATCACACTAATGTACATTTTACTGTAGATAAAAAAATAGTTCAGGTGGTTCCTGAGCTCTTCAAAAAGGTAGAGAACTGTTACCAGAGAACACATACAAATCAAATATACAATAGACAAGCAGTTAGAATAATTTAAAACTGTTCTTATTAGTGGATTTTTCCCTTCACCGTATTCTAGCTGTGACTTTGATTTGCCAAACCCTGGAAGCTTGGAAACCCTGGAAACATCTCCTGGCTGCAGATCCTGTAAGTGAGCATGTAAAAACAAATTGCTATAGGGTGTCAATTTCAGCTGCGATGGTCTGCTGCACCTACTACAACAAATAGGCCTAAGCAGTAATGTATAAACCTTGTCATAACCCCAAATCTAAATTGGATGAATTTACCCTCACTAGACAGCCAATAGCAGAACAACTTGAATAACTTTTTTTTGGCAAAGGTAATGTCAGTTCAAGTTCTTCAGTAAGGTGCCAACCCTCTGCATTGAAAGGGCTTAGGGTGGATGATAGCCTCCCTTTAAGGAAGGTCTATACATCCAGTATGACTCCAGATCCCTGCACTCTGGACTGGTGGCTTGGGAACCTTGCTTTACAGTGCTTGACCATGCTGCTGAGGATCATTTGATCTGGATTCAGTAAGGCAATGCAATGGCAGTGACACTAAAGAGGTAGATCAAATCCTGCATTGAGCAGATGTAAATTAGCAAATTAGGAGGATTCTGTCTGAATCAGAGGTAGTGGTGGCTACACCTGGAGGTGTAAAAGGGGAAGGCCACTGGATAGATGGCCACCTGGATGTGCACAGCTTAGCCTACAATAATGGGGCCTACAGTAATGGGGATAACAGAAAAGCTCCCCCTTCCCATCTCAATCCTAGGAAGCTGACTAGGAAATAATTTCAGGAAATATGGTTAGGGTTTATTGATCTCACTGAGCCACCAGGCTACTCAATGCTTCTGCTAGAGCAGCCTTGTATCTACGAATTGTAGCTTGGACATAAAACAGACAAAAACACCATCTTCAGTGTAAACTGACAAAATTAAAATTTATTTTACAAAGCCGAACACTGAAATCCAGGAATGTTTCTGGCACATAAGAGTTAATGCGGTAACCTTATGAAGTAAAACAAAGCCTACTGGGAAAAATACATAGCATCAAAAGTCATAAAATCTTGGTAAAACTTCTGTTTAATGAGGGACAATTGAAAACAAGTAAAATATATACAGATTGAAAGACCCAAACAATATTTAACTTAAACATGTCTTGCTACTATCAAAATAGGATTACATGGCCATAGACTAAAATCTGTTTTTAAAAAAAGTGAAACAGTGCCAAAATATACCCTTCAGAAGGATTAATACAGAGCTCTTTGTTAAATGATATTTACAAAACCAGGCCTGGATCCCAGTGTTACACTTGAGGTGTATGGTATCCAAAATAGTTTTTTTGAAATACTTCTTGTTCAGCTAGACATTATGGTCCAATACAGTCCTGTTAAACAGTGTATAGATTCTGAACATGGAATAAAGGGAACACGGAAACCATTTTAAAACATCTTTTCAAGTCCCATCCTCCACATAAAACCTGCTTTAAAATAGAAACATTTGGCAAGTAATTAAAATATGTGGCATAAGATGTCATTGAATCATAGCAATGTCAGTGGAACACCATAGGTAACAAAAGTCCATCCGTTAACGGTGCGCCGTGATAAAAGGTTTTTATATTCTATAACACATATACATAAAGTTGAAAAGCCAACTGTTATGTGGTCTTCCGAAAGCCTTTCAGAATTGGGTATATGTTTTCAAAAGCTTCATAGATCTCTGCTCTGACTTTAGCACCTAGACAAAAAAAAAAAATAAAAAAAAAAAAAATCAATCAATTCAAGCTTTCTAAGGTATTAAAATTGAAAGATCACATATGTCTATTATTCTCATTGTTTTAGCCTACATTACAAGGTACTTAAGAGTTCTAGGGCTACATTACATTTTGCTGTAAACAAGTTACACTCATTAAGATTTTCGGAAAAGATGCAATTTGCAGGTTTAAAACAGGTAGCCCATAGTAGCTTTTGTTGTGTTCACTGGAATACAAATAATGATTTGGAAGGCATTGGGTTACTGCAGAAAACTCTCTCTTTACCAATTTAAAAAAAAAAATGTTTTTTTTTTTTTTAATAACTAAGCAGTTAATTTTTTCTTCAACACAGTCCTGTTCTGTTTTAATCCCCCCATATGCTTTTTACAAGCAATTTTGACTAGCAATTTTTACCATTACACCTTGTAGTACTGTATTCCAAGAAAAACTTACCTGTCAATACAACCTTTCCGGAAACAAATATCAAAAGAACAATTCTTGGCTTGATCATTCTGTAAATAAGGCCAGGAAACAACTCTGGCTCATAGCTAAGGAATGAGGAAAAACAAAGAAAGTTGTAAATAAAGAATAGAAAAAAAACAACATATAGTTCACAGAAGCAGAAGCCCACACTTCTCAAAACACTTCTAATAACCATATGAAGGAATGTGATAGATCAGTTAGTTAGGCTCAACGGCCAGTTTTGAAGGGGGAGAACATACAAACATTCATTTTTAACTCAAAATGCTATCTTTTCCTCAGTGACAACACTAGCTGTCCTCCTCCAGCTTAGTTTGCATAGGACATAAAATGTTTAAAACCCCTTCCCACCTTTAGCTTCCAGGTCTCCTGTGTGCCTATTATGTAGTACAGTTACTGGCCATTCATTCAGATAGGCTGGTTAAGTAATGAGATATAAAAAACATGCAGAATGCAACACTTAGGCATATGTGTGGTAGTTGTGCTACATTATTACCAGTAAAATTGAGTGGTTTGACACTATATGGGAAGTGTAAATGTATTACAAATAGAATAATTTTTTGATGGTTTCACAAAAGACTGACTATTCCATCCAGCTGGAGATGGTCTCATAGATAGTCCCAGGTAGTAATGCTCAGACAAGACAGTAAATAATTGTGGTGCCTGGATGTAAACAAACAGTGGACCCACAACAAACATGCATCTATAGGGGAGAATTGATAACTGCACTAATGCTTTAAGAACAATGTATATTGTCACACCTAACTCTGTCACATATAACCAAATTTAATGCAAAGTCATTAACTTAATGAACTGCAGTACTTTCTTACAGATGTAGGTGCACAAAGAATTTCTTTGCCCACTGACTGGTACTGTTGCTGGAAAACATCAGCTTGCACTATACATAACAATAATTCCATAGCAATTTTAGCCAAAGGAGCAAACAAAATATGTTTAGTAGTATGAATATAACATTAAAACAAACTGTTTGGAATTTACCTGCTAAACTGCTGATGTGTGAGGACCAAACCTTCTAATCTGATTGGGAACTTCACATCACAGCTCCCTACCATATTTTGAATTTTAAAATCCAGAAACTTAGCTGGAAATCCCAATTTCTGCACAACGCGAGCATACTTTCTGGCTGCCAAGCGTGACTGCTCTTCACTAAATAGGGAAAAATTAAAGAGGGAAGGGGGAACATAAGGAAGAAAAAAAGATAGATCAAAAATTGGCACAACAGTAAAAAAAAAAAGGTTACAACTATTCTAAACTATATGCCAATAGCATTTTTTCCCTTATTTTACGTATACGCAGAGGTAACTAACTTAGAGCAGTGCTAACTCAACTCAAATTCTAAAGGGAACGCAAATGTGGCCACTGATGTCACAAAAAAGCTGCAGATTATATTCAGACACTTGTAACATCAGAAGACACATTGCAGCTGAAATTCACACACAGGGCACAAATGCTACAGGGGTAGCCGGAAAGCAGATACATTTTTACAGGAGACAGTCAGACTGGGTACAAAGTACATGAGACTGCTACGCAACAGTGCCCTTGAAAAATCCTTTACAAGTCAATGCTTTACAGACAATTGAGCGCCACAGGTTGGACAAGGGTTAAAGGGGATTTTGGGACTACACGTTTGTAACAAAAAAGTTTTTTCAACCTATTCTGTTAAAAAAGTTGAAAATTAATTTTAGGACTGGCTGCCTAGGGAGTTTTGAAAAATGTTGTAAGTTTTTTTTTTTTTAAGTTACATTAAAATGTATGGGCTTATTATTGAAAGCCCAATGTTACACTCCCTTAGCTTGTGCTATAAGGGGTGCTGTAAATGCAGAGAGTTTACCAGTTCCATCAAACCAGTACTAGTTTGTAATACTGCGGATCCAATATTTCTAAACCAACACACACTGGGCCCTGAATTTTTAAAGCTCTCCAAGGCTGGAGAAGATACACTCTCATCAGTGAAGCTGGGTGATCCAGCAAACCTGGAATTGATTTCTTAAAAGTCATTTGCTACCAAATGTTTTCAATCCTGAACCAGATCAATTCCAGGTTTGCTTCATCACCCAGCTTCACAGATAAAAGTGTATCCTCCAGCCTTGGAAAGCTTTAATAAATCAGACCCAACGAGTGATTAGATGACAGAAGTCCAATCTTATAAAGCAGCAAAACCCCAATTAAATCCTCAGTAACCAACTTATTTGCCTTTTTTCCTACTCCAGCATATTGACAATATGTAATTAAAATGTTACCTCTACTAAAAAACTGTTCAGGGAAAAAACATTTGTAACTTAGAAAAACAAAAGCTACCTTTTAGCTCCCGTGCAGACCATTTTTCCAGAACTAAATATAAGTGCTGTTGTACGTGGCTCTCTTATTCTCATAATAACGGCAGCAAAACGCTGGAGGACAGAACATAAATAGTGTTAGAGGTTTATAAAAGTTACAATTAATTTGTGGCAACCATTAAAAACTGCTTTTTGCTCTCTATAGATACAATCACTGGAATGAGCCTAACATTATACGGACTTATTATAAGCGTACTTACCTTTGGATTATACTCAGCATTTCGCGCTCTAAGTGCAATGGTTTTCAGGTCTAATTTGCAGCCAAGATTGACGGTAGATACTATATTTCTAGAAATAAGAAAATATCTCCGATTAAGGAACATCTATAGCATGCACATAAAATTATATCCTAACCAAACTTATAAGAATGTACACAGACATAAATAAGTACATAAATAAGGTTCTAGCTGAGCTTAATTTAGCAGTCGAAGATTTAAATGGGAAGATAACTTAACCTTCAATCATTTTGCATGAACAAAAACCACTAAAAAAGGCAGTGGCATGACTAACTGCCCCATTGCCACCCTGCTCTGATCCTATACAGCAGATTTCATCAACCTTTTTACCCCAGAGGAAATATATATAATACTAAGAGAATCAAAACAAAAAAGGTGATCAAAGACATACAGAACTTAAAGTACACATAATAGCAATATATATATGGCAAATTTATGGGGACACACAGGAAATAGAGACTATAGCTCCACTTTAAGTCTGACTAGAAAAGTCTGTACCCTGCCAGCATACTGTATGTATGGAATCCGTGGTCTCTCTGCGGAGGTTTAACGCCCCGTTGAGACAGATCTACAACTCAGCTGCTAACTTAGAACAGAGCTTGTCAGACTGACTACAACTTTTACAGGGACTTCTCTGCCCTATACTGGCAATGGGCTTTTGTGGAACTTGTGAAGACCAATGGGGACATTTATCAATTCTCTTGGGTAACAATGATGTAGATATTTACAAGTTTGTAAAAGCAATACTGCAACAAAATGAAATCCAAGAACAATCACTTAAAAAAAAAAAAACAACACCATCATTAACGGGGGAAAAAAAAAAAAAAGTACAAGAATACCATTAGGTAAGTGGTACTCCATTTTAGTGGTCGTCAACCTTTTCGGTGCCACGGACCACTAAAATCACCGGCTCCCGACCACGCATGCGGGGGGAGCCGGATGTCACTCAAAGGGGGGGGAACCTCCCCCAGAGTGATGTCATTATGACATAACCCAGCCCACTACCCCATAGCAGATCTGAGCCTGCAATAGGAGAGTGTGCAGGGACACGGCTCTCCCACCCCCGAGCCTGGGAACTGCTTGAGGGACGTGGTCCGCAGCTCTGGCCGGTGCGTCCCCCCCAGCGGGGTCCTTCTTCTCGGGGTGACCCCGCTTGGGTGTGCGCCGACCAGAGCTGTGGATCCCCAAGATTTTCTCGCGAACCACTGGTTGGTGACCGCTGTTCTATTTGATATTTATCTATGTTCTAGCTTAGCGACTTACTAGGCAGGAAAAGGATTAGGATGAAAGCACCTTATTATACTACAGCCATAAAGCTATTTTGAATGGCTTGCTTTACATAAGTCTTTAAAAAATGTGCTTACTGTAACTGAGGTACAATTCCAGAACTTTCTGAAGCAGGAGTGGCTGGGGTAATAGGAGTCATTGGAGTCATGGGGGACGTATACAACGGTGTGTTGCCTGGAAGTGGTGCTGTGGTTAGAGTCTGTGAGTGGAAAAGTTGTGGGGTCTGTCCTGTGCCCTGAACAACCTGCTGGGATGTGGATTGCTGGGCCTGTTGCTGCTGCTGTCTTTGTTGTTCTTCCAGAATAGATAAACTGTTTGCAGTCTGTACCGGCTGTGGTGTCAAGCCAGTGCCATAGGGCATCATTGGGCTAAAGATGGGGATTCCTGGAGTCATTGCTCCCTATAGAAAGAAATAAAAAAGGTATATAGATATTTTTATGTCACCTTGAGAAAAAAAGATATTAGACTGGAAAAATCCAAATCAATCATTTGGTAAAATTGTCAATCAAACAAATGTTCACTTGCTCTGTAAATTATGTGCAATATGATTGTTTGCTTACCTGTGGGGAGGCCAGACCCTGGAAGGTCGATATACTATTATTCTGATCCATTTTCTTCCTTGCGCCTCTTTAAACTCAGAAAGAAAAAACCTTTCTGTGCGTTTAGATGTGGCTCCAATTCAGTTTCCAACCATCCCCAAATCTCATAAAACTGCAAAACAAACAATGTATCACATAAGTATTTCTTTTTAAACTTCCATTCAATATGATCCTGACCTAAACACAAATCTATGTCTATCACACAGCTGCCTCGCTTGTAAAGGCTGGATAGATAGAATGCTGGCCCCACAGAGATCACACAAGGAGAACCCTCATGTCTGCTATACAAAGAATAGTGTTCAATAAAGCAAGATGGGCATATCTTCTTTTATTAATCCTGCCACCAAATAAATGCTGGCTCTCTCCATTGTGACAAAAGTACAAAAACAATCTGTCTGCAGTAAAAGACTTTTCATTTTCTCTATTCTAGTACAGTACGGCAGGATCTGTCTACTATACCCTACACTTTTTTTTTAGACTTCACACACACAAAGTTTTCCAAAGTTTATGTCTTTCAAACCCTGCATTTACCCGACATTACCACAAAGACAACATATCACATATACAAACTGAGAAATGAAAAATTTGATGCCAGCAACGTGCTACAAAACTGGGGCAACAAGTTGTGTAATGGGAATACTAAAACCTGGTGGAAATCTCAAGAACGTGAGACAATGTGCCGTAATGTTAATTTACAACAGGTCAGTAGCATGGCCATGTATAAAAAGTCTTTTGGAAGATGGGGAGGGGGGGACACTACATTTGGAAAAACTAAATGAATAATGCAACAATTCAGAAACATTCCTCAACCCAAAAAGGCAAAGTATTCAAGGATGTATAGTACAGATTCAGAGAACCCAGATGTAATGACCCTTGTATGTAATGGGTATGGCAGACAATCAATACTGCGGGGCCCTCAGCTGTCACTTCATTAATAATGGACAGGATTCTGCATGGAAGGTACAACTCTACCATGCAAAGAAAAAGACGTATAGAACACAATCCAAAAACAATGCCAACTTCTTTAGGCCCAAGCTCATTTAGGGGTTGTTCAGAAGTTATTTTTAGTGGTGGAGAAAGTAGAATTGTACCTTCCTATTAAAGAGAAGGATACCTATGCACTGTACTCACCCATCTGAAGATCTGGAAAGCAAACACTACATTTTATACAAAGCACTAGTTGATTTTTTTTTTTTAGACTAAGTGTCATACTATTCTTACACCCCCCCCCCCCCCTTATCCCCAAATCAGCACCCTTCCTGCCAATTCTCTCCTATTATTTGCCAACTTTCTGCCCTCTCCCTCCTCAGGAAATAATCCAGTTCTATGTGTGCCCTTCTTGACTTCTGTCTACCCCCTTTTGCACCATTCCTGCTCTCTCTATGCCCCCCTCCTTGTCTGGGGACACATTTTGCCCTCACTCATGCCCCCCCTCATTCCCATCAAAGACATATTCTGTCCCAGGGGTGTCAAACTCAAATACACAGTGGGCCAAAATTTAAAACTTAGACAAAGTCGTGGGCCAAACATGAAACTGAAATAGCACCGCTACTACAATCCCCTGCATCAAGAAAACAGTCCAATGCGGGGCCACGCAGAGGCAGAGAGGCTGCTGGTCTATAGACATGAGTGATGCCAGGAATTGTAGTAGCGGCGCTTTTCTAATGCAGCGGTGGGTCATCTGCAAACCAAATTTAGGATTTCTTTGGGGGCCAAAAAAAGGACGTTGCTGGCCAAAGTTTACACCCCTGTTCTATCACATCAGCACCTTATCTGCACCCTATCTTCCAACATAGGCATCCTTCCTACCTTTTCTCTCCTTCCCTGCTCATTGGAACTCTTCCCCCCTCCACCCCATATCGCACCCTTCCTGCACTTTTCCCCATCAGAACCCTACCTTCCCCTCTCTCCATCCCCATAATGCCTGCCTTTTCTTTGCCCCCCCTATCAACACCATACTGCCCCATCTCTATCCAAGATATATTCCATCGGCAACCCTTCCTGCCCCTTCAATCCACACCCTTCTTTTCCTATTCCCCATCGGCTCCCTTACTGCTCCCTCTACAGCAACATTTTTGCCTTCTCCAAAAGTTATTCTAACAGAAGCTTCATGCCCTCTCTCCATAAACTTCTCACGTCATCATCATCCTTCCTTCTCCCCTATTGGCACCCTTCCTACCATCTTCTCCTATCAGCACCTGTTTTTCCCTCTAACCTACCCATCAGCATCCTTCCTGCCCTTTTCTCCCCCCTATAAGCACCCTTTCTGCCCTCTCCCCCTCTATTGGCACCCTTCCTGCCCTCTTCTATCTCTGTCCCATCAGCACCCATTTTTCACCCCTCTTGCCTTTTCCTCTCACCCGCTATCTTGCCCCCCTCTCCTTCCTCCCAGCAGTGTCCCTCCTGTCTTCTACCCCCCTGATATATTCCTCCCCATCTTATTACCAGGGAAGGAAGTTGGGTAAATTCACCTGAAGGAGGCACAGACAGCAATACAAAGTCTCATACATTCATCATCTACAAAACTAAGCCAACATCAAAGTTGAACTCTGGGTAAAAACTTAAAGGCGATCATGAAATAAAACCACATAATCCATTTTATCAGCACAATTATATTTCTGGCCATCCATTCCTGATATATTGACAGCTCTGGATCATTAAATAGAAAGTGTCCCCATTGTGCCAGGGCAGTGAAATTCCTTCACTCTCCTGCTATGGTTTTCCCTAGCACATGGCCACTGCTACACAACTGTTTTGCTCCCTGTAATGCTTCTCTATCCCCCTGTCTGAGCCCTGCTGTACAGTGAGCAGAGGAGGCTGATAGGGGTCATATCCCGGTTATGTAAACAGAGAAGTGAGCAGAGACTGAAAGTATAATAATTGTAGAGATGACAGAAGCCCTGGTGTTGGGAGGATTACAACGGTGTCCTATCACATATTAAAATATAAATACCGCAAACTAGCTTCGCCCGGCTAAGCACTCTGCAATGTCCCCCCGACACATGCGGCTCCTCACCCCGGCATAAGACCCCTTACCTTCAGCCAGTACCGACCCCACTCTCCCCGCAATGCTGCAGACAACTCACACCATTCCGCCAGCGCCACTACCTCCTGCGCATGTCCGAAATCCCCGTGTACACCGGCCCGACCAATCACCATTAGTTATCTGACCCCCTTACGTCACGTGCTCCCGTGCCCTGGCGCTTCTACTACAATCCGGAAGTTCCGGTTGAGGCTCAGCCTCGCAGTCATTATAGGGGGCGGGCGGGTTGTATGAAGCTACAATCTATGTGAGCGGTCATGTTTCTTGACAGGGTGATATATAACAGTGACTGTGATCGATATAATGCTACATACAAAAAGTCAGGTGTAAAATAAAAAAGTACAAAATGTTTTGTGCGTGTATAATATCATTCTTTTATTTTCCTGATGAAACCAATAGTTTACAATGTACCCACCAACACACACTTAGGGGTTGAATAACCAAAGGAGTTTAGGCCATTGACTTATTAAAGCGTTAGTGAATGAGGTGACTTCAACCATCCAATCACATGCAGGAAAAAATTCAAGATTTTTAGACTTCCTTGCACGTGATTGGATATTCTTTCCCATGTGACTTCTCCCCACATTCACTAAGCTAAGTGAATTTTCCCTTCTAAGTTACCTCAGGGAGTAGAAATGCAATTCAGGTTCCCTGGGAGTTAGGGGACTGTTTTTAGTGGATGTGGTCAGACAGATGTTGGGGCCCCTTCTACTGTCATGTAGGGCCCCACTCAGTTCTGTCTAGCTGTCATTCACAGCAGCACTGCTCTTTAATAGGAGCACAGAACCTACGTCACACATCCCAGAAGGCTCTGGCTGCTCATGCCCAAATTCTCCCCAAGATTTTCCTCCTAGGTGAGATGCCAATTTAATGCATGCGTGGTGAGATCGCTTCTCTTTTTTTCCCCTCACAGCGGCTACATCACCTGATCACACACCTGCGCAGTGCGAGATCAGGTGACAAGCCAAGACAGAAGTAGATGGAAGAAAAGATTGAAGATGGCGGCACCCGGCACTTCCTCTGACCCGGGACAAAGAATAATTCCAGGACAATGTGGGAAGGACCAGCGCCATCGAGGGACCTGCGGGATTAATGTTATTTTTTTAGTTTACTTCCGCTTTAAGCAGAAGGTTTGTGAAAAAAAAATGATTTTGCCAATGGCTAGCCCACAATCTGTCCATAAACCAAAGCCAGTGAGCCCTGTGTTAGCTCAGCTTCCCTATTCTTTCCAGGGTTCACCATAGGTTCAGTGCCGCCATCTTCTTCAAGTTCTTCTCATCTCACCCAAAATCACAGTGCACAGGCTTGGGATGGGATGTTGTGTCTTTCTGAAAATGTAAAAAAAAAGTGCTGCTCCTACTGTACATGTGTGAGATTGGCAATATTTTTTTATATTATAGGAGAGCCCCTGATGACGCATGCCCAATCTCAGGCATGTGCAGAAAGAGCAACCTATAGCCTCACGGGGTATGACATTTATTTATCCCAGGAGGCTCTGGGTTTCCCATTCAGTCTGCATTGCCATGGCAGTTAACATGTGAGGAGAGGGGACCTCCCAAAAAAATAATAAAAAAAAGTAATCAAAAAACCCACATTTTTACATAATGATTCCACATGGCAACAACAGTGGACCCTATCTACCTAATGGGCGTCAAATCAGCCATTTATTATTATTAATATTATTATTCTTATTAATATTATTAATAATAATAATAATAATAATAATAATAATAATTGAAGCCATTGTGACAGGGTGACAACACAGAGAGACAATGAGAGAGTGTTGTCATGCTCTATAACAAGAAAGAGCTGAATTAGCCCATCATGGTAGGATCATCTGGGATTCTAAAGAAAGTTGAAGATGTAACATATTAAAAATATATTTTTAAATAACAATAAAGCACAGGAAGGCTGCTCACTTACTAGACCCCCACCCTGCTCTAACAGTACCTATGCTTATTAGGTGAAACCTAATGGGGAAAAATGGTTCAGATAAAACTTATTCACCTATCGGCCTACACATTCTTAGTTGTGATGTCACTGTGATGGCATTGTCCTTCCCGGTAAAGTCCCATGGAAATCAAAGGAGTTCAAATATCAAGAGAGGACGCTCCAGTCTATTCCAAAAATCCACAAAATTTTTAGCTACTCTGAGGAATCTTTCCAAAACTTTACATCACCCTTGCCCAAGCTTGGTAATATGGGTGGGTACAGGGGGCTCAGCACTCCTAGATTGTAAGCTCTTTGGGGCAGAGTCCTCTCCTCCTCCTGTGCCACTGGCTGTCATTTGCCACTCCTATTTAATGTACAGCGCTGCGTAATATGTTGGTGCTATATAAATACTGTTTAATTATAATAATAATAATAATATTAATATGTGGTATATAATAAAGTGGAAATTCTGATTTAACATTTTATTATTTTACATCAAATTAATATAAAATATTTTAATATTTATTTTTCCCTATTCACTTATAGCTTCTACAAACCTTCTACAAAGCTTATGACAACCAACAACATGGCGGCTAGTCTCCATCCAGCGACACAATGTGAAAGGAAGAGTCTGTACAGGAAGCAGGGGGCAGGAAGTGTTGTATCCTCCATCTTTGCCGTGAGACAGCAGAGCTATTCGCCGGGTGTGAAAGCGGTGGTGTATTTACTGTATCAAGATGTATCTGTCTGCGGAGTCCCGGGCTAGGGATAACATGTACAGGGAAATGGATTATCATTATACTGGACCGGTGCAGCAAAGGTTCAGCCCCTACACCTTCAACGGAGGGTAAGGATGAGAGCGGTGCCAGGAGGGAATTAGGGGCACAATCGTTTCCAGTGATAAATGAACAAATGAGCGCTGTATATCCATATTCTGTTTTGGAGATGGTGGCACGAGCAGGCGGCATTGTGCAGTTTTCCTTCCTTAACTTGTATAGAAGCAGTTCCCGATCTGTCATTCATGAATCCGTCCTGACATTTCAGATTCTCGCCTGCTTGTCTTTGAAGACAAGCACTACGATCTTGGGCGATAATCAGCCGACGTGTGTACATAGCCTTAGGCTACGTATATATGTCGGATGGCTCTCGTCCAATAATCAGCACAGGGTGGATATCGGACAAGAATCTGGCATGTGTACAGCGCTTGTCGTCAGCCTGGCGGATCCACAGAAGCTGTGCTATTGTAAAAAAAAAAGCGAAGGGGAGAGATTGCAGTGAAGCGCCGCTCCGTCATTCTCCCTTCTCCATAGAGCAGAACGGAGCTATATACAGCACTCCTTCATGCATCTTTATTGTTGTTGGAAAGAGATCATGAAAGAACCTTTCCAACAACAATAATTGCATTCGTGTACCCAGCCTTATATAACAATAAAGGCAGATGATGGGGTACCAGGGGTTCGGCTTGCACTGTATTCTGAAAATGTAAAGCAATGTTTGCTGTACTTATGATGTGTGTAGGAACCAGTAAGCGGTGGGCCTGTTAGGAAGCTGTTGTGTTGTCTCCATTGTTTGGTCATATTCAGCTTTCCTTTACCATGAAAGACTGAATCTAGTTGAACAACACATGCGGGTCTTCCATTATACACAAACCAGATTATGGACTATAATGAACTAATCTTTACATTATTATTACTGTTATACACTGCTTTTTTTTTTTTTTTACAGTAGCCAGTAAACTTTCTTTTCCTTTTCTAGCACTGTATTGGCTCTTGCAGGGGAAGATTTTGCACTTGTTGCCTCAGATACTCGACTGAGTGAAGACTATTCAATCCACAGCAGAGACACACCAAAATGCTACAAACTGTAAGTGAATTTTGATCTAAGGTGTCTTAATTATAAAGCAGTGATTCTGACATTCACTAAAACATTTTCTTGTCAAAAAATATCTAGGGACATTTTTTTTCAATGGCAGTGATTGGTTCCCCACCAGGGAACATTTCAAGGAATGTCATATTCACGGTTTTATAAATAGACCTCTAAGTGTGTAAAATGAAAACAAAAATGATTAATAAACAGATAGGTATGAAATAAATGTATAGATATACTAAGTTGCATGTTTACCTACTCCCTTGCTACTGCAAACTTTTTCCTCCCCGTGCAAATGATTCACCAAGTTTCTTTTCCTTGGCACTCTGTCATATGCAATAAATATATTATGATTAATGTAGATATACTGCTCCAAAACATTTACTATAAAGGTATTTGATCTATAAAAATGTTTCACCAGAGTTCTATATAAAACCTTTGTTCCCCTTTAAAGTTTATTAAGTGGAGGAGAGCAGAAACACAGAGGTAGTTTGTCTATAGATATGAAGAGAAGCTCCATTTAGGCCTCCTCTGCCATGATTATTTATTAGACTGCGTTGCGTTTTTAATGAAAGCCCATGGTGATGTGACATAGGAAACATTTATATTGTAAAACAGGTCTGGTAGTGCATGCTTTTAGCTAAATTGTTATGATTTGCACAGATAAGGCTTAAAATATACACCCTCTCTCCATAAATATATGATATTCATCTCTATTGCTTTTCTTAGTTTGCTTTTTTGCCATGTTAGTTAAAGGTATGTTTTGTAGCATGTATTAATTTTTCAAAAAATTGTTTTGTAGGACAGACACAACTGTTATTGGATGCAGTGGATTTCATGGGGACTGCCTGACTCTCACCAAAATAATTCAGGCCAGATTAAAGGTATTTAGTGTAACATTTTAATGTTCATTTTAAATGTGATTTAGAACGATTATTTAAAATAGAATAAAGATAAAAATGATTTTTTTTGGCCCTCTTTTCAAACACAATCTCTTTTCTGGTGCTTTTCTGGATGATATAGAAATGTTTTTGGCTGGGGTTCCCAGTATACTGCCTGTATATGTCAAAGCCCGGAGGACCCTTGCATGGAGATAGATAGGAGCTTATTAGTCTGCCGCTTTTTTCACTGTCCATTTGTAGGCTATGGAAGGCATAAGACCTTTAAGTATTACTTTAATCCAATGGAGGAAAAAAATCAGCTGTCCTGTCCTGCCATACTGGACTGTGTTGTTTGTAAACAAAAACGTTAATAGCAGAAATATAGGGGTTCTCATTGATAATTTCCTGATTCCACTACTCTCCAAATCCATGATCCATGCAGGTCATAACCAGTAAAGTTGGAATTCTATATTGGCACGCTTGAACTTGCAGATCAGAGTACTGAAGTCAGGAGAACAAAACCTTAGCGGTAACTTCTGTGTTTTGAGAATAACCAAATCTTTCTTTTCATTAGAAGCATTAGGAATGTAGATCATCACTTTACAAGAGATGATCTAATAGTATTATAAACTTTTTTTATTTTGTTTCTAGATGTATAAGCACTCAAACAACAAGACCATGACCACAAATGCTATTGCAGCCATGCTTTCCACCATTCTGTACTCAAGACGCTTCTTTCCATATTATGTGTACAACATCATTGGAGGCCTAGATGAAGAAGGTGAATTTTTGCATGAAATGTTATGTTGTAAAAAATAATATACCAATTAATGTTCCTAATTCACGCTTGTGTTATGTGGGATATACTCTCTCCTATTTTATAAGGTGTGCATGCTATAGGCAAAAGTGGTAGGTGAGTAGTATACAGGTTAATGACCAAAATGTCTGAATGTAACTTAAAGTGCCAGTTTCTGGAAGCTGGGACATAGAGGATAAGAATTGTGTATTTAGTGGAGTGTTGTTGGTAGGAACATCTGCTCTTTCACAGGTTTTTCATAGCAAAAGAATTTTTACATCTGCCATAAGTCATGCCTGCTTTCAAAGAAATCCCATTATTAATCTAAATGACATCATGTTATGTAATTTCGGACATTCCAGTCCTGGGTTCAATGAAGAGCTGCACAATATT
This sequence comes from Pyxicephalus adspersus, assembly GCF_032062135.1. Lineage (NCBI taxonomy): Eukaryota > Metazoa > Chordata > Amphibia > Anura > Pyxicephalidae > Pyxicephalus > Pyxicephalus adspersus. The sequence continues at coordinate 114,050,818 of NC_092861.1, forward strand.
ATTGCAGTCTTGCATGGACGTGAACAGTTTTTTTTTAATATTGTTATATCTAATTAAGACAACATTTACTAATATTTGCAGCTTTAGCACATTGTCAGATTGTTGTTACTATATAAAGGTGACCGCACGTTTTGGTTTGTCTTCACTGCACAGACCTGCCTGGTGCCCTAGAACTTTTGTTTCAAAACATTTGCCACTGAATTCTCTGTTTAGTTTGCATGCGCAGTTGCCTCATGTATTATTATTAGTAATGCCTACCCTGCTGGTTCAATGGAAGCTGCCATTAGGAATGTCTCATTCATAGAAATAAATAGAGTCATGGTGCCTTTCACAATAAGCAGATATTTTCAGAGGAAAACCTATGCAGCATTATGCAGTTATAACCCTCCCTGCTATAGTCAAAAGAAAAACTAAAGCTTTTGGCTGTAGCAAATATAAAGGTATTAGCTGAGCTCAGTGTTTACATACAAAAATATACCAACTTCATTTTAGCCTGTTTACTGAGTGTGGCTCAGGGTAAAAAAAACACGCTGAAAGCGGTTACCCCGAGCCACACTCGGGGTAGCTGAAAACAATAAAAAAACCTACTTACCTGGTCCCATCGGCGTCCACATCCGTTCCGGTCCTCTGGCCGCGTCCTCTTCTTTCGATCTTCAGCTGGTGAGTGCACTGACGTTCCCCAGGAGTTCCCAGCAACGTCGGTGCATGCGGGAGGTGCGGTGGGAAATTTAAATTATTTTGTATTGGATTCTAAACAAAATAACTCTATTGAAGTGCGTAAATTTTTACTGCGTAAAAATACAGACATAATTAGACCGCCAGGGGGGTTAAGGAAGCTGGTAAATCCAATAGATGCCGAGAAGGATAGCCTTAAACAGCAGACCTATTTTTATTTTATTATGATTATACAAGATAATGGACACAAGGACAGGGTAGTTCTAATCATTAATAATTGGTGCACAATACAAATGGAAATAGTTATATACTATACCAAACCCTGGTATAGTATACAACAACAGTGGTCCCCTGTCTTTTTGCCACATTCAGATATAACAAAAGATGAATAAACCACATTTATTGTAAGACATTGAGGGTTTATGATATATGACCCTTCCTATTAGCAACTGAGTGCACCACAACTCATGGTATGTGAATTGTGGTGTGTCATGCATTGCACTCTACAGTCAATTGAATTGCAGTTTAGAATGAATGACAGGGCAATGTAGCACATGCCAAATTCATATTTGCAAATTTGGCATATAGAATGTATGGGAAACAATAACCTCTTTTAGTAAATAAGTATAACAGTCACTTCTGTGATTGTGGAGATCTATTGTTTGGGATAACTGCTATGACAAAAACCAAACAAACAAACCAAATAATGTTTTGCTTTTGCATGTTTAGGCATCTTTTTTTTTTTTTTTTTTTTTTTTTAGCTTTTAAAATGTTTTGGTATAAATTATCCTAATGCTGATCCTAAACAGAGAGAATTAATAAATACGGGGAATGTACTCACTAGAGAATTATATGTACAGTTTTTTTTTTCTTTCTTGGGTTCATGTAATTCATTTGATATTTGATTGATAACTTGACCAAAGCCATTGCTGTTTTCTAGGCAAAGGAGCTGTGTACAGCTTTGATCCAGTAGGATCCTATCAGAGAGATGCGTACAAAGCTGGTGGCTCTGCAAGTGCCATGCTACAGCCGCTTCTGGACAATCAGGTAAGATATCCAACAATGTTATATTTTATTTATTTATTTTTTTGAACCCATTTTGCAAAGCATTGTTGGGTTTCATTTTTCATTTGGATGCTTTCATCTTTCAAGACTGGGAGAGGAGCTCTGTCTCATTAAAATCTGTTTGTAGCACCATAAATAAAGATAACTTTGCATAGAGCTGCACCTGCTAGCTGTAGATGTGGTAAATATGAACCATTTTATTTGGAGTTTATTGGTTTTACCAGATTATGGTAAAGTATTCATGCAGTAACATATAGTATGTTAGATGCATTTAGAAAGTCAATTTTAATTAACTATAAAGTGTATGTATGTCCAGTTATTCCACCAAAACATCAAGATAACTTTGAATATTTGAGTATAGCATGTCAGCGTTGATGCTATCAATTGTTCATTTTATTACTACAGTCTGCAAATTCTAATAACTTTTGCTCCAACTGTCTGTCTACAGTTCCTGTGCAGTCAGCAGCGGCCTCAATCTCTCCCTCTTGCTGTTACATAAGCAGTGTGTTCATTTTCGCTTCCTCATTCCTGGCAGTGTTCATTTCAAAAATGTATCCAGAATTCCAAACATCGATACTCTGCTTGTGATCTCAATAGAGGATCTCTGCTAGGCACTGCTCTTGTTCTGCATTAGATACACCTAAAGCAGAAGTAATGTTCAACTTACAAAAGGTCCTGACAGGCAGGTGCTTTTTTTCTTGTTCTGTACACTAAGCAACACTTACTTAGCTCAGCGTACAGTCATGTGATCACAGATCGGTGCCAAAACAGCTCCTGTAGGCTGGCTTGGGAGTTATTCCATCCCATTCGTGCCAAAGACTTCAAACCAGGAAAAGGACAGCATTATATTGGCAGCAACTAGGGACTTTGTGTCTGTCACAGCGCTGGAGGTGGGCAAACTGTCAGGGAAATAAGGCATAATGTAAAAGTATTTTCACATTATTGCAAAACCCCTGACACTGGAGTTTACATCCACTTAAAGCAGTTAGAAGACATAGTCCCGTGCTTATATTCCATCCTTAGCCTTGTTATGTACCTTTTACCATAAGAACATCATCTACCTAGTATACTTTTGGCATTAAATATATTCCTTTTTAATCTACTTTTTGGTTTTTAGATTGGCTACAAGAACATGCAGAATGTAGAACGCCTTCCTCTGACACTGGATAAGGCTCTGCAGCTTGTCAAAGATGTGTTTATTTCTGCAACTGAAAGAGATGTGTACACAGGAGATGCACTGAAAATCTGCATTGTCACCAAGGACGGCATAAGAGAGGAGTCCATTTCTCTGAGGAAAGATTAGATGTCTCTTTTTAATAAGTAAATCACGCTTGTACTCTTGCCTTTTTTTGCTTTATAAAAAAGAATAAAGAAAAAAAATGAAAAAAAACTACACATTGTCCATGTCTACACGAGCTACTATTACTACTGCAAGTTATTGCATCACTTTCTAAATTACAGATTAAATAACTGTTACAGTAAGGAAAAAATTTATGTCTTACAAGATTTATAGTGGTATGTGAATCCTATAAAACTTTCTAGATTTTTATATGAATGTGACCCAAAACATCATCTGACTAGTTGTACCGGTACCTACTTCTACAAATTTAACAAAAGTTATGATATTTGGTCATGTATTTATTGACGAAAAAATGATCCAATAACATATCTCTGTGTGTGGCAAAAGTAAGTAAATCTTTATTATCTAATAATTTGAAGGTGAAACCAGAGCCTTGCGTTTTCAAGCAATAAGATGAAAAGGTGTGAGTGAGTGACCCAAGTTTTATTTAAAGAATGGGGATCACACATGCAAAGTCTGGCCATTCATACAACACATTTGTGGATGTGTATCATGGCTCCAACAAAGGATGTATGAGGAAAAAAAGGGTTGTTGATGTCGTAAAGCTGGAAAAGGTTACAAGACCATCTCTAGAGAGTTTGGACTCTGTAGATTTTGGAGATCATATGGCAATTTGATTGCATACAAGTGCTTTCTACTTATTATGTGACTTCTGGAGTCAACTACTTACACAATAACTTATTTAGGGGTTGGATAGGAAGCAGGGTGAACATTTAGATCAGTCAAAAAAACGTTCAGCTTTGACAACATGAACTATTTTGTGTAGATAAAGTCCGGATTCTGTTTGCTTTAAATAACTTTCACATTTTCAGCCTGCCACCCAACTTCAGAGCTTTCCTCTTCCTTTGTTCTGGAGGCAATGCTAAACCCTCCTATTCCCGATTTCAGGTCAGTGTGCTTCTTTCAGCTTGTCAATCAGCGCGTGACCACACCACACACATTTGTTTGTAATAGTGTTGGTTTAACAGCTCTGATTTACCTTTGTTCATGACTTTTTCTGACGTGCTTACTAGTTTTGTTTACAGAGATGGCAGTCAAAGAAGTTGTAGTCTATTCAGCTGCATACGCATTACAAAGCAGGTAATGTAGGCAGTGGATAGTTTAGGACCGTCCAACTTGATTTTTAGATGGCTGCAAACCGGCCAGGATTTTCACTGCTTTCTGTTACAGAATAATTAAAAGTTCTTGAAAGTGGCTGCCATGGGCAACCAGACACCCTTGTTTTCAGGAATAATTTGTCCAATAGGCTCATTGGGCCACCACATATTGAGATAATTCCAGCAATATTCCTAAATGCTGATTACATTTGTACCCACTAGGTGTCGCTGTCACTTTATGTATCAGCAGGAAACACTCGCTAAATAAAATTTTGTGCAGATTGACTTCTGATTTTTCTGATCTGCAGACCTGCAGAAGATTCATCGGTATATCAGTATATATCGGTGAAGCTAGGTGATTCAGCAAACCTGGGATAGATCCCTAAAAATGAATTTGTTAGCAAATGTTTTCAATCCTGGACCAGGTTCATTGCAGGTTTGCTGGATTACCCAGGTTCACTGATCTCCAGCCATGGAGAGATTTAATAAATCAGGCCTATTGACACAAAGTCCTGAGATACCTGAGAACTGCCCCAGAACAACCGTAAGCTTGGGTATAGCTATATTTGGGGAAAAAAGGGCCACAGCCTCATCATTGTAGAGATGAGAATAGATAGGGCCAAGAAAGCGAATCAAATGCCCTCTAAATGTCCAAAGCCACATAGAAGGGGCACGCTCCCTATGCGCAAGCAGAAAAAGAAGGGTGCCCTACATATGTAGGCCCAGGACCCTGGGATGAAGCCCTTGTGGTCAATGCAAACTAGTGAGTAAATAAAACCATTAAGACAGGTTGCTAAATCTTTTGACATAAGCGTAATCAATATTGATAAGGGCTATTGCGCAGAAATTGCCCAATGGGTCATGTCTGTGTTAGGCTAGGTACACATGTGCAATTGTTCTTGTCGGATAATTGGTAAGGTAAAGGATTTATAGTACTGGGCTCTCAGGCCATCAGGCCCTGGGCTTTTCCCTGGTTTTAATTGTTTGAGAACTTAACTTCATTCTAATTCGGGATTTCAGAGGGAAAGTAGCCAGAGCACCAGCAAGGATTTAGGTCCTAGGATACAGATCCAACACTAAGGCAATGAGAGGGTTGTGAAGCCAGAATATAAAAGCCTACTAATAAGTCACAGGCGTTGCCAAACCAGGAGGTGACTCTTCAACAATTCACCTGCTGGTTACTAGTGGAAGTATAAGCAAGGCATGCTAAGCCACAGTGCCACCAACAGGTAACATAGGGAGCTGCACGTTTTGTGACACCTGACAAAGTTAACAGGTTTACTGAATGCAACAAGGTCCCACCAGCGTTTATGCATATGGTTCACTATAAAGATCAGTGGATACTGGGCACTGAAGTATTTGGGATCTGAACTAGAGGAAAAGTGGGTCTCCTGGAGGCGAATCACATCAAGACGAAGAGAGTGGAATTATCAGAAGGCTTGCATGCTTTTGGGATATTAGGGCCCTTAACATACCAATCCTTAAGTCCATGGAAACATAGGAGGACTAAGTGCAAATGAAAAGCCCAAGCCATAATGAGACAATGACACAAAAACATGCAGCAGGATCCAGAAGATCCAGAAGAACAAAAGAGAAGAGGCAAGTATGAAAGAAAAAGCAGGAGTTCAGGAAATAAAGATAGCAAGAATAGGAAACAGTGAGAGAAATGGCAAGGAGAAAACAAACCACCCATAGGTGATAGTTCCAGGGATAGATTAAGAAGAGGGTGGATACGTGACGACTCACCTTCCCAGGTTGCTTGCAAATCATAAGGACACATTAACCCACCAAAAAACAAACAATGCTATAAATGGCAAACAAGTGCAGGGCATGATGATAAGCCAACCTAGGAGAATTTGGCAGTGGTTGAGCAATCAAAGGGGCGAACCAAGCAGTTTCAGGACAGCAGCAAAAATCAGGATGTGCAAGAACTGAATGGGAGCTTAGAAGAAGGGCAATTTTAGGAGCCCGCTGTTACAGATCACAAGACTACTACAATCAAGAATAGTAAACATAATGGGATTCAATAGAAAAGACCCCCTTTTAGGAAAATAGGACTAAAAGCAAAACTCCCTCGAGCATGCTCCAATCAACTCTAAAGGTTAGCAAAAATGTGGTCTTTACATTAGTGCAAATACATTTGTTACATTGGTAGTTTGTGTAAATGCCCCTACTAAAAAATCTCTCCATTATTTTGATGGCCACTTGCATTACATTTGTAGTGAGGATAAATGTCTTCCTTACATTGGTGGTCATTGTTATCGCATCTGTTACATTGGTTGTCAAAGTAAATTTCCCTGTTACATTGGTGGCCATTGTAAGTTCCTCTGTAACACTGGGGGAATTTATTAATGTCACCTCTACATAAAAAAATCCTTTATATTACAAACCTTCTGTCAGGCTTTCTTTTTAATTACTGTACATGGGCAATATGTTCCCATTTTAAAGGCAGTTATAATCTGTATGACAGCAAATATATACTCTAAAACAAGTCACAATAATTGTTCTATTATGACCCTTTACCAGTTATTCGTTCTAGGATTCCAAGGTGAATATTTATAAACAACTTTCATTGTGGTTGGTTAAAAAATGGAAATGAAATGGGCAAATGTAATTAGGAGTTAAATAAAGGTGGGCAAATGTGACTAGAAAAAATGAAAGGTATTAGATATATTTAATAGTTGGTGCCATTCTTAATGTGTCCACTTGGCAGTGCTGTTTTCATTTTCCTTTGCAATACTGTAAATTTCGCTTATATTAGTTGTGAATGAAAACGAGTACAGCGTCACCTGGTGCACAAATTGAGAATTACAGCTGTTGTTAAACCAATGTACCTGTACTATTAAAGTTTACTCTCCCATCTCAGTTTCCACAGAATTATTAAGCAAACTTTTTTTGGCCAAACCACTGTGCAAACCTTTTATACATCATATATACCCCTAAATCTCCCTAAAGGTATAAATGTTTATTTGGCCACCAATCCCTATGTATTCCTCCCAACATTCTGGGATGTGATATAGTAAGGGTCCCCTTTTAACATAAAGTGTGAATAAAACACACACACACACAAATAAACCCCCAGTTACAAAGATCATAAAGAAATAATATGACCAAAATGATTGGTTTAACGAATAAATGCTTGTTCACAATTGATTTGATTGATTCTTTATTTTAGCTTTTTAAAATAACAAATGCAATATTTGGAGGTTGGATGTAAACTGTAGTGTAGTTTGGGATTTTTATTAGTATTGTTTTTACAGATGTTTATATATCAGGGCATGAATAGAGATAACTAACCTATGGACATGGGTGAAATAAGTGATCATATGAGGATCACCAAAACTGTGCAGAAGGAACCTTAATCCTAGATTGTAAGCTCTTCGAGGCAGGGTCCTTTCCTCCTGTGTCACTGTCTGTATCTGTCTGTCATTTGCAACCCTATTTAATGTACAGCGCTGTGTAATATGTATAAATCATTTTATTATTAATAAAAAATATTTGTATGCGTTCTCCTATGTTAGATTCGGGTATAGCGCCCCTGTTGGGTGAAATAAAAAATGTCAACAATGACAAAAGCAAAAAGGTGGACTGGGTTTAGGTAGCGCTGATTGATCGCCATTAACAGATGGAAAGAATTTAACCTGCCAACGTGACTTGCTTCAAAGTTAGACCTAAACTTTTGTGTTGTGTTGAAAGAGGAAATGAAACAAGGTCGGTCAGCTGCCTTGTTGGTGTCCAGCTGTCGCAGAGGTTTGATGTGTCTGTCACCTCCAAAGCCACTTTAAGATGGAAATAATGGAGATGGATGGATTGGATTCACATAATTGAACCTGCAGCCGAAGTTTATTTCTTTAACTCTATAGACTTCTATTAGTGCTCAAGGATACTTGTTTTTAGTATTGTTATGAATAAGCTTCATCATAGAAGGGATCAATTTACCTAATTTTGTATTACTTTTTTCTTGGAAGAAGCTTGTCTTTTGCCAATATATTTGTGCTAAAAAAGGTATTTCTTTTTGTCATTTTCAGAAAGTTGAAACAGTTTTAGGAGTAAGTGCACCTCAATGGAAGTGTTGACTATTTTTTCAATAGACAAACATTAGGGGTAAACTTATAAGCAATTCATGTTGTGGCTTTGTTCAACAGGTGCTTGTATAATTATTACTTGTGAAATGAGATGGGTGAATGTACTTGAACAGTTACTAGAAATGGGTGAATGTACTTAAATATACTTGAAAGTTATTTAGTAGACATGGGCTAATGTACATAAAGTATAGCTGAAAAGTGGCACTAGAATCAGGTAACATACTGTACATATTACCATATTTGTGCATACTATATCAAAAAGTCTAATAAACACAGGTTAAATGCATTTCATGATATCTCAGAGATGTCTGGACAAAGGCAAGAATCAACTCACCGGATGTGTAGAAATGACTACAGTATATACAGACAAATGTTCTCAATCAGGGCACCAGCTGGGGATATATTGGCACCTTTAATAAAACCAATAAAAGGATGGGTGATAGTGGAGACTGTCTATTAAACTACTTTAGTCGAAAAAAGCTCACAAACATTACCATAATGGGCTAAATTATCTATAACTTTTTTTTTTTGCTCCTGAGGAATCCCTGAAATTATTTTCAGGTCTCAGGGAACCCCTATAAAAAACAAATTTTTTGGGTAATTGGGGAAAAATAAGCTCCTAAACTGGTGGCCAGTGGTAAGAATTCTTCCTAAAGTGATGACTAGAAAAATACTTTTATAGACATCCTAAAAAATAGTTAAAGAGAAATTATACTCAAAACACACACAAAAAAAATGAAAACACACTTACCTTTAATCCCGCAGAGCAGTCCGATCCCGTGTCATCCCGACATCCGTCCATCCGTCTGAGTATAGGTACGCTTTAAAGTCATGAAGCTGGACCACCTGGAGTTGGCCCCAGAACTATGCAGACATCATCAACATCATCATTGAAAGGTATTTAGTGGACATGAGCAAATTTGCTGATAACTGCATTACATATAAAAGTAATTTATGTTATTTTATCCTTTAATGTGATCACAGCCAAGAACAAAGCTGCAGGTGAAGGGAGTACAGCTATGTTACCTATATGGGCCTGGGGGTTATGATTGGTACACATCAGCTTTAGCACATTTACTACAGCACTCAGTGGGTGTGCTGTTATTGGCTGTTGTTTGTTCTAAATTTTTATTTTTTTAAACAATACTTAGGTATTGATTACAAAAGGTAATATACTTAAACATATAACACACAATAATGACAGGCTGGAATTAAAGGAAAAGGGTTGAAATTAATGTTGTCCTGCCTGAAGGGTACCAGTTGTACTGGATCAAGGAGGAAGCTGGGGCCAGTTTTGAAGAATGGAAAACAAAGCATATTTTTATTTATTACAGAAAGGAGGGGCACTGAACATTAAAAAAGCGAAGTTCTACTTTAAAGCAGAACTAAACTTTAACATTAAAAAAGTCAGAGCTAGAAGGTTCTTGGACAATAAAATAAACTTAGCTGCAATAAAAATAAAAACTTAACTGCCTGTTTGAAAATATTTATCTAAACTTACCTCTCCCTGTTCTGTGACTGACATCTTACCCCCGTCCACTTCCAGGTTTAGGATTTTTGGTCAGGTTGCAATGGCTGCTCTTATTTTTACTTTTTAAGGTTTAGTTCAACTAAATAAACTTAGATATTGTCATCACATTTTACCGCTGTATAGATTTTAAACCATTTCCATAACTCCACAGAGATTTTATCACATGTTTGATATTTGCATTTACCTTCTTTTTATACAGGTGGTATATATATGCTGCTTTATGCTGAGCATGGACTGACACAAGCATGGGACATACTGAGTATAATAGAAGCTACAGCGCCACCCTGTGTTCAGATTTTTTTGCTGCAACACTACATCAGTTTTAGTTGTAATAAAGTAATTATTTAGCAAAGAAAATTTTAGTATTTTTCATTTAAAGTTTGATAATGTTACCTTGTATGATAACATGTTCGGAATGAAGTCGGAATGAGAGTTCATGAAGACAATGTAAAGGTACTGTATGTAGCTGATCATGATGTGGTGAAAATACAAATGAATTGTTTTAAAAATACAACAAGAGTTCATATACACTTTAAGAACTTCATACAGTATACATTTGTATTCTTTCCTCTGCCCCGCAGCAACCTGTTAGAGTTTCCCTTTATAGTATAGAGGGCTTGCAAGGAAGATTCTGATTAGTTGTTGTCATATACAGATAATATAGATTATCGGAGACAGATATCCTACCATACAGTTTCATCAAAGGGACGAACTTTGAAGTGACTTTGTTTACTGAATTTTGGAGTTTAATGGCTGTCAGCACATCCAAGGACCTGAGAAGTCCTACTCTGAAATAATTTGTGACATATGTAATCTACCGATAATATCAATCATATATCTGCCTATTATAAAAAATATATAAAATCATATAAATGTAAAATATTAATTTAGAGACACTAAGTCCTTTTCTATACAGATCAGCACTCAGTGTTCAGATGTTATTTCGAGAATGTTCTACATGGCCATTGAGGTTACTGGAGTCCTTTATGCTGTTTCTGGAGATTTATATAAAAGATAGCTGGTGGTCTGATCTTTTAATTACACTACAGATATTTATGGTCCTTCATGTTAGGGATGCAGTGATATACAGTGACCCTGATTTATTAAAACTCTATATGGCTGGAGCGGATACATTGTTCATCAGTGAAGCTGGGTGATCCAGCGAATCTGAAATAGATCTGCTCAAGGATTCCTAGCAACCTCTTTGCTACATTTCAAATCTAAAACTTTGAATTTACTACTGTCATGCAAAATGACTTATCTGCTCACATATCTTTACAAGTATTCAAACCACGTCTCTTTGCCATAACTGACTCCCCCAAAAGCTTACATCCCTTCCTCCTATGTATAGCTATCTTTTCTCCTAACCCCCACTATTTAGCCACCATTCCATACCCCCCTCCTATTGTGTGCTACCTTCCCCACCTCTTAGATTGTAAGCTCTATTGGGCAGGGTCCTATCCTCCTCCCGTGTCATTGTTTGAATCGGCCAAGTATCCATGTTTGTCATCAGCAGATCCTATTTATTGTACAACACTGCTTAATATATTGGTGTTTTATGAATAAAAAAAGAATAAATTTAGTTGTAAAAAAATGTTACTGAGAAATCTTGTGGGCTGCTAACATCCTGTACTCTCTGTCTGTACTGAACTTTTATTGGTTACGTTGTTGAGGACTACATCACAAGTCCTGTTATAAAAAAAGGAGAGAAATGTTCTGTAGTCCTTTCAGGTGACAATATTAAATAAATACAGTGGGCATGATTTATTAAAGCTCTCCAAGGCTGGGGAGGATACACTTTCATCAGTGTTGCTGGGTGATCCAACAAATCTGGAATGGTCCTGGTCTAGGATTAAAAACATTTGCATAACAAACATAGCAAATGACTTTGAAGATATCCATTCCAGGTTTGCTGAATCACTCAGCTTCACTGATGAAAGTGTATCCTCCCCAGCCTTGGAGAGCTTTAATAAATCAGGTCCTGTGAGTAAGCGTTGTCAATTATTTACATGAAGTTTATCTCTGGCAGTATATTTAGGTGATAATCAGAAAAACTTGAAAATCCACTCATGCAGCCATCACATCTATGGACTGGTAATCTGCAATATAATAAAGTTTGTTCATGTTAAGATATGCCCAAGGCCTAAAAAGTGGATGAGATTTTAGTACAACTACAGTGTTTGCTTTATATTTGCAGCACTGCACTGATTTCCTTCACCTGTTGTTTGGAATTTTGCTTTCAAGTGCTGGTGGCACCTGCTTTTCACTAAATTGTGCCCCTCCACCCCATGGGACATCATCAGGTGTTAATAGCGTTATATTTATTATTTTATGTGAATTCTGAATGAGCACTTTCATTTGAACTGTCTTTCAGCCTCTGTACACTTGAATGTAGTCCATGCAGGCAGGAGACAATGTGACTTCAATAACCTGAGTGATCTGAGACATGTGAGGGTCTTGCTTGATGCAGAATGCGCGGGGCAGGAACATCTGTCGAGCTATAGAGAACAGACTAGCTGAAACAAAGGGAGGATTATTCCCCCTATAGATCTTCTTCAAGCTCAGCAGGCAACTTTCCATCTATTATAGAACTCAAGCACTGCAGCATTATGGGCTTCTACTTTGCTGTTAAAGGCGGACAAAAAGTTTTTCTCCTTTACTTAAACAGACAAAAGGGAGGCAGTAAAGAAAAAAAAAGTTTGCTGGGAAAAAGCTTGAAAAGAGGACAACGCAGCACAAGTTCAGTGACAGGAGCAGACTGGGGAATCAATAAAAATATCAATATATTGTGATACACCATAACACAACATATTGATATTTTAAAACGGCTGTTTTCTGTTTTAACCAGAAGGAATGCCTGAGACACCTGACCTGTAACTTTAATTACATGGGGAAACGTTACTGTTGATAGAATGACACCCTATAATGAATGCAGCTTTAGCTTGCATCAGCCAAAACATTAAACCACCTGCCTAATATTGTATAAACCCACTTGTGCTGCCAAAACAGCTCCGACCCGCCAAGACATGGACTTAACAAGACCTCTGTGATGTCCTGTGCTAAGAAAATAGGAACAGATCTGCCTTTGCCATGCTTCCTTCTTCCCATAGTACATCCTGCTGCTATCATGTCATCTACATGATCTAAAACTGATTTGTCAGACCAGGCCACCTATTCACTTTATTATACTCCATTTCTGACAATTACATGGCCATTGTAGGCTCTTCAAGTGGTGGACAGGGGCCCCTTTGGGTAATCTGAGTGGTCTATGGCTATTCAGCCCCATATGCATCAATATGTATAATCTAACTCTTTTCTCTGATGGTTAGCACTCACTTTCTCAGTAATTAATGTTCAGTGGCTTTTCGTAGGATTGGACCAGACATACTAGTTTTAACCTCCTTATGTGCATCAGTAAACCTTCGGCACCCTTGACCCCGTTGCTGGATCACCGATCATTGTCCCTTGGACCACTTTTCATGGAAACTATCTACTGCATACTGAGAAGACCTGTCATGTTAGAGATGCTCTGACCCAATCATCTCGCCATCACAACTTGGCCCTTGGCAAAGTTAATTAGATTCTTACACTTGTCTAATTTACCTGCACACTTTTGGGAAGTGACTTTTCCCTTTCTGGCTAATATATCTAACCCCATGACAGGTGCTATTGTTCCAGGGTAACCAAAAGGAATTCATTTTTACCTATCAATGGTTTCATTGTTTAAGCTGATCTCTGTACATCATTGGCTGTGAATTTTTACATTTTTTGATGCATTGCGATGTTTATATTACAATGCACATATTGCATATTGTTATTGTATTTGTACAGCAAAAAACATGGTAAGGGTTGCAGAATATTAGTCAGGTGTATACACTTTCATTTTCTATCTTTTGTCTGTGAGCTATAATGGGATTTGCACTGAAGGTAACATAGCTGCTTTCCCATATACCTGTTTATTCAAGGAAGGTGATGGAAGATTATGCATAAAACTGCATTATGGATTTTAATTTCTGCTCCAGGCCTATAAGCACATTTTCTAACTTAAGATTCAGACACTCCTGCCATACATAAAAACTAGATGGGTAACCTTACTTTTCTATACTACATTTAAGCAATTCAGCTTGGGCATTGAGCCAAAGCAAGCATTGGTATGCCTGATATGTTATTTCCTAGGATGCCAAAAAAAAAGGAAACCCATTTAACTTTATTTGTTTTGTTTATGGCCAGGAAACTTTTCTTAGCAGAAACAGTACTAGCAGGAAAAAAAGCAGAATCTAGAAAAATTCAAGTCTAATGATTTTATTTATTGGAGAACTTTTTTCTTGTTGTGTCCCTTTTTTGTTCACTATTTGCTCACATTGTTAACCCAGTTTTGCTGTGTAATATTAAAATATGTCATATTTATAAAAATGGTGTACCTTTATAAAGAAATGGCCATTAGATTTCAGATACTCATTTCTTTGTTTGGCATTTTTTCTTTTGTGAGTACCACTTTTAAAATGTTACATGTATAAAAGGGCGATCAGATTTTTTTTGCCAGAGACTGTTGTACCATAGGTACCCGATCAGGAACTCTAATGGGGTAACTGTTTGATTTAAATTCATTTGATTTGAATGGGGTGAACACTGCCCATTATTTCAAATTGTGGCCATGGGGTTCTCCACTACCCAGCTACCTAAAAAGTGGCAGTCTCCATTGATAAACAGGTAAAAAGGTAAAATCTCCACTGGTAAACAGGAATGATCACCAAGTCGTTCATGGCATTGTCACATCAGGATATGTCCAAACAATCTTCTTCCTCATAGGATTGTCAGGTTATTTTAATAAAAAAACTTGAAAATTACTTTTAGGATCACAACTAATTAATATTAATCACAAATAACATTTTATAGAATATAGTGACTTGGTCATATACTTTAAAGTGGTTACTACTAAAGTATTTAGATTTATTGTGAACAGGCAATAAAAGTAAAATTCATATATATATATATATATATATATATATATATATATATGTATATATGTAGCCATCATTCCCCTAATATCCACAAAACATACAGGTGATAACAAGAAATGATCAAATAGATCCTTCAGAACTTGAGATGGATCAGGCTGGTTTATGCTTGAAAGAAGTTAGATTTTTTAGGTTTAGTAAACTAGTAAAATAGTGAGAAGGAACACAAATTAGCAGATTACCTACCAGTGCCCTCCTCCCTCCCTCCTCCAAAACCAGTAAGTAGAAACGATCAAGCAGTTTTCATAAAATAGTTTTTTGTGTGAGTTGAGGAATTTTTGTGAAAATTAGGCTAATTTTCATTGCTAGCTTTGCAAGTAAATTGCAAAGCCCCTGTGCATAGTATAGCTCATTAGCATCACAATGTCATTCACACACGTTCCCCCTTCTGACAATTTTGTTGACAATACCCTATTCAGGGGCTTTGTGGCTATAAAAATGTTAATTTTTCTTTTATTTAAGGAAATATGCCCACTGCTTGCACCAGAGCTGAGTGTTATTGAGAGGAGAAAAGGAGGCTGAATGCTGTGATGTTTTCAAGAAGCTATGTACAACACCCTGCTGACCCCTTACTGGCAGTCATAATCTGCCTCTTTGCATTGCATAGAGAAGCAGAGAGACCCAATGATGGCATCACCAGAACTAAAATAAAGTGCCTTGGAAAAGTATTTATTACTCTCAGTGTTAGTCCTGTTTTTTAGGTTTTTAGATTTTTAAGGGGTTAGCATGATATAAAGCGGAACTTTTACCAAAAAAAATTCTACTTATTTTAACTGGTAAAAAGCCATTGACCTCTCTGCAAACAAAGGCCAGTAAATCCCGTGCCGTCCTGGCTTCTCTCTTCTTTCCAGCGACGATGGAACAGTGAGCGTGGCCATCATCCTTTTTCTCATTTTCAGGTTCTTCTCACATCAGCTGATCTCGCACTGCGCAGGCATGAGTTCAGGTGACATCGTCCAGAAAAAAAGGGAACTTTTTATAAGCCCCTTATGACGCATGCCTGATTTTTGGGCATCTTTTCTTCCTTATTCATTCTCTTCCTAATATTCTCATATCTTTGTTTCTCTTCTGTTTTACCTATTCTTATTCTTTCTCAGTCTGAACCTATTCTCTCTCTCTATTACATTTTATCACTGCAGTCATCAGCAGTAAATGCTGGAAATTTACAATAAATATTTATTTTGATTTAACTAAAATTTGCTACTACTCCCGTAAAGAATTTAGGAGTGAGTAGAGAACTTTCTGATTGCAGAAAAAATAGCCTTCATTTTTCAGCATTCTTTCCTGCTTAATCTGCTGCTATATTCTGAATCAAATGTAGATGAGGTCAGCTCACAATAGTGATGGACACAGGGCTGTGACTGTGAGAAACACCCGGGGAGATTAATCTAAATCAATTAAAGAGGCATAGACCTCTAAGTCTGAATTGCGCTGACACAAATAATATAGCAACTGTTTTCCACATCGGAAGGGCCTTTCAGGAATCACTATACATGTATTTAGGAACTGATGGTGTGCCTGTGTCATGTCAATGCACTCTGGGAGCAAGGCATTAGCTGGAGTGGAAATTATTCCATAAGTGTATTTCATGGTAGCTCAGTGTTAAAAGGCGCAGGGGCACTGGGAGGACAGGAGCATGGTGGACATCTGGTAGGTGGTAAATATGCCAAAAAGAAGTGTAAAAAGGGAATATATCAACATGAGAGGGGGACAGAGATGGGGCTTCTAACTTAATCAAATTCACAGCCAATATGAAGAAGTAGAATCTAATGTTTTTTTGTCAAAGTTGGATTTCCAGTGGATTGTCACCATTGTGTCTTTTGTAGAAATAATCTCAGTAGTAAACGACAAGCTGTGATGGGAATAGTGCTTATGTTATCTCTATTAAAAACCAATGGGACACTATAAATCTGACTAGGGAACCCTTCCGAGCCTGGCTATAGCTATAGAGCCCTGGTGTTGTTTTACAATGGGTCAATGGCTTGTTGTTATATATTTTACTATTCTTAGAACATGTAGAAACATTTGTCCAAGCATATCTTCATGTCTGATATATTATTAGACAGACATCTTCAATCAGCAAAATATTTTTTTTTTGTAATCTAGTTCCAAGACATTTATAATGGCTTCAGGTCAATTATGTTAGTAAATACATTTAAATATATGTTTGAAACCTTTCCTATTTATGTTATTTTTTTTCTTTTAAAAACAACATTTAGGGGATCTATTTATAAAGCCCTAAAAATGAATTTCAATCAACATCTGGTGGTGAATTCATTACTGTCGATAAAAAATGTATTGGAAGATTCTCTTGCAGAGAATGTCTAAATGTAAGGTTAACTGCTTTACAAACCGACCCATTATTGTAATGCATAGTGTGTACCCATGGCATATAAGTGGAACTAAGTTTAGGAAAGAAAAAAATTGAGCAGGCAGGTTTATGATTGCAGAAGGGACAAGTGATGGAATACATAACTGATAACTGAAGATGATAGCGAGTGATAGAATAAATATATCTGCTTGATTGCAGTCTTCCATTCAATATACAGAGCTGTGAATACTGAGCTGTACGATGCTGGGTATCTGGGTATACACCTGGCGACCAGAAATGAATAAATTCCCATGCACATATGTGGAAGTTACATCATTCCAGCCTGGTCAATCTAGATGGCCGAAGCTCAGGAACTCAGAAGGGGACCGAGGGAAGATGGCAGCACCGGCGATAGAGAGGGGACAGGTCAGTATAATTAAAACATTTAGAACAGGCAAGAAAGTTTATTTTACTGCAGAAATGTCATCTCCTGTCCATTCTTCAATTAACATTTTGCTCACTTGCCATTTTTTACTTGTTAGGTTTAGTTCTTCTTCATGGGGACCCCACAGAATTGTTTGCTTTTGCCTCTTTTTAACTGGACATTTAGGTAATTCTGTCTGAACACATAGGAAAGACATTGGTATAAGGTAGCTGTCTCATTTCTCAGTCAATCAGTTCTATGTGTAAATTGTCCTCTTGAGTTATTGAGCTCTGCAAACAACAGACTTTGTTTAGAAAACCAGAAAACCAGAGAATGATACCCTGGAAAACATGGTGACTAAAGTACCACCTGCTGCTGTACAAGAAATACTTGTATTTCCTACCTACCCAACCAAAAAAAGTATTTTTTACATTTTAGTGTCTTAAACCAGTGGTCACCACCTTTCCGACCTCATGGACCATTAAATTCACCAAACTTGGACTGCACATGAGCTGTGTGTCACTCAAAGGGGAAGAAACTTCCCCCAGAGTGACGTCATGATGCCAGAACCCGAACACTCTCCCATCGCAGGCAATTTATTCTCTGCCAGGGAATATTGCAGTGAATGTTAGATTTGCTGCTTTATAATTAGACTCCTAAGAAATGATACTGGTAAATACTATATTACTAACATTAATACTAGTTTTTGTAATTGACAAAAAAGCATAGCACTAAATTCAGTTGTAGAATACAGTTGGAGGAACCCATATTTATTCAAAAGTAATTTAATGTTTATTGCAACACATAGAACTATTGCTAAAATGTAATAATACAATCCAGGGTTAACCACAAGATATGAAAAACCCTGTTTGTATGTTATACTCAATACAGAATATTAGAGGTCCACTTACTAAACTGCAGTGTCTTTTGCCATAAACTAATTCACTGATGAATGAAAGGTAAATGTCAGCACAGAGAATTCAAATTCATGCATGAAGCCTGGAAGGTGGCCGAGGTTATACTCACGCTAAAGAAGTCATCGTCTGATTAATGTTACTGGGTGTTGCTATTGTGGCAGCTGCTATGCATTCATTTATCATTCACACTTGTCTATCAGTATAGCATTCAACAATAAAGTGGCTGTGCCTAGCTATTTTTACCAATGGCTTGTAGATTTTCATGCACATACTCTTGCATACCAAGTAAATGGATTACGCGTTTGTTTTGTGTTGTATTTACATGCTAAGAAACCTGCAAAAAGTGTTGACATGTCATATGGAAATCTCCTATATTCCACTTGTTAGCGAAATGGCCCAAGAGAGAATTATAAAAATAGAATTCTTTACTGAACACAAGTGGCAAAAAATTATATATTGTGATTATATTAAATTGCAATTATACCATTAGACAATTGAGAAAAGTTCTATAACTTTTAATGAACATTTCAGCAGAGGTGGGAAGAATTACCAGAGTTATATTGCAGAGGTTCCCACAAAAAGTAACTTGTCCAAAAAAGTTGTTAAAAGTTAATAAAAATAAGGCTTTATTACACAATGGTAGTTTTTGTTTTACCATCCAAAAGCTTTTTGTAACAAGACTAGGTACATCCTCAAAGAAGGTCTATGATCGATATCGTTGATGGCTAAGTGCCCTGTCATTTGTGGTGGTGTATTGGGTCACTCTGCAGCATAGCTGATGGTCGAACAACCATGGTGGCTGAACCATGATGGTTAAAACATTATGCCTAAACTAATCTGTGTTAACACATGTTAAGGGGCGGATTAGAACATGGTCGAATTAAGATAGGTCATTCAAAATGAACACGCTTCTAATGCACCCTTGCTTAAAAATGTGCACTTTTCTCTGCATTGCCTAAGGTATGCTTTTAGGGAAGGGGGTGAGTATAGGAGCAAGATGTCAGCAGCCAGTCTAAAAAAAAAGTCTGGCTGCTGACATCCCGCTCCTATACTATACAGAACAACGATCAAGTGTGGAGGCTATACTACCCACTATACACCAACATAGAACATCTACATGTGGATAGCCCTCTATTTACTATTCATCATGCATCAATATAGTGTTATCTACAGTATTTACCACTTGCCACCTGGTAATTATATTAAGAACTGTGGACGCCTACAACCTACTTACCAACACGCCATAAATCCCTGTTAAGCATTTTCTAATCCAAAATAAAAGGTATATCCAGATGCTGTCATACTCTCACGGACTCTTATTCTCTCCCCCCTTACATGTTTTGCATTAGAACACTGCTCTCCACTGTATAATAATTATAATAAAAATACTCACAAACAACAGTGTATACCCTACAACTTGATCGCCATACGGTAATACACTCTCTTCTATAGCCCCACAATGTTGCTAGATCCTTAGTTAACACCACTGGGATACTCTGATATAGATATTTCTACATGTATATTTTTTTCATCCACTTCTCTACTCCAGTCATCATGATTACATCACTATTTTGATCTCAATTATCCCCTGAAGAAGCCTCGGGGTGAAACGGGGTCGGGACGTTGAGACACCTATATAGTGCTTCATATCCGTGTGAAACTGTAAACATGGTATTTTATTTGATATTTTATGATATGCTATGTAATCATTTCACTTGATTGAATATAATCAATTTATGTAGGCCCATGTCACTAATAGAGCTAAAATGAACATTCATTACTTTTTCTATACTGAATACTTTTGCCTACTAAAAGCCTGTCTTTCCCCTCACCTCCCTCCCTAAAATCGAATCATTATAATCCAGGCTAGGCAAATAATACATAATTTAAGAACTTGAAGACCCTCCTTGAAAACTAATATCTCCTAGTTGTCCATTGCCTAAGGTAGTTGGGCCACTGCATATCCATTGGGGTAAAATGTGCCATATCGGATGCAATGCGATATGTGTGTGTGTTTGTAATAGGGATCCAGAAAACCCAAACCAACCTCAAGTGCTACTCGGCTCAAATCAAGGTCTGCAAGAAGGCAGATAAATTCTCCACAATGGCTTTTATTTAAGGGTTGCAGCTTGTCTTTGGTCTCTTCCATGTTTTTCTTCTTTGTTTCTTTACTATTTATTGGGGGGGTGTAATAACTTTTCCCTTTACGTAAGAACAGAGAGGATATCATTATTATTATTATTATTATTATTATTATTAATAATAAACAGGATTTAAATAGCACCAACATATTATGCAGCACTGTACATTAAATAGGGGTGACAACACTTAAAGATGGGATTTTGGAAGTAAAGGGAAGTGTTACAGAGACATAGGCAGCAAAAACACCTGAATGAAGTTCTAACACAAACATGTTTATATGTACTGAAGACTTACCAATTACATTTAAAATTGCATGCAACAATGGGTGCTACATTTATAGGCATTGCCATATGTTTTCAGATTCATGGACCCTGATTTAATAAATCCTATGTATGGTTTATCAGTGCATTCGTTCAAAGGCAACCAAATCCAACCTTTACAGGAAACATTGTAGATACAAAAGTGTTTTGCTACAAAGTATATGAACCAGCGCTTGAATTTTAACTACCTGGTGTGCTAACTGTGAATGCTGACGTCATTAAAAAGTACATATTACTTTACTTTGCAAAAACCCATAGTGCATACTATCTATGTGCAATCCATGTGCAATATGCAATCCCACAATGGAAGCATTCCATACCACCTCACTCTTTTATTTCTAGTAAATCTAATTGGTTTGTAATTGCACAACTTAAAAAAAAACTCACTTTTTTATTCCCTGGCCTAAGACAAAATAGTGCCATGTGAATCCTTACAAATCCTTACACTCAAAGACATTACAATCTGGCTTTTGGCCTGACACTGACCTGTATGTGAACCTAAAATAAAAAGAATGTCTATTTATTATTTTGAAAAATTGACAATGTGACCATAAAGCAAGTGGCCAGATTAATTTGGAAGCTGTCCCATCCAGGTTTTACAATGTCATCCTCTGATATCCCTGTAAACTTTATTGTTTATTGGCAATTTGTCCACCCAGCTGGTGTCAGTTGGATCTCATAGTAAGGCCATCTGCAAATTAGGCTACAAGATTGATTTAGGAAGTGGTAGAAAAAGTTTTTTTCAGCCTAATGAATAAACTGGAAGACAAATCTGGGGTTCTTTTATCCCTCTGCACATAAATAAATAAACTCACTTTATTCAGTAAGACAAGTGAACATTCCCCTTGCATAGAGTCCACTCTCCCTTAGTAAATACAAAGTGTCCAGTTCAATATCATTTATTCTAAAATGCCAACTTTTTTTTTCTGATTATAGTATAGTGAAAACCTATTGAACTAAATAAAGTGGCTGTCAGTTTCTCCATCTGAAAATGATAGTTGATTGGCTGTCAGGCTGATGCCCTCATTTGTATATTTTCTGGGTCACTGACCTGCCACAAGAATTCTGATCAGGAGATCTGACGTCACTTTGCAGGCTGCATACTAATGCTGATCAGTGAATGTTCCAACCAGAGGTGGCCAAGCAGCCAACAATTTAAGGAAATTAGTGTTGGTAAAATGCAAAAAGAATGTCCTCATTCTAATCCTTTTCTTCATTATACATTTAACGTGGACCTAGCAAAACATTTTTTAATATTATATAAAACAATAGCTAACCATTTTATTTTATAGATAAATGCATTTTTTTATTTGGGAAGGACCCCTGTATTATTATTTGGGAAGGACACCTTCCAGACTTAAGGGGAAACCCATAGCCTCCTGGCATACTTGTATCACATATCCCAGGAGGCTGTGGGTTGCTCCTTCTGCGTAAGCCCGAGATCAGGCATTAAAAAAAGTGCTGGATCTCATGCATGTCAGTGAGATTGGTACTTTTCTATTACATTTGGAGGAAGCTATGTCACCTGCATGAAGTGACATGAAGAAGAACCCAAAAGAAAGAAGATTGCGGCGCTGGAGAGGTTGGCAAGCGCTAGACAGAGGAAGAAGGAGGAGGAAACCAAGACAGGGTTTTCAGGGACTCACTGGGCTTGGTTTGTAGAAGGATTGAGGGCTTTTCACCAGAAAAAAAGTTAAATATTTTCATTAAAGTTTTACTTTAACATATGGCTCAAAAAGTTTTGTGGTAGCATTAAAGTAAACTGTAATTAGATAGCAAGATATTTGTATCATAAACAAATGCTATTTTGTTAAATACATTTTGGACATTTCTTTATTCTGTGTTGCATTTTAGTCCTAATAATCCCATGCGGCCTCTTTGCAGACATTTTCCTTTTTAAAAACGTGCTGCAGTGAATATCTCAAGGTGGCAATGCCTCCTTAGGGCTGATCCATATGGGCAGCTGATGGGCAGTTCACTTGCAGTTAATGGTCAGTTATGAGTAATAAAACACCTACCAGCTGCCTATTATTTTTAGGTACTCTCCATCTACAGCCTCCTCTATTCTTTAATGAGCATTTAAGCACCTAAACCATCTATTAAGGGTCAGTGAATCTCTTATTAGCCAATGTTTGTTAAACAACCACTTGGATCCCTGTTGAAGACAGTAGGCCTGATTTATTCAGGCTCTCCAAGGCTGGAGAAGATACACTTTCATCAGTTAACCTGGGTGATCCAGCAAACCTGGAATGGATCTGGCCCAGGATTGTAAACATTTGCTAACAAATAGCAAATTACTTAAGAAATCCATTCCAGGTTTGCTGGATCACCCAACTTCACCGATGAAAATGTATCTTCTCCAGCTTTGGAGAGCTTTAATAAATCAGGCCCATTGTGTCAGGGTGACAAAACAAGAGCACAATTGGGAGACAGTTTGCATTTTAAAACAGAATGTGCCAGAACGAAGACCTGTATGGTATGATCACCCAACATTTTTTCAGAAAACAGATTAAAAAATGTTAAACATTGTGAAATCAGAATTACTAATTACTTTATTTGATATTTATTGCCTATTAGATATCTTATAGTATCTTACTTTCAAAAAAAGTCAGGTCTGGAGTCTTAGACATTGTCAGTATGTGAGTTTTCAGAATCTTCATATAGAATGTAAATATTTTCTATCAGGGCCATTCTTTCAGCTCATTGCAATTATGGAAGTGCGGGAAAAATATCTGCAAGGTATAGAGTTAAAAGCAAAAGCCGAGGCCTCTTTCAAATGGTCATCATCAACTTCAATGTAAACAGCAAGCTTCATTTGCTGCAGAGGAAATGCTTTGGTCAGTTGGACTTCTCACCTGGTTGCAAGAGCTACTGAGGAGCAGCTTTGGCAATCTGAAACCATCATCCCACCTGCTCCCATAGGCCCCTCTCTGGTAATTCATCTTCACAACTGCCATTCCACGGGTTCTACTGCTCAACTTGCCACAAGTGTGTTAATTCCCCAATGAGGGTGATAGTGAAGATCTCTGGTTCTTTTGATCTACAAACATGTCTACATTAAAGAGGAGATGGTTGTAGGTGAGGATTCCCAGTTCACCAGGGAGGTGTCAAACCTTCCAAGCTAATTAATTCTCCCAACTCTAGAAGGACATAGTGGGAAAGAGATGCTGTGAACAAGACAGCTTCACACTCAGATAAGCAGCATTTTTTTTTCATTGATAATGAGCTGCATTGTTCCTTTATGACTGCCTGAGCTGTACAAGTGCTAATTTCATTTCACACCTCTGTGCTGATAAGTAATTGTATCCCTTAACCCATTACTGATGAACTGCAACGCCTAACATCAAACCCCATTGTGTTCAGTGTAGATTGCCCAGGCTGGCCATGGCCGAGACAGCTCAGAATGTTACCATTAGGATAAAATGCCAACCTATAACTCGGTGCTGTACAATAAATAGAAGCAGGGGTTGGCAAACCTGCAAATATAACAAAACACAATGATGACACCAAGAAGAGGATCCTGCCCAACTGAGCTTATAATCTAAGTGCTAAATCACACAGGTACTCATGGTTATAGGGCGGCTGAATGCCTGCCAAGCACTGGACAACTGTCTCCTATATGCTCTTATCTTAAAATGAATGAGACTGGAGCCTCTTTTGTTTCATCTGTTCAATTAGGGGGTGGTAGATCAGTGACTGTCAGGTTTTCTATAACCTCAATTGCAACTGGCCATTTATATTAGCTTTATGAAACAATGAAAATTAGAAGCGGTAACTATTCCACTCATCTATCTGTCATGTGTACCAATGCTTTACAATCTTCTCATATGCTCAGAATCATAAAACATTCACCATCCGTCCAACACATAGGTCTAATAAGACCTTGGTGTGTTAGTGCGTGTTTTTTTCACAATGTGGATCCAGGGTGCTCACTGAATGCATCGGTTGGCAATGCACCAAAATGCCCCAAAAAAAGACCCTTGCAATTCACGTGTACTTTAACACACGGTAATGCATTATTGTGCGTCGTGGTGCCCTTCAGTGCATGTATGTTGGTGCTGCATTGCCTTAATAAAGTACATTGGGAAGCCATTGAAAATACATGGCACTGCAACGCACCACAGCACGAAAACACAAAAGAGCCAAACAAGTATGGGGTGTACATTGCATCAAGTTTCGGCTACCTAATGTAAAAGTGGACAAAAACCCAATAAAAACCTTGCATAGACCAAAAGCAGGCAGCAGCAAATGTTTTCTTGTATTTGGTAATTTTCCTAAATTCAAAAAGTAAAAACCTCTAGTGGGCTATTGCCTATTAGGAAACATGCTGGAAGAATGACAAGGTCATAATAAAGTTGGCAAATCATTAATAATAAACCTTTATTGAACAAGGTGATCATGTACCAAACCTAATGTATCTGATTTCAGGATAGGAGAGAGTGGGCCTGATTTATCAAAGCTCTCTAGGACTGGAAAAGATAGACTATCATGGGAAAACCTGGAATGGATCTAGTCCAAGATTGAAAACATTTGTCAACTAATCCCAAATGATTTTAGGAAATTCATTCCAGGTTTGCGGGGTCACCCAGGTTCACTCACTATAGTTTATTTTCTCCAGTCTTTTTTTTTAATAAATAAGGCCCAATGTCTAGAATATAGATTACAGTTTGGGGTCTGTTTATAAATTGTTTGTTTATTGTTTCGGGCGTGAATGAATGGATAAATGGATAAATGGATCAATGGATAAACAATTTATAAATAGACCCCTTTATTATTAATATTTTTTCATTAAACAGTATTTATATAGCACCAACATATTACACAGCGCTGTACAATAAATAGAGGTTGCAATTGACAGACAGACACAGACAGTGACACAGGAGGAGAGGACCTGGCCCCAAAGAGCTTACAATCTAAGAGTCCCCTTTATGTAAGAACAAAATATGCTCATTAAATATTACTTCGTTGGTGATAAAAACAGGGCCCTAGAAAAAAATACATAATGTAAATAAAGGAATGCTATGCTTTAAAAGTTATTTTCTCTAATGATTTTGGGTCTATGTTATTGCCAAAAAAAGCAAACATAAAAAAAAAAAATAGTGCACCAGTTTTACACTGATACTTACCTGTACATACACCTCTTTTTTCCTAACATTACTTAACTTAGAAAATAGGATAAATGTGTGTTAATTGCACTTAACTAATCATATGCATTGCAAAAATTATTATTTTTAATTACACTTTGTATCTATTTTGGTGTTTCAAGTGAACATAGCTTCAACTTATTTGTTATCAATTATTTGTACTAAATATTATTATTATTAATAAACAGGATTTATATAGCGCCAACATATTACGCAGCGCCGTACATATAAACATTTGAAATTGAACATTCTTTTTTTTGCTAAGTGAACAGCCTCAACTCTTTTGGTAGTCCAAAAACATCATGAATAATTTAGACTCTGTATTTCTCAATCATTGTTAGGGAGCAAGGAAACAAATGACCACTAGGCGGCAGTGCATGCATTGTGTCCTATGAATGGTACAGCAATGAAAACAACCATGTTACAATGGTAACATGGGGTGTGTATGAGCTCCCTTTCCTATAGCAGACTTTCACAGCTGCCCCATCTGGAAACCCTTGTGTATAGAAATTGTAGAAAAAGTTCTTACCTCCAAATGGATACAGTTGGATGAATTAGTTTCCCCAGAATCTGTAAGTAAGCTGTAAGTAAGTTTCCCCAAATCTGTAAGTAAGCAGAACAACCAATATGCAGTGCAAGCTGCTGTGCAAAATATCGGCGTGTAATAAAAAAAAAACTTGTATTGTCACAGTACATGTTCAACATAAAGGTAATAAAAAAAGAATGAAAATTTCTGTATGTGTAAACATATGTGTACACATACTTGCAGGCCTATATGACAAATCTGCAAAGGTGTGCATGGGTGGCATCCCTGGCTGGTGCTGGGTTTTAATATTTTATTATCAAATGGCCCATAGAAAGTTTATGAAAACTGGATGATTAGTGGCTAGCATTCTTGCCTTTGCAACACAAGGGTCCCAGGTTTGAATCTTGACCAGGACACTACTTGCATGGAGTATGTCTGTTTTCCTTGTCTTTACAAGGGTTTCTTACTGCATCCAAAAAACATGCAGCTAAGTTAATTAGCTTCCCCCTAAAAATGCCCATAAACTGTATTATTACCATATAACTAAGGTAAGATTATTAGAATGTGAGTCCCTCTGAGGGACAGTTAGTGATATGACCATGGACTTTGTAGGTTAATAATAATTGGGACCATGTTGATCTTACAAATCATATTAGCTAAAATCCTGAATATATAAAATAATTAACACACTGCATGTAAAGAGACCATTCCTAGATATGTCACCATCTGGCAATTTCCTTGCTTATTCAGTTTTTAACCCCTTTTGTTGCCGATCTCCCGTGAAGTGTGGCTCTGCAGCAAGTGATAAAACAAGTAGGGTTTCAGGAAGCCGCCAGACCCAGTCGCTTAATAGCCATATGGTGTCCGAGTTAGATCCATAAAAATAACAATATATATAAAGCTGTCCAGTCTGTCACCTTCTCCAAACCAATCTGCTTGTACAATTCCACTCCCTATCTCATGCAGCCAATTTTAGTAATTTTATGATTATGTATTAAAATGACGTCTGTCGATCCTGCTGCTTGGCTTTATAGGCGATCTCCGGAGGACAATAAGGGATGAAGGAATTTAGCCATTAAGCCTCTTTAATACAAGGCCTAAACTGTAAATATGTCAATATCTGATGTAGCACATGGCAGGCCTGGAAGACAAGCTGTTACAATTTGTTTAATTCCTTGACCACCAATGTTTCTAAGGTCTATGGTGATGGGAATGACATGAAGGGGCACGACTAAGAATAGTGTGCCGCCTATTACCCTTTTGGTTTATTCGTGAGCGCTTAGAGTACAGTCCTCTCTTCTTCCTCTGTTCTGTATACCTTTGACATAGTTTAACAAATCAGGTATACCTAAAAAGTAAAAAAGTACAATGTCAGAGGAACTGACTGTAGGGGCCTGTTCACACTTGCAGTTTTGAAAGGACCGCTCAAAACTGCTTTCAAAAATCTTTAGTTCTACCATTCAAAATCACTTGCAAAAAGTAGTTACCAATAGACCAAATTAGTCCTTTTTTTAGTCCAGGGGTAGTTTGCTGGCCCAGCTGCATGCATAGGAACAGTGTAGTGGTTTCATTAAAAAAAAAAAAAAAAAAAAAAACATGTACTACTTTGCTATGCTTTTGCAAACTTCTGCGCAGGCATTCTGCAAAAAGCCTGTGAAAGTCTACTGGTCACTATTGGAGCCTATTGATTGCCAATTGGCAACCAGAAGTAGTAATTGCTATGGTAAAATTCTGAACATCCCTTAATGCTAGAAAGCAATAAGTTAACAATTCCAACTAGAAGTGTTTGAGACTCTTTCCCATTGTCTCCCTACATCATGCAGACTGGAAGCATAACACACAACAAAGCTGAGCAAGCTTACACTCTGATGTATTCAACCTGTGATATAATGGAGCAGAGACATTTATGTCACATATAGGGACAATGACTAACAAATATTTACATATGTGCCTAATGGTTGCGAAACTGAATGTAGTTCTCACTCCCCACTTTTCTACTAAATCATAAAAAATGTTTTGCATTTAGAAGTTACAATACTTGAAGCTTTACTGGCAGTATCTTCCTGTTTGTCTTTTAAGACATACTGTTAGTCTCCTTATTTCTTGTCTGGATGTGAATCATACAAAAGGTGAAAAAATCTCCCCAACAAAGTCACAAACAGCAATATCAAAAAAATCCAAAAATACAGCCCCTCACTACAATTTAAAAAGTTTGAGTTTGAGTTAGACTTAAAACTTCAGCAAAACCTAAACCTTCAGTATGAAAAGGTATGTTGGGAACTTGTTTGTTTTCTATGGAAAGTCAATCAACAATAGTCTCATAAATATATAATGTGTGTGTGTATTCGCATATAGGGAACTAATAGGAAATATAGATTAAAGTATGCGGGTGTGGCTGATCAACCAAATATCATTTATTTTCCTCCTATCATCAG
This sequence comes from Pyxicephalus adspersus, assembly GCF_032062135.1. Taxonomy (NCBI): domain Eukaryota; kingdom Metazoa; phylum Chordata; class Amphibia; order Anura; family Pyxicephalidae; genus Pyxicephalus; species Pyxicephalus adspersus. The sequence continues at coordinate 114,079,868 of NC_092861.1, forward strand.
CAGTTAATATTTTACTGTATAGTAACTCAAAAAGGATATTGAAAATGCTGTATCTTCCAATAAAACAGATCCCCAGGCTATGTTCACAATAGTAATATTTGCAAATTTTATTATACTTTTTACAGGTCCATTTTTACAGGTGGGGGGAGGCAGCAGCATTGCTTAACATTTAGACATGACTGTGGACTTTGTATAGCACCGGCGCTATATAAATACTGGCTAATATTAATAATAAAAATAATAAGACATTACATGAAACTTCAGGGGTGTAGATGCAACTGGGACCTACACCTCTGAGTTGAATTGAGATATGGAGCAGTCTGCATAGATACCCTGAAGAATCTATAGAGATCTCCATAGAGTTAAATTGGAACTGTCTGTCACTGCTTATGCAAGTTTTTAGTATTTCCATAAAGTTTTTATTCATTCAGAGCAAAACACTTGTAAACGCCTAGGGGTTGCTGTCTGTTACCATTCCTGGTGTTTAACAGTAGGCTAATGGGCATGGTAAACACCATGGTAAAATACAGCTAATATACCCCAATGCTAAATCTAACAACTTTATCTATACAGAGAATAAATATTATGACTTTAGTTCTAGATGTTTTTCTATTTAGGTAAATCTCTTTTAAAGTTTTTATGCTGTAAGATACATATAAAGGCCTTGTGATGAACATTTTCATGTTTTTCTGTTTAATTTTCCTATCTACATTAAAAAAGTTGCATTTAAATCATATTAGTTGCTACGGACAACAAAGACACTTTCCTTTTAAACCTTTTTTTTTATGACACTTAAATGCAAGTGTTAGTAAACTTTAAAGCTGCTCAAATCAGACAGTCACCATTTGCAATCACATCCCACCAAATGTTCAGTGTTAAGTTAGTTTAGGGATAGAGCTAATCCCTGAATTAAGGGCTGACCTTGCAGCATAGTTTAGTGATATGTCTAATGATAGGGAACTATCTTCAGTGCTGGGAGATAGTGAACAGATTAGCGTACATGGATAAACATATTAAGCTGATCAGACATGCTATCAAGTTACCATAAGGCTAAAGGCTGCCTATCAGACTGACATAACAGGGGGTATACGGGAATAGTGCACATCGCCCAGTCAGCCATCACACTTATTAGACCGATCAGTCCTTCACCAATGGTAATATATGGGGTGCAGATGACCCCCCAATACTGTCAGATACATGTTTTACTAAAACACGGCTAGAACACCTAATGTAGCTGGATGTTGATCAGACAAAAAACTCCTATGAATAGAGTGTTGGTAATATTATTAAACTATTTATAAAGCACTAACATATTACAGCGCTGTAAATAGGGGTTTCAACTGACAGGTACAAAAACATAACATAATGAGGAGGAGGAGAGTCTTTGCTCGAAGAGTTTACAATCTAAAAATGCTAATCATCAAATGTGGTTAAATTGTTATAAAATAAAAAATTAATTTAGCAAAATAAAGTTTCACCTAGGTAACAAATCAGGCCAAATTCTGTTTAGTTTACGTACCCAAACAACTGCAATGAACAATAGATGAAAAAGGTGAGCATACTGCAGTTTCACCTCATTTACAAGATAAGTGAACTTTTACTTTTCAAAAGTAATATTACGCATTACTCTATTACTTCAGTAAATCAACTTTAAAGTCTTATTAGCCAAAAAAAAAAATCAGCTTCCATAACTTTTTTTAACCTACACTGTATATATGATACATTGGGCCTGATTTATTAAAGCTCTCTAAGACACTTTCATCTGTGAAGCGGGGTGATCCATCAATCCTGTTATGGAGCTGGTCCAGGATTGAAAACATCTGCTAGCGAATAGCAAATGACTTTTAAGAAATTTATTTTAGGTTTGCTGTATTACCCAGATTCACAGATGAAAGTGTATCTTTTCTAGCCTTGGAGAGCTGTAATAAATCAGGCCCATTGAATCTGGTAATGTGAAGATGAATATGGGGGCTCTTTTTAGCTTGGTTTTAAATGTACTTATACCAACCAGTAAATGATCCCTAACAACTAATTTGTTTGGGTAACTTTCTGGAAAGTGTTGAGCACTGGATGTATTGGTGAGTTTCAGTGCATGTTGAGTTGAGCTCATGTTGTGGCTTCTAATATGGTGGCCAAGTCTTTGCTAGGCCAGTCCCACCATTAGATGTTTATGGGACCAGGAGTACACAAAGACAACAACAGGCCATGTTCAAATATTATGTGATGATGTCATCTATAGGTTATTTTATTTGCATGAAATGCACATGTAAGAAGACACTGATGATGATGATGATTATTATTATTAATAAACAGTAAATATAGTGCCAACATATTACACAGCGCTGTACATTAAATAGGGGTTGCAAATGACAAACAGATACAAACAGTGACATAGGAGGAGGAGGGAGGACCCTGCCCAGAAGAGCTTACAATCTAAAATGACATCCTAAGTCCATTTATCGTGATACACATCAGAGCTGGTGAATCCTTGGTGGGGGCTCTGTGTCTCCATAATGGGAGCAAAGAGGTGGAATTGGGATGATACCATCAGTGTGTAGCTTATTGTTCTATTACATGTGCTATATGTGGCAATAAGCACTGGCCTTTCATACCAGGCTTTTGGAGAAGGGACAGTCTTCAATTTGCTAGAAGAACTCATATATGTTCAATAAGTTATCATGCCATTTTAATTGCAAGTAACACACGCATTGTAGCTTACCAAACCAAGACAACGAAACCCAAAAAATAAGGCTTTCAATAGGTAAAATTTTCAGTGCATCCAAAAAGGTTTATTACATTAAATCTTATCTGAGTAATTACCTATGTGCTTCTATAAAAAAAAAATGAAGTCAAAAGTTGTAGAAATCATGGCAAATATAGATTTCACTGTTTGTGAAATATAGATTGTTAAGCAACAACATATCATATGCTAAAATAATGAATGGGATCAAGTACATTTATTGTACTCATCTATCTTGGTGGACAAAGCCAAATATGGTATGCCATATAAGTATTCCACAGCTCATCCTCAGCCTTCTTATGTATGTCCAATGTACCACAATGACCTAAATATAAAAACTTATCATGCTACCACCAGTCACCTAATTGCAAAGCCCCCTCATTTTCAGTCTTTACTAGCTTCCCGTAATGTAAAGCCCCCCTTGTGTACAAACCCGTGAAACCACATTATATTCAACCACTCCCAGCCCCTCTAATGTGAAGCCCCCTCGCTTATACAAGCCACTAGTCTGCTCACAGCTACCAGCAGCCAAAAATTCAAAATATTTTAGCAAATTTAGCAAAGATCCTTCACCCATTAAAACCCCATGTGAACATTGATTGATCATGTAAATCCCCTATTACATTGGTGCCCAGTGTAGAATTTATTATAACTAGCATTGGGACCATCATTTGCAGGAGGGCATTAAGGTGCCATTGTATAAAAAGGGATTCTTCATGCTATGCATAATTTCAATTGTTATATTAGTGGCCATTGTAGGGCTACCTGTTAGTAATGGAAGGCCTTAATGCATTGGTATTCAGTGGGAATAAAGGCCCACTTGCATTGGTAGTCAAGAGGAGTATGACCGTATGACCCCAAAGTATTACCCGACGCGTTTCGCCATAACGGCTTCTTCAGGGGAGCTTGAGACCTACATAAACTGATAAATTAAACAGATAACAAGTGGCAAAATACAATATGATCACATAAAGAATAATATTCTTAGGTATAAACATCCCAAACTGCTAGCACATGAACAGAGTTGTGAATTATGACAGAATGCTCTAGCTATTGGAGTATCAGAAATATATAGGAAGCCTGTGATTGACTTATCACATCAGGCACCTTTTACTAAACCATACTTTTATGTTGCCAGAAAATTAAAATAGATTGCACATGCAAAAACCTTCAAGCCCTGCTTATATAAAGGTTTTGATGGAACAAATCCAGGCATATAACATCATGTAGATTCCTAGACCATCTGCATACTTATTATGATCATCGCTTGATCTAACTAATAATAAATGGGTCATGAAAATGTGCATATCTATGATCAGCTAATTGTTGGATATAGATAATGTACTTGTGACTCAATTAATCATATGTGCTTATGTCATATTCTTTCAACAAACAATTGTAGGATGGAGACATCCATCTTTATGCCTTCTGATTTTTAACACCTTTTAAATACAATGAAATTATTACAAACCAATTATAAAGAAATAAAAATCAACTTATGACATTTAGTTTTCTTGAAATATGGTAACTTTACCCAAGCTGGGTTCAAGTGTGGGGATGTGCTAATGTGAAATTGCAGTTAATTCTCTAATATACCGTAATTTATTTTTGAAAAAAATTATCTATGCCCATCCAGAAGTTTTAGAAAATTTATTAGGAGAATACAGTATATCACATTTATTTTTATAGAAGATTTATGCTGCTTTTGTTTAGCTGAATTCTGGTCCTGGGTAGCAGAACCTGATATAGAATAGGCAAACAATAAATCATATATAAGGCTTTTGTATGGCACCTGACCATACATGGATTAATGTTTTAACACTGCTATATTAAAGCTTCATTGATGTGTATATGGCTTCTTTGCCTTTAAACTTTAATCTTTTTCTGTTATGCAGCAAAGTTCAAGCCAAAATTCCACCATGGCTCTGAATCCTTGTAATAATCCTACCAAGGCCCTTTCCTTTGTTAACAATGACACTATACTGTTATTCTTCTTTTCAGCTTGTGGATGTTTGTGACCTAAGTGTGCTATTTTACACCTTCTGACAGTCTAGTGCACTTGCCAAACTCATGTCATATCCTTTAATTTACTTACAATCATCACCCATTATGTACTGTAAGGGTACTCCCTGCGTCTGAGACTTTGTGATAAGAAAGAAAAAGTCTCCTTTCAGTTTTTAATATTTTATCATTGTTAGGCCACTGCTGATGGCCAATGCTAGCAGCCTGAATGGCACTGCTAGAATATACACAACATACAGCCTTGTTCTAAAAAGATGGGTATATCAATGAATCTATAGCAACTAATGAGAATTCTGTGTAAGTCAGCCCAGACTTGGAGAAGTCCATAGCCTTGTGGAAGCTGCTACTCATCTCTAAGCTTACACAAGACTTGTAATCCCTTTTAATTCCAGTGTTTGCATTAAAGTGAACCTGTTGCTTTGCCATTGATCAAATCACAATTCAACATATCAGTTATTTCTATAAAAAAAGGACATCTATCTATCTATCCATCTATCTATCTATGTATGCCATTTTTAGGGCTAATATACAAACCACTGTAAAAAAAAAAAAAAACAAACTACACCACTGGTGATTTGATCACTTTTGGCAGTCTCAACTACTCAGACTGTGGTTGAGCCTGCAGAAAAACACTGAAGCTCACAGTAGGTCTGAATTGGCCCTTAAAGTGGAAGATTTCCAATTTTAAGTTTGTATGATCAGGCAGGTCATTATTGCAAAAAGGGATAGGAGATGTCCCCCCTGCAATAATGCAACTTACCTGCCTGGTAACTGCACATATGCAGCATCAGCTTTAGTTGCCAGGGAAAACCGGCATTCCCAGATTCCTGTGCGTGTCCTGGGATATCATATGGTAACGTCATCCTGGCACAGCCAGTCAAGGTGGTCGAAGATCATCCAGAAACAGAAGAATAAAAAGAAGATGGTGGTGGCCAGCGTTGGAACACAGACTAGTGAGTTGGCCGGGTTTGGAGAAAATGTCTTGTTTCTAGTAAGTCAGCTGGCTTGCACATCTATTGTAAGAGATTGTAGAAGAACAGACACAGATAGCAGTTCATATAAAATTGCTGTTCTATATGAAATGGTGTCCGTGTCTGTTCTCTTACAATCGTAATATTAACCTAACAGCTGACATTTCTTTAGAAAATAGATACATTTTTCCTTGACAACCTCCATGTACAAATATAATTACGAACTATAGATTGCCATACATTTTTTCTTTAGGTGGATCACTCTTGTAATATTATGCATTATGTAATATGGTGTGCAGATGAAAGCATGTATTCTGAAAGTGGCTAAAATGTGTGAAATGTGGGATACACAAGTCTTAAGAAAGCTAAATATCATCCAGTGTTTTAAGACTTTTTTCTAAAATCCTTATTTTATGTGCCATTATTTTTCTATTCATTTTTTAATGAATTATATAAAGAAGGCAGTAATTTTATTGGAACCTGGCTAATTCAAACAAAGCTTAAACAACAGCTGTCTTAGAGATAAGTGGCAAATTCAAAGGATATGAATGGAAATAAAAGCCATGGGAAAGTGCCCTGGTCTTTTGGCCATTTCCTGCTAGTTTCACAGCCTTCTTTCCTCCACACAAAGTTTCAAAGGATTGACTACAAATGGGAGGACGATGGTCTAGTTCACATTTCACAGGGAAAGGAATTCCAGGTGAATGTCTACTCACATGATGGTAAAATCTGACTCTGCAGGGGGCAGTCACTTAATAGGGGAAGAAGCAGATTTAGCACACAAACGCCACTGCATTAATGTGACCAAAGGAAGGTGTTTTTTACCCCAATAAAACGTTCTACACAAATTCATTAAACCCCTATACAGGAAGCTCCCTGCACAAGTCTGGAGCAAGCCTGGGAGAGCAACAACTGCTTTCCCCCCAGGTGAACATAGAGAATGGGACAGCTTCTAGCCTTTTCCTGGCCAGACAGCCTTAAGGGACAATCCTCTGACTCCTTCACAACCACGTTCCAAGGAGATCAGTAGCAACCACAGCTCTTGGGAATCTTCACCAGCCATCATTTGTTCTGAATTACTTTCAGCATACTACTCTCCAGACTATGCAATTGGAAGCCTTATCACACATTCACTGTCAAAACCCATATAACTGAGTAAAATCCTAGATACAAGTCTCATACTCACCTCCGAAGCTCAAGCGGGTGAACACGTTGGGTTATTTTGAGACTTACTTCCCTTTGGGCAAACATACTCATGGGCTTTGCAACTAAAAAAGTAAAAAAATAACTTGTCAGTTAAATTGTATATCTAGGTATCCCGAAAAACTCTACTATTTAAGTGGATTTGGATTAAAAATTCTGTTACTCCATTAACTTTATGTAACACGTTTTGTATGTTCACTATATGTGCTTAAAATACAGTTATTCACAATTTTACTGTCTTACTGTTCTTCTCTCCATTAACTTTTACTGAAATTTTTTTTTAGGGGCTGGCAACAACCTAAAATATATGCATAAGAGACACCCACAACCCAATATCATTCTATACAGGAACAATCGCACAACCTTCCTGGGATATTTTTCCTTTACCTAGGTCCTAAATTTGGGTCAAAATTGAAAGGTGAGCTATGATCAAGCCAAAATTTTTAGCTTGTCACAAATATATCAGTACAGTTATTTATTTTAACTGTCATGTATCCCTTTATTGGCATTTAGAACCCAAAACACCTCTGGTTAGTATTGTTCAATTTGAGTGGGTCACTCTATCTGATGAGCGATCTTGAGTGGTTCAAAAATCACCACAAAAGCAACAATTACCAAATGATTGATTTGTTGTATAAATATCCTTTTGTGCTGATATAAATGTATTTTACTGATTGTTGTGGAGCCATCTACCAGATACTGCAGCACCAACAATATAAGGCCGGATACTGGCCTGGGGCATGATGGGGCTATTTTTATAGAATTTTCACACAATAGCATTTGCTATCTTACATGGTTATGAAAAGGATACAAAATTGAAATATTTATTTCTCTAAAGTTTTAGTGAAAGAAGAAGAAAACAAAAACAGTAAAAACAAATCAAAAGGACATTGATATTACACAAATAAAGATTAAATAAACATAATAGCAAAAACACAATTACAAAGAACATATCCTACTTCCTACTTTACTGAGGTATGCACTCTGTGGTCCACATTTTACGGTTCATTAATAAAATGGCCACTTTGTGTATCCTGTGTTGTGTTTTATCTGTCTTTCTTCAATAAAATTGGAATTTATTATTTACTTTTACAGCATAGTAGTTACATTTAATGGCAGAACTGCATAAATGCAGCCATGCAACTCCAATGAAGGGAAGGGGTTACACAGTAATATATTTACATTGGCCCATTTGGGATCTTTGAAGTATGAAAAAATAAACATTCATTTAACATTGTCTTACAGATGGACATTAGAGAAATAATGGACCACTATCAGAATTGTGTTTCAGATGATGAATAGAGATGTAGGGGCCCCTAATGATTTTACTAGAGACCTAAACACAGATAGTAATGGACATAGTAACAGATGCAGCTTAGCACACTCCACCTACATGTTAAACCACTCTAGGTCAGTATACCTAGATTTATATGGCCCCATGGCTTGGCGTGGCTTGTTAGTGGGAGATTATGGTAAGGTAATTGACTGAAGTAAGAACAGAACAGCAAAAGACATCACCCAGTGGTTCAGACAAAATAAATCTGTCCCTGGGTGCAACCAATACTATCTGACCTGGACCAGTGAAGAATAACCCTTACCAATTAGAAACACAATGGGCAAACACCTATAACAGTGGTGGAATTTTGTACAGTGTAGCACGTGAGATTGAAAAGGTCTCTGTCATGTATGATAACTTACATTTCTAATCATTATATTTGTTTACATGCAATTTGGTACATGAGTTATAAAGACACTGCTGCAAAGTCACATATGGGCACCATACATGACCAAGACACATACAATTTGGAACTTCAAGCTCTATAAGGATTTACATTACACCCATGGTGGAAAATGGCGGAATATTTTTTATATTAAAGCATACTTGATCAGAAAGTCATCTTTATCCCATTCATATATGTGAAAAAGTTTCACATAACGCTTTCAATTTTAATACAAGTCACATTTATTGAAGGCGTAGGTTGGGTTAATGCCCAGTAATAGTTTGAGGACTATTGATTTCAGTGTCTGATGAATAACTTATAGATTTTAAGATTTTGAGTCCTCACCTGATTTATCCAAAATGGACAGAATTTGGCAATAGTCATGTAATACCTTTAAATAGTTTATTGGATGTGTCACACAACATTACTCTCTCTTGCTGCTCAGGTTTGCTTTGTCTGTACTGAACTCACCGAGCAGAAGAGTAAAAGCTCTCAGTAGGGCAGCAGCTCTATATGAAATTACAAAGTAAATTTATCTAGAAAAGGTCTAGCAATCTGAAAATGCAATTTGAATAAACATTTCCTAGAGGACAGATAAAGATAAGAAGGTTTAGGGATATCTGGATGCTAAAGAACCCCTAAATGCTAACATTAAATCAGATGTCAATAACAGCATCTGTGTCATATCAACTTCTGCACATCTGGACAGTCAGTGCATGATTTATGTAATGTCCAAACACCAAAACTGGATTCATATCTTTACCTGGGATTCAAAATATTGTTGTTCATTGTCGTTGCAATGTTGCACTCGGAGAACATATATGACAGTGTGTATGTTGGGGGTTTTGCAAAGCAAACATTTTATTTATATGTTATTATTATGTTTTTTATTCTATTATTTTTTAGTTTTTTAAAACTCCTAGGTTTTTTCTCAATATCTCTATCATTTTTTATTATACAAAGAAAGTTTATATTGAAACACATTTTGGATAACAATTCCTTTGATTTTTCGGATGCATTTGTAAGTAGGGCGACCATGCATTTTTGGAGTTTGTGATGATGGAATTGTTTTCATTTCAGAATTGAATTTCTCCCCATATACGCCTATTTGAATGCAATAGCAGAATAGGCAGGTCAACAGCAGGTCAGCCACACTTGCTGTAGTGTTTCAACTGATGTTGTTTGGTCATCAAAACCCACAGGCCCTTAGTGAAGTCCAGCTCACAAGAACTGGGAGACATTGGCCCCCAGAAACTTCAGATATGGTTGGATTGGATGACAATACCAAACTTAGTGCTCAAAGCACACAGCCTTGCCAGTAAGCCCTAGCCGGTGGTTTAAGATGTCCTAACTTGAACCCAGCCAACCTTTTGTTTGATATTGTTTTCTTAGGAAGCATAATAGTCACTACACCCAATGTTTACAGGTGAGAGACTTGGCTGCCCTTTACTACATCCTACTGAGCTTTCATAGGCTTTCCCCCACTTTACTGGCACAGGTTCTGTAGGGATAATTGACTATGCATTACAATACAACTGCACCACAGGAAATATGTTAAATGTATACATAGCTCAGTGACCTTTTGAAAAGGTTTATTTCAATAGTGGCCCCACTAGCAGCGCATACTTACCGTGTTTACCTTCCCCTCCACTCCTTCTGGCCCTGGAAGTTAAGGGGAGTAGTACTGTCTGATCTCCAAGTACTTAAGCCGCATACACATGTGCAATAATAGTCGTTGGAAAGGATCTTTCACAATCCTCGTCAACGACTATTATTGCACGATGCATGACGGAGTGCTGTACATACAGCACCTTTCTGCTCTATGCAGAGAGGAGGGGGAGAGCGACAGAGCGGCACCCTGCTGCGCGCTCTCTCCCTTCCCTTGCATTAGGATCGTTAGTCGTCCATCGTCCGTGGATCCGCCAGGACGGTCGTTCAGACGATGGACAACTGGCATTGTACACACGCCAGATTCTCGCCCGATATCGACCCTGAGCCCATTATCTGGCGAGAACCGTTGGACATGTGTACGTAGCTTAACAGAGCCGAGCATTTCCTCCCTTCTCACATGGTGGAATGTTGGTTGCCTAAGCAGCCAATCAACAAGCAAGAGTGCTGTCATGTGGGGGAAATGTCACAAAATCCTTTTACTTCATTTTTTTCTTTACTAGAATAAGAATTATTTTAGGTTAACCTGATTTTGTCCAAGGCTTCTGAAACAGGATGTTTGCTTTTTAACAGATTCCACTAAAAGGAAACCTGTCATTTCAGAAACCGGAAGCTGTTACTGCAAACATCCCTTTCTGCCTGGCTTGCTATACTGATTTTTCTTGCTCTTTCACATTAAATTAGATTGTAAGCTCTTTTCGGTAGGGTCCTCTCCTCCTACTGCGTCATTGTCTGTAAATGTCTGTCATTTGCAACCCCTATTTAATGTACAAAGCTGCATAATATGTTGGTGCTATATAAATACTGTTTATCATTACTACTTATACTATTAATAATACTCTTCCTTTTTCTTTTATATCAATAAAAAATATTTGTTGAACAAACTTTTATTTCATGTCTCTCTACCTGTGACCAGAAGATGTCAGTACAGAGCACATCAACCAATTTAGGATTTATTGAAGATAGCTCCTAAATTCATTTTACTTTTTAAATTAAATTAATAATAAATATAGTTTATATGAATAATTCATAGAAAAGCTGGAGCATCCTAAAGCAGATAAATCAGATTGAACTGAACTGAAAGACTTGTCCATTATGGTTGCAGTTTTCATTTTTTAAGCCATAGTAAATTAGCACAAGCTGAAACATCTCATGCTTGGCATAATTCAGAATATATTAGGGGTCAGGTTGTTTTAGGTAATGTTTAATAACATTTGTTGCATTCTGATGAATAACCATCAATGGGTTACCGCCGGTTCTGTTTGCACTGGGTTTGGCAAAGATTTGTTTCCACACACAGTGAACCCCATTGAATTTTATGGGATCAGAATCTTGTATATAGATTTGTCTCCTTTTTAGGGATAATAAGTAAACTACTGTCAAATAGTTGACACTTGAGGAACACACATGGTAATGTACAGAAAAAATGTTTATTTCAGAACTACTTCTTTTTCTATATATGTCTATTGGAATGCAAAAGTAGAGTAAGCTGGCCAACTTTAGATCTAACTTAGACCAACCAGTTCAAATAAGTTTAGGAAGCCATCCATGAGGTTAAACCCAAGATTAATTGGCTGGCAGAAGTTGTTATACTACTTTTTATTCAATCATTTTAGGCAGCCTCACCTAGTTGGCAATAAAAATATGATCTTGGGTAAAAATACATAACTAGCAAAATGAGTTCACAAAATGAGTTATTTTCAAATTAATATTATTATTGGATTTAGTGCTATCTGACTTGGACCAGCTGATGAGGGTTGCAGTCAGGAAATAATCTCATGAGAAAAGAAAACTTGAATGCAAATTTCAAAAACAAAACATGTTTCCCTTTACTTGTCTATTCTTTATTACCCTGTTATTTTCTTTTTCTTTATGCAAATGGAAAATATTTATATCACATGTGTGTAATGAATGGTTGCAAAACACAGAAAGTATCTTGTTTTGTGTACATTCACACTTCAACACCTGACTGTTATCACTGTAAACACACATGCTGTGGAATAATTATATTCCAACCAAGTTAAATGAGCAAACAATGTAATTTAGTACTGTTTATATAACCTACTCCAAGAACATTGTAATGTGATTTGTTGTATTATTAGTAACATTTAAGCTACTTTTCTTATCCTCCCATGCTGACATCAAGCCAGTACAAGTTACATTTGCATTGGTTGTGATAAGTTACCAAACTTATCAATTAGCATTTGGCAAAAGGACCAATTTATTGATTAGGTTCGTGTTATATTAGAGGTGGTAAAAAGCCAGTGTCTGGGCCATTTAAGGATAGGTACTTGGAACAAGACAAGGGAGTGACAATATAAAACTAAGTCTCTATTTCAATCATCATTAATATAGGGCCCTTGTCTCTCCAGCATCTACTAAAGGTAATTTTATCATGCTCGATCAATAACTAAGGATGCACACAGGTGCTGCGGAGCTAATACATAACCGTTAGCTCCCAGAAATGGTAAATCTAATAATTGAAAAAAAATATTATGATTAGTATTGACAATCAACCACCATAAAGTATCCATCTTTTTCTGCCACTCCAAACTTTTAGTTTTACTCTTCTAGTAGTTTGGCTCTTTTGGCTTACATCTCCTTGAAGGAAGCTGCAAAAGAGAGGAGCACATAACCCACAAAGTGAAAGCTGTTGATTTTCTCTATAGATGATGATCTTCATATAGCTTCATAGAGCTGCTGTTTTTGGTCTGTACTGGCCAAAAAGGAGATTCATTTAGGCAATCCTAGCTGTGAGTATTCACCATTGTATACAGGTCTGATTGTAACAGATAATTTCCTTGTGCTGATATTGTTATTGCTCAATGTGATACAGACACAAAACGAGAGAAAGATGGGGTGTTTAAGATTGGCAATATGTTCTGTATTGGTGTTTCAAGGTTACAAAAATCAAAAATCAAAATATAACGTAAGTCACAAAAGTGTTAGGCCATAACCCGTTTGGATCACCGGGATACTCCTGACCGTTATCTATACATAGATCTAATCAAACAATTATAAATTCACAACAATAATGGAAAGAACAGAAAGGTTGCTAAAGGCCTTTTAACCTGACCTGGTCACTGTATGCTAAATTAGTGTTTAATCTGTAAAAAGGTAGATTAGTCCCAGGAATAACTTAATCTTTAAAATAAATGCTTATGTAGTTAGAGGTCTAATGGCACTGCCGTTAGAACACAGCAAAGAAGGAATAGTCCGGGTCAGTTAGGCTTAGTTGCTTAGTTGCTCATAAATGACTTTTGTATGTGTTTGGCCAACCTTTGAAGTTCTGGAAGGATTACACTGCTTCAGTTACATGGCTTTAGTCCTTCAAAAAGTGGCATTTGTTGAGTGGGTTGTCACAAAAAAATGGCTCCTCTATTATAGTAGGTATTATTTACAGTAATATATTTAATGTAATTATTTATTTAATTTGTAAAGGCTCAAGTATCCAAATAACCAACAGAATTGGCACCATAGTCTGCATTGGAAGTATCATCTTACACACCAGTCCAATAACAGGGCTACATAACATTTGAAAAAAACTGCAAACCATTGGAGGGGAACTACAAATATTAAAACATGGGAGGTTTTGGGGTTTTACTAACAACTAGTGGTTCAAATTGCCCTAACCAATTTGAACCACTAGCTCTAGGGTTAGGGTTCTACCCTCTAGTTAGGGTTCAAGCCCTAACCTCAACCGTGATGAACACCTTTGGGTTGTTTTGGAACTCCAAGTGCAAAGTAGGTCTTCTCATCCAATTTTAGCTTCTGACCTTAGAAATACTCCTTTGGCTGGTTAGGCACATATTCTATAGACATAATCTAAAAGCTCATAGAAAAGCTTTTGTAGAAGAGCAGAGACTGGCAAAACCATGAAAATCTAATAGGTCCTTGTTCTATATAGTTGTAGGTATAACATTGTATAGATTGTACTATGTATGGTCAGAAATAGACCATAACTTCCAATAGTTGTTTGCGAAAACGGTATGAGAAACTAACAATAAATTGTTAGTTTCTCATACTGTTTTTGCAAACAACTACTGGAAGACCTTTATATCTCATAATAACGTGCACGCATAGAACTTCACACATTTGTAAATGACCTGTACCATGTAAACTGAAACCATGCAACTGTATACCATGCACAATGCAGTAAGAACAAAAAAAAACTGTAAAAATACATTACTAGCTAGCCATCTGTTTTTGCCATATCCAGTTTTTATACTCTTTATCTCTATTTACCCTGTCAATAGCAAAGCTGACTCTACCATAACCCTGAGTGCCCCCCCATATTATATAGGGGTGGTCAGTATCCCAGTCATTTTATTGCTGTGGGACTTGGTTCCTTTAGAGCAAGCAATCAATTGCTAATGAGCTTTTTAAAGTCATTTTCCCCTGTGCCTTAGTAAATTCCTCCAATTAGCTGTCCAACTACCTCCTAAATGTGATGAGATCCCCATGTGTAGCTGCAGAAGGTGTCAATGTTCACACGTTAGCAGTTTCACAAACAGACCTTTCACAAACAGATGCAATGGTATAGGATGTCGATGTCCTGTGGAAACTAATATTAGAATTTCCTGCTTTCAAAGTAAAAAAATAAATGTCTGCATTTTAGGGTTTTATAGTTCACTAGACCCTCAAGAAGGCCTTTTCAGGCCTAAATAAGAGTATGTAAAGACCATCTATTTGAAACTCACTGCGGTTTGCTATCACAGATTTAATATTCCTCGAGGGAGGGGCATAAATTATGTTATTTTTTAAGTTATGAGTAGAGTATAGTAGGTATAATACCCCTTTAGTTTTAATTGGTAGATGTGTACCCACAGGGGGTAATGACCCTCACTTTCCCTACTGGTAACATTAGGAAAAGATATCAAGGTATATAGGCTTGTATCCAGGCCAAATTTTTCCTGCTCTAAAGGATCTTTAGTGATAGTTTCCAACAACATTAAAGCCAGCAACCGCTGTCCAGACAGCATTGTTCAGTTCTATGGAAAGGGTAAGGGAGAGGACAAGTGGGAGTCACTCCGCTGTATTCTCCCCATAGCAAACTACAGCAGTCATCCCTGGTCAGTCATTCAGTAATCTGCCATGGAGGGGGGCTGTTGTACACATCCTTTTTTTTTGGGAAGATCACAAATCTTAATCTCAGGTGACAATAAACTAGTGTGTGTACGTAGCTTATCTCTCCCAATAGGCATAATAACTTTACATATGTGCAGTAATCCAGTATGAAACAACTCCTGCATAGTGTGCCCCTAATAACCATTGGTGCTGTCATTACTTTTCCAGTAAAATTTAAATGAAGTCTTACACATTTTCTGTTCTTTTTATAGCTCTGTACCCCTGGCTATGATTTGTTATTAATTGCTAGAAAAAAGGCTAAAATACTCTTCCTTTCTGTGAAAAAGCTTCATCTTTCACACTGAAGTGCCCTACAATGCTGTTAAGCAGTAACCACCAACCTCTTAACACAAGTGTTACAAAGACTTGTATTGCAGAGGATGCAAAGGGGTTTATTAGGCTGAGTCTGTTATTGAGTACTGGTTACTGGGATTCCTGAGTCTATCTCTGGGGCATAATGGACTACAGAGTAATAGTTAGAAATTTGCTGTAACATAAAATTGGAGAGAAATTTGTACAAATGGGTCATAATAATGTAATTTCTTTATGGCTGCAAATCTATTTATATGGCTTCAATAGGGATCCAAAGATCCTTGCTCTAGGGCTACCATCTTTATCTCTCACAATTCTGGAACAAGCGTGTTTTTATCAATTGTGAAATGACCTGATGGGGTTTTACTCCTCTATGTTATACAAAACCTAAACAAATAAATTATACCTGTACACTTTATGGAACATATATTTTTTTACTACTCATGTTATGTTTGTGGAGTAAAATTGCAATCCTAGCATGTTATTTATCATTTTAAGATAAAGATCTGCTTAACTAAATCTGACACTTGAGTTATTTACTTGGAGTGTGTTTATGTTCACTAGTCTAGAGCTGACCTAAGAAGATCACTTCAATATTGACTGAATTGGTTGCAAGCTTGAGAATATCTGGTTGCCCTGATTGGCATGGATAACTAAATTATTGCTGCGTGCGGATGCCAACTGTAGATAAGTTTAATACGTTCTTGGATTCTGAGGCTGGCACAGTTTGAGAAAACACAGATCATACTGCTTTCACATTTCAAACATTCTGTGATGTAATAGATTAAATGAGGTTTCCTGAAAGAAAAAAAAAATATGAGCATGTAAGAATTTATAAAATATATGAATATATATAAATAAATAAAATTTATATGTAAGTTTAAATGTATATGTATATGAAGAGGAAGGAGACTAAAGCTACGTACACACCTTAGAAAAATCATGTGAAAATTTTGGGCCTGATTTATTAAAGTCTCCAAGACTGGAGAAGATAGAGTATTATGGTACAACATGAATGATCCAACAATCCTGAAATGAATCTGGTCCAGGATTGTAAACATTTGTCAACTAATAGCAAATGATTGTTAATCCATTCCAGGCGTGCTAGATCGCCTGGCTTTCCCCATGGTAGTTTATATTCTCCAGTATTGAGGTTTAATAAATCAGGCCCAATGTGTGTATTATCAGTCCCCCGACATTATTTACCAACTTTCCATGGTGGATCACTAAATTACTGACCAGGACAACTGCTGTACCTTGCTATGGGGGGATGCAGTGGGGTGAATCCTAGTTTTCATCTCACCTTCCTTCTCAAAACTACCAAACACCAATACCCTAAAAGTAAACAAAAATTTAACATATTGAATTTACAGAGAGTACATATTTACCTTTCCTACTTTATAAAGGGGAATTATCCATTGAGATTGAGTAAAAGCAGAATTTAATAGAATTGTAAGAGAATAATGACTGGAGCCAAAATGTGTTTCGTCTGGCCTAAAGTGCAATGACAAGAACTGTGAACAGCCATTTTAGTAGGAAAAGAAGGCAGAGAATTGTTACTTTTCCCGATGCAGTGGTCCAGTGCTGTAAAGTCATCTAAAGTCTGCTGGTAAAAGTGGCACCTTCCAGAGTACAGCTCTTCTAGGTCATTCTCAGGACCTGATTTATAAACCTCTCCCAGGCTGAATAGGATACACTTTTATCAGTGAAGCTGGGTGATAAAGCAAACCTGGAATGGATTTCCTAAAGTTATTTGCTATTTGTTAGCAAATGTTTTCAATCCTTGACCTGATCCATTCCAGATTTTTTGGATCACCCAGGTTCACAGATAAAAGTGTATCCTCTCCAGTAATGGAGAACTTTAATAAATCAGGCCCTTTATTAGAACCAGTGAGGCATTTGCTTAAACATTCTGCATCCTAAAAGCTGTCAGATTTTTTTTTTTTATACCATTCTATTTAGTTGGATTTTTTAATCTTTTTTTGCTTCTCAGTAATGCTGACGTCTTTCAGCCACTTTCTGTCTACATATTCTTGCATAAGCATCATCTGCAAATCATTGCTTTGGACCAGCTTTCTGAGAAAGATCAACAGCAAAATTGTGTGAAAGTTCTCACACTATAATAGTACCTGAACAAGAATATTTTATGAAGGATAACCATGTATTCCTTTTTGTTAATAATGATAGTTTAACATAGTTTTAAACTTTTGGCTTCACAAGTTACACACTATATGAAATTTGTGATTGGGCTCTAACTTAAGAGTATCTAAGGTCTGAAGAGTAAAGCAAGAAGGAGAATAGAAAAAAAGAAATAGGAAGCAATGGTTGGAATGGCAGACTGAAGTTTACCTAAATGCCTATAAAGCCAAATATGAACATGGCAAGTTCTCAAAGGAACCATGTTTAATAATGTAAGTTATAAGTGCCAAGGTAACTGAACTTTTAAAATTCAAAAACTAATTTATAATCTGTCAAATTAACTATTAATAGCGATTTTGTGACTGATAGGTGCAAAAATACCTGTTATTCATGTCAATAATCCAGGGAGTTTTCCACTTCCTGTAATCAGTTGCTAATGCAACACTTACATTTTAAACATTGTTATCAACCCTTCTTTATGTTCCCTTTGTGTATTCTAGGATACATTACCTCTTTACATAATAGATTTTAGATTTGAGAAAAGGAGGAGAATTTATGTAGACCTAACAATTTCGGTCAGGGCTCCTCAACCCCAAACATGAAAAACCATAATCTACACACTTTTTAGTATTTCTCTAATAGACAGCATTTGATGAAGTATAGAAGAGTTTATAAAAAGTTTATAACAAATCCAGCCTGTATTTTGCCCTCAAGGGCTAGAGCTGGGTGATTGTTCCAACACATCATCTCTATATATTAAGGATATTAGTAGACATTTAGCAGTCAAACAAATGTAGACTTTCAGTGGTTGTAGGTTTGGAAAAGCATAGTCACCAATATTACAATAAATACTCACTATATATGACCAATGTGTTTTTATTACTAAACATTTGTCATAAAGTGTAGAGTTTTCTAGGATGTAAAAAAGTAAAGCTCTCAGTATTGCAAAAGCTAAGGTAAAGTTGTAAAAAACTAGGAAATATTTAACTAACAAAGGGAGAGGGTTACATTTAGCTATAGATCCTATTCCAATAGTCAGAGTATTCTGAGTATTTAGGGGGCTCTTGGTGTGGATGCAAATAGCATGCATTAAAAGAGAAAAGGGGTTGAGGGGTAAAGTGGATATTTCATAAGTGGCTAGCTTTATAGTAACATGTTATCTGAGAGGGATTCAGCATTAAAATAAATTTCAATGCATTGGCTTCTGTAGATTTCAACACAACTGAGAAAAACTTTTTATATGGAGTGGGGAATGTAGCAAGGGACAGCCACTAGGTGGCAAACAAAGTAACTTGGTAGTGTTGCCCACCTTTATTTATGTAATAATTGTGTGACTATAAAAGAATTTGGGCACTCTAAGAAGGCCAACAACGGCTAAGATGGCTATTTTTTAAAATACTGATTTGATAAGATACTGTTTACTGATTGCCTGTGATATCTTGATTTATAAAAAAAATTGAGAGGATGAAAATTCTTACTTGGATAAATCCTTTTGAAAAAAATGTTTCTCTTGACTTAAAACACTGCACCCTACCAGGCTGCTAATTTTTTTGGAAACTTGGGTGCTTGGACCTTTGGGTTCTATAGGCGCTATCCATGAGCCACTCTTTAATTTGGTCCCTTGGGAGATGGACACAAAAAGGTCTTTAAAACCAAAATTTAAATGAACTACTATTATTGAGTCTAATTTGCCCCAGATCTGAAGGTTCAGTCTCCTCCTCTTTTTTCAGATCTTTGTCCTAACTACCTTTTTAAACATTAGGCCTAATTTATTAAAGTTCTCAAAGAATGAAGTGGATAGAATATCATGGGTGAACCTGTGCATTCCAGCAAACCTGGAATGGATTTCTTAGAAATCATTTGCTGTTAGTTGGCAAATGTATTCAATCCTGGAGCAGATCCATTCCAGGTTTGTTGAATCACCAGATTCTCCCATGATAGTCTCTCCTCTCCAGCCTTGGAAAGCTTTATTAAATCAGTCCCATTGTTCATGTATATTAGGGTAATGGGCATGAGGTCTGTGGTACCTCTGTTGACTGTGTTCTTTATTGAATTAGAGAGATGGGCTTGTTGCAATTAGAAGAAAGTCATGAGCGCGAATTGATTGGCTTTTTGTACCCTTTCTTTCCTAAACACTCCAGCCCTATCATACAGGGACTGCATAATGTTACCACGTCAAATACCACGTCAAATTCAAGAGTTTAGCTTTAATTATCTTCTTTATTTCTTAGTAGACTTTTTTTGCCTGCTGTTTATGTCTCACCACAAATTCCCCCCCCCCCTTTTTTTTTTAAATCAATAAACAAATCACTGTTATTTTATCTTGTGTCTGACACAATATGATATGGAATGAAAGATATGATTGTACTATTGAATGACTATCACCTTAGCTCTCTTAATTACAATTTAAATGCTTGGCTAATGCAGGTTGCACAAACTCTCAAACAAGGACACGCGCTTGACAGATGTGTAAACGAGTAGCAGGTTGAGGGGAAGAGCTATTGTTTTCTGAAAGGGGCCCTCAAACAGTTTGATACACACTTTACAATTCAGTGCTGAGAGAAGACTCAATAATCAGTGCAGCCCTCCCCAGTCGCCTTTCATCCTGCTTTACCTCCCTCCACATCAAATTCATTATGCTTCATTTCCTCCCCCACCTTGCACTAACAGGTCCTGGGTCTCATACTAGAAATAGTCTACAGCCTTCTACTTTTAAAAAGTTGCATTTTTATTTTCAAAGAAAAAAGAAGCCTACCCTCATTTATATTCACACTAGAAATTAATCTGTAGACATTTACACTTTTCTATATTGCATATAAAATTTATACAAGAGAACACCTAAAATGATTTGCTCTGAAATAATTATTTTCTAAGGAAAACCAGTTTAGGACCAGCATAGCGGTGTTCACATCAAAGGCTCAAGTTGGCTGAGGGGAAATGATTAAAATTAATAATAAAAATATCTGAGTCACTTGATTGGGTGTTTGAAGTTGGCTATAAAAAAAAATGTTGATAACACAAATTAGATAATGTTGTTGATTATAATATTTAACTGAACAAATTAGGTATAAATAATTATATAATATTTACAGCTGTTTTATGGATTAAGAATCTTAAAAACAATTAACAATCAGATAATATTTTATTGATGTGACTAATATAATGATTATGAGTTCATTAAACAAGATTTCATTATACAGGCTTTTTTATGCTATGTTGTACAAATGCCAAATTCTGGACAATCATTCTTTGTACTTGCAACTATGGAAAACATGTTGGAAAATGTATTCTGTAAATCAGCCTCCTCTGCTATCCATGTATGAACAGATTCTTTTAAACTAAGTAAAACACAAAACATGGCCAAGAGAATGTTTGTGTTCTGTAGTACCTTATAGACTAATAGTACTACTAATATAAACTATTGGTGAACCTTTATGCTTATTATTAGTAGATTCTTCAGTTCCAATGCACTCATGTGCAGATTTTGGTCAAATCAGGTGGAATATTTTGCGGTATACTTACTTTTTAAATATCCATCTAAAACCCCATCTAGAACCGCAATTTCTGCTTTTCGGTGCATTCTGAAGAATTACTACACTTGACTCTTTCTCTAATGAACAGAATCCTGAATCATGGCACAGTGTTTCCAATGTTAGTGTATCCAAGAAACCATGGACTGATTGAATCCACCAGGTTCCATTCTAATTAAAATTTTTCTGTGGGTTGGATTGACCCTTCAAGTAAAAATCTAAGCTTGTTATTAAATTTGTGTGAATAAATTAGAACTAGAAGTATATATATATATATATATATATATACACACCAACAAGTCACTGTATTACACAAGGTGCCCATATTGTACCGCCTATAGATATAAAACATAAAATAATATAATTTGAGAAAATAAAATATTTTGCCCTGAACAGTCTTCAGTCATTCTGATTTTACTGTCCAGGTATAGATCTATATACAGTAAAAACAAATGCAAGCATGATCACAACAATAACAACCGTGTCCTGTAGTAGTGTTTTGCCCCCCACACTCATACACACACAAACACACCAGGCAGACTGTTATGCGAAACAGTGAGCAAGACATCTTGATATATGAGAAGCAGTTATCCTGGGAACTCCTGTTTCTCTATGCAGAAGCTATAATAAATAGTTGCCATATGCTGTGCACAGATGCTGCCTTGAAAAGCGGGTTCTGTGCAGCGGCCCAGGGTTTCTCAGAGTCAGGTCTTTTATTAAATGATTGGCTCGTTGCAATCTGAGCCACAGCCTCGGGTTAGGTACGCTGCTGTCACTCTTCTGAAAAGGGTCTCACAATGCTGAATGGATTTCAAAGAATGGACTCACTATTAACTTTGTTTCTCCTTTTTTTTTTTGTTTTTTTTAGTAGTAGTATTTTTTTTTTTTGTTTAAAATGTTAAACTATGTTGTTTGATGGGATACAATAAAGTTTTGACTTTGACAAATTGAGAACTTTATTATGTTATCAAATATACAATAAAAAACTGCAACATGCCAATATAAAAAAAAACAAAAAACAAATTTATCCTAAATATATATATAATAGAATAACTAATTGTAGAATAAAAATATTTGATGAATACATGGTGATTATTTAAAGATGTGATCTGGCTAAGGTTCTTAAGGGATCCATCCGGTGTTTAGGTATTGTTGCAATGCAATAGATAAGAGTTCTGTAGTATCTTATTTGCTATATGAATATATCATACTATATCTCCCTACTCTGCTCTGCAATGTTGTGCGGTGGTGGGATGTCACATTCTGTTTTGTGGACTCATTAGTATGATGGGAGGTCTCAGTGAGTTCAAATTACACTACTGACCCCTGGATAATGAAGGCTTTTGCTATACCATGACAATTGTTTTTAAACCTATTTGCTGTATTGTTGTAGTAATAACCCTTGTTAAGGCAAACTCCACTAAAACAAGACGAAAGGATGAAATGAAGAAGGTTACTGCTAATACTATTCATAAATAAATTGACATGAAAATAAATTGAAATCAGTCTAAACTACTACCACACTCTGCAAATGATGCATTGTCCAACAGAAGAAAAGCACAGTAAAGTTACATGTGTGCATGGTCCAAAATTTTATTAAACAGGTCACGTGATGGTTCAGAGACAAAAAGTGAGCTAAAATGTATCCAAAGTAAGACAAAATTTTCTCTTACCGGTAGTTGCAAACAGAACAAAACCAGATGATTTCCCGTCAATTCATATTAAAATTAATAATTTCATTCATTTTTTTCCATCACTGTGACATTGGTGCCCAGGACCAACAGAGGGATGAATCTTCCCAGCAAGGACAGCAAAAAAATGTCAGTTCTAACCATTCCAAAATTTTTAGGATAATTATATCACCTATTGACTTACTTTAGGGTTAGTCTTTTGCAGATAGACCACCAATGAGATTTGCAAATTGAAGTCACATAGCTATATTGGATACCTATTTTCTAGTAGTAAGGGTCTGTTTATAATAATGCATTGCAATAATGCATGCAGCAACACATGTGTGATGTGATGTGGTGGGAAGCGGATTTAAATAATTGGGTTGCAACCCAAAGCAACATGCTTGTCTTGTATTTTGCCTAAGTAGATCAGATTTTAAAAAGTTACAAAAGTTATTAGTACCCAATAAAGTTTTTGCCCTTGCCTCAGTTGTTTTTTTCCAATTGTTCTTTAGTGTTTACTGCACATTTTGGAATAGCAATACACCATAGCCCAAATAGCCAACTATAGACTAAGGTACATTCTAAAAGAACTAATTCATTCAACCCCATGTGGACAATAGGAAAGTACAGAACATGCAATGACCCCAGTCCGCAGCTGAGGACCTACAAATTTCTTATGGGAAAGTTCAAGATGTATGCCTCCACAAGGAATACTTGTCAGCTTATTGACAAGAGGGGACATTAATCTTTATAGCCTTTTGAGTAGTCAATGATAAACAATTGGTTTAGACACCTCCAGTAGTTCACATAGGTCCCACAGCTGTGAAGAGCTACACAAGAAAGACCTAGGCAGCAGAGAATCAGATCAATGATGTTCTGTATTGGTCATTTAATGTCAAGTAGGTCACAGACTGATAGCATACCTAAAATATATGCTAAGAGTGCTAAGAGTACCTGTTTGCAGTAATGTTTAATATGCATCTTCTAAATACTCAAATCACACATTTTGAAAATCTACTGTAAAAGCATTTCTCCATGTGTTTGTATTGTCTGAGGAGTATATATAGTACCTAATAAACCCTATTAAAATCCAATTTTAGAAAGCATCAGGACATCGGTGGACTCTAAAAACTTTTTCAGTGGGGATGTTTTTGATCTCCTTTTACCTAACTATTTATGCTGATCCACTGACTTTCTTACTGACCTGGGACAATATATTAGAACAGACAAAGTCAAATTCATTTTATCTCACCACTTGTTCTTGACTCAAAGTATTGAAGCAGGAGGCCACTCTGTACCCAGCAATAGAAGCCGCCATGTTTCCCTCACAACAGTTTTTTTTCAGAGCTATATGAAGATTCTATAATCATCATATATTATCAAATAATAATCAATTCAAAACTAAGATATTCTAAGAGTAGCTGTAATGTGCACAGAAAATAAGTACAGCTAAAAACCCCAGGTATTAGGCCTATATGTACATAAATATGCAGTGTTATTGCCAGTGGTGCCAGAAAACTTAATCCAAAAATAAAAGCAGTACAATCATGTTTTTGAACTTTGGAGGGCAGGAGGGAGGATTATAAGCTCTGCCAAGTTTTATTGCCCTTTGGGTGATTTCCTACCACTTCTGTGTTACCAGGACAGGAAGAAAAGAGGATCTTTGCAGGGAATTCAACCAGAAATAACATCTCTTTTATTAGTGGAAGGGGTGAGGGTTTTTGTTACTGGACGTATTTGTGTCTGGAGATTTCCATACATCCTGTTTTCTTACCAGGACAGGAAGTAGTATTAAATCTCCCCAAGGACAAAACAGAGAAGAACCTGACATAAGGTACCTCATTCTGCAACACAAGAATGGGTCAGAATACAAAAAATGCTGCATAGATAAAATAAAATATGCTTGCCCAAAACTTTGGGGCTTTTCTGAAAAAACCCTGACATATTTCTCTCCATTTTGCTTAAGTTTTTTTGCAGACACCTCTAAGTATCTACACCTTATACCTGCAGCAGTTTTTTAAAATAATAACTGAATTCTGATACATTACCTATACATGTAATTGTTATACTATTAATATACTAATCAATGGGATTTAACTATATAATGACTGTACCCCATCAAACCCAGACGTGTACCCTCTGATCTATTTAAACCTCTTTTATAGTATATAAATACTATATTATAATATATCTTAATTACCAACCCCAAGAAGAATGTTTAAAAGTCAGCTACCCATAGCAACCAATCAGAAATCTCTTTGTTGTCAGAAAGTGTTGTCAAGATGTTTTTTTTGGCAACCCCTTTGACAGTGATATAATCATATTGAATTTAATGTAAAGGGAACTACTCACATAACAGATTGCATTCTTTCACTGTAGTATAGTTTACACATCAGGTAACTTTTCATCAAGCTTTGCTTTTGCCTCTCTTTTTATGATTCTGACACGCATACAACTCCCAGTCTCTTTCACTTCCTAATGTGAAACATTGTGTTTTAAAGTAAAAAAGGTGACATATGTCTAGCTGGCTGAAAGGTAATATTGGCAGAAGCGGTGGAAAGGGCGCTTTTTTCTGTCAAGTCAGGGAGTGCAGCTGCTGGAGTGTTAAATCAGGTAACAGCTGGGCTATTACCCTGCTAGGCCCATACTGCTGTTGTGCTGCTATCACTGCTGTTGTGACTCCGAATGCATTTCAATGCTCTCTGGTCAGTGGCACCTCTATTGTGCATCTCTGAAGCGTGCTTAGAGGCTGACACATCAAAGGCAGCACAGGCCTCTTTGGAAGGGCAGGCAGATCGGATGGCAGGATTACTTTAAATGCACCCTCTATTTTGTTGGGGGAATAAGCTTTCATCCTTTATTTGAAATAATTTGCTGCCGTGGAGAATTTTAACCCCTTAAAGGTAAACGTAAATGAAAAGCAAAAGCATTTGCTTACTATTATGTATCAATGTTGTACTGGCTGACAGAAATACATTTTATATATTTGGTAAATTAAAAAAAAAACACAGACAGAGATCTCTTTTTTACTTCATCACCATATGACTTGTTTCTCTGCTGTGTCTAAAGGAATTTACTTTATAAATGATGGAGCAGCCATGGGCCATATAAAACAGTCCAAGCTAAATTCACATAGTAATTGTAAACATAGGATTAGGTTATTTAAAATCAGGCACCTGAGAGTCTTTGATCCGGGGTAAAAACACAACAAACTAGCCCTAAAGTCAGGATGTGTACCACTCAAAGTGTGCTATGATGCAACATTGATTGGTGGGCATGGTGAAAAGTGGCTGTACCTGTCATGACATCTTTATATACATTAGGGAAGTTGGTACTGAAAGACTTCCCTGTGCCTGGATCCGGAAGAGAAGGGGATAGCTATAAAAAGTCTCTCCATGTGTCTATCCTATTTGCTGTCCTGCTGAGATTAATGACTTAATCTAGTTATGCCCTTGGCCCAGAATACCTTGGGGCAAATCCTACCCTTCCTTCAGCCCAGTACTCTCCTGTTTTAATCACATATGATATTTCTGCCTGCCTATGTAGTTAGTAAAAAAATAAAACATAAAATAAGTAAATCAAAAACTAAAAAAAATATGCTCTATTGAATTACTGAACTCTCTAAAGCAATGTTTCTCAACCAGGGTTCCTCCAGAGCTTGCTAGGGATATCTTGAGCAATTAATATTTTTATGACTGTCTGGTCGGGTTAACTGATACCCATGATTATTTTGGAATCTGTAAGGGTGACATTCTCCCCACTGGCTAGCAATGTAAGAGATATTTTTCCTACTGACTACCACGCTAATATACTATGAGTTTTAAAAATAGTAATTATAGTAGAGGTTCCCAGAAGACCTGAAAGTTATTTCAAGGGTTCCCCCATGTTAAAAAGGTTGGGAAACCCCAGGTTGGCAGTGTCAACCCCATCTATAAAAATATGTATTAGTTTAAACTTTTAGCAAAACTTTATAAGATTACATAACAAGTACAAAAATCATTTTTTTATTGCTAATCTTTGTTTAAATGCAGTATTCCTCTCCATTTTAACCATGTGACTTATATGATTTGCTACAGGTCTGAAAAAAAGTTTGTAGTTTAGATGTATTGCCTATTCTGGTTGTAAGATTTTCTTGCTTTAGTGAGTTAAAATAGTAATATACACCAGAGAAAGGCAGGGAGCTAGCATATTTCAAAAGACCAGCAATTGTAGCCCATGTTATATTCTAAAAGGGAAAATGACATTTTCAAGGGCCCCTTATAATTATATTCTTTTATACCACGAACACCCTTATACTCATAAGTTGAACATCTTCTTACATGCTTGGTAATTGCACATTAGTTTGACAAGCATACTCCACTTTTGCTTGTAAAATATTTGAGTTGTTGGTGTGTGGTTATTAATAATAGAACCCCTTACCATGCTACATCTGTGTGCATAATATTTAAAGTAAAATTCTTTACAAAGGTACACTACTCAATGATGTATAGTATATAAGAGAATTGGTTATCTATGGATAGCTCTGGTCAGCCTGGTACCTGTACTGGAGGATCTGTTTAAATCACTTCATGGGATGCAGAGCTCTTCAAGAATTTAGAAAACTATCTAGACTACTACCTTGATTGGCGTTCAACTTGTACAAACATTCTCTCTGCAAATGTTGTAGGTAGTGTCTGGGTACCTGTGGATGGCTACATATGTATGACATGGTAGCTTTCTTCTAACTACATGCCGGATGTAGGCATAACACCTTCTTTAAATGGGTCACCATGATAAATGCTGCTGTTGCATATTAAAAAATCATTAATGATAACAAAGTTGACTAGGAATTCACATAATGTAGAGCCCATGGTTCTAGGTCATAGTTTTGCTTGCTTTTTTTACTTAAAACATTCTGTTTGGAACAAATGAACTAGACTGTGATTCCCAAATTAATGATATGGGTAATGGGTTAAGTTATAAAAATGTATAAACGAATAAAAAATTGTATTGGACTGTTTGATAAAATGAATAGTTTTTAACTCTGCTTTATTGATTTTTTTTTAAATCTTTGGCTAATTGCCTATCGGATACAAAGTTGATATTTGTCTATTCGTCCTTTCGGATATAAATATATATATATATCCTTTATTAGCTATAGTTGCGGTGTTTAAACTAGAGGTTATATTAGATTTTTTTGTGTAGGCCTTTGATGGGTTTATATACACTATGTTGGTGTTTTTTTTGGAAATCTAACCATAAAATAACAAGAACAATATGAAGTATGTGTTTCTACTAGTTATTTGCCAGCAAGTTTTGTTCAGTGGCATAGTGCTATCTCATGAATATAAGTATTCAGCTTTTGATAAAAGTGCAGCAACTGAGAGGAGTGTCCCCTGCTCTTAACACTTTTTTGGGCTTTAGGCCTATTGCCAAGTAATACCATTTCTGACCCTCGATAATACACGTGTTAAAGGGATTTATATGACGCTATAGGTGGCCATGCTAAGAAGAACCAGATTTAAGCCAGATCGATATTACAAAGTGACAGCTGGAAAATTATCTCTAACAAGGCTCCCCAATCCAAAATTCAAAGGCAATGCGTGCTCCCCTTTGTGTCTTCTAAACCTTTCACCTTTTAAGCACTGTAGAGGCAAGCCACAGCAATAAAAGAGGCACTATTATATAGCCTGTTTATTTCCCTATCTGGCTTGGTTAAGTCAGTGAAAATGGGACGTTATGCTTTCAATGAGCATGCATAGTTCAGATATGGCAGAAAAGTTCAAGGCAGAACATAACAATAATGCTAAATACAGCGGATTAGATAAATCTTTGACATAAAAGCTAGTGTAGCTTCTTGTAGAAGAGGTACAACGAGTGCAAAAAGTGCAGCTTGTTTTAAGATCCTCGTATTTAGAGAGGAGTGAAACTTCCTGCCCTCCACTAAGCTGTATTCATCTACCTTGATATAAATTAGAAATGTCATTTTACCTGATGTGCAGATGGTGGGTTTTCAGTTCCACCATCCATGTAGTTACTTGAGGATCTCCCTTGAACAGATCTCCTGGGTCAAAATCCTAAAGGAACAAGATGCAGAGAATCAAACAACAAAGCAGGAATATTTTTACTTTCATTAGGACCAAAGCCCATTGATTTATGCACCCCATGCTAACCATGGGCAAAGCTCATTATACAATGTAAAAGTATAGTTTGCATTATTTATCACATATTTATGTTTGAAACCTCACATTTACTCCTTTCATCTTTTAGAATGTAATAACTGTAGAGTATGCCCGGTTTGTTTTCAGTACAGTGTTTCTAAAGCCAAATGTATTTTTTAGGATAAAGTTGGGAAAGTATTTTACCTCTAGATTTGTCCTGGTGACCACTGTCAGAATAGGGAAAATAAAAAATGCTACAATTGGCTCCAGTGCAAAATTAAGGTAAATCCTTTATTTGGGATACCCATTCCCACCCACTCAATGATAAAACTCCAAGATGGATTGATTTGTCTCATTTTCTGTTGTCCTAAAAAAAGGTTTGGCTCCACATACGCTCAAACAAAGCATTGGCAACTTCTCTGAATACAATGCAAAGAATGGGGCAGGTTTACAGTCATCTGCAGTATATATATATATATATATATATATATATATTATGTTAAGGCTGATCTTTGAGGATGAATACCTTCACATTAAATGCAGGTATTGAAGCCCTGTCTCCTAATGGCAGTTGTTAAGTTTACACAGTGCTTTAACAAATAAAATAACATGTCCTCCAGTTTGAGTTTTCATCTTAGCATTCAAAGGTGACTATGTTATATTCTCTACTACCCTTTTTATGTGAGATGATGGCATTATATATATATACATATATATATATATATATATATATATAAAGCAAACTACCTAAACAAACTAGTGTGGTGCACTGAAGTCATATGACTTGTGTTGTAATATTTTGTATCAACAGCAAAGCTGCTGTCACTTGCACTGGGCACCCATTTCATTAGTGGAAGTGCCACTGGCGGATCTCTACACAATACTCTTGTACACTTTTGCCATTGCCAGCAACAATAGAAGTGCAACTTTAAGCTAATATAATTTAACTTCTGTAAATTTTTATTTGGTAATTTTTAGATTTATATACACCTTAATAGTATATAAGTATACATACATGTATGATAAAGAAAAATATTTGAGGATCAGTCAAGAACCCTTTTATATGGCTAGTTTATATATATCCAGAATACATTATTCATATCAAATATAATTCTAGCACTATTAGTCATCATTTATATTCTAAAAAATAGGAAATTTGAAAAGAGGGTTAAGAAGGTATTAAATTGTTCCTAGAAAGATTACAAGGTGCTGGAGCTAATTAACACGGCAGGAAAACAAACATGAACTCTGCCATTTCTCCCTTTTCCTTTCTTTTATTTGAATACATGGTGGGAATGACAAGTCAGCAAGGCAAACATTAATAATTAGAATCTCTGATTCTGCCATGCTGTGTGAAAGGCGTCCCATCTGCTGGACCACAAGCCGAAAGCTTCAGTTGTCTGTGGCAACAGGGTAATGAGTAACCCAAATTATTAGAATTTAATTAGCTAATCGAGACTTCTATCAGCCTAACACCTGCAAGTCTCCAAAGAGGGTGAATGCAGAGAGAGTGCCGAGCTAATTAATTTCTCTTGGGTTAGAGACGCTACAGATAAGGCCCCTCTCTCACGTTTGATTTTTTTTTCATCACCACGTCATCCAGCTACCACTTCAATACAAGCAGATGTTCCGTTTATTAAATAACGTTGGTAGCAATCTGTTTGGATGCATTGTTTAATTGTAGGCGTATGTTGTTTATTTCAGAGGCCTTTTCTAGATGGGAATCTCTGTTTTGATGGCCAAGATACTGAAGGCAGCCGGCACACTGTTCGATGTTTAATGAGTGAAACTCATGTTGACTAAGAATGGGATATTTTTCTAGGGTTAGGAAAATTCTGTAGGGTTATCATCTCATGTAGGGATCACAAAAGACAAGAAAACAATTATTTTAAACACCTAATATATGTTTTAATTGGTGGAGGAAATGTTTAGGCATGCTGGAAAGTTTTAGTGAATTTAAAGTCTGTGGCAATTGAATCTATTCGGTGTTAGAGAACAATACATTTTGGAAATGTTCTTTTGTAATTTGGCACAATATAAATTGGGTTTGGACAATACACGTATATCAAGTACAATCCTTTTAAAGCATAGGATACATAGTAACATAGTATGTCAAGTTGAAAAAAGACATAAGTCCATCAAGTTCAACTACTAGGGAAATAAACATATCACAGATAAAAAAAGTTTTTTTGCACCACAGACAGGTTTCATGCAATAAACATTTTCCACGGAGAAGGGGGACCAGGGTGCATGTGGGTTAGTTGAAAAGTTTTGGATGGGGGGTAGAGCACCTGTTTTTGGATGTGGTCTTCCTTGTGACAGGAAGGATCTGTGTCCTTTCTCTTGTGATTTCGTTCAATTACATAAGCCGGGCCCACTCTCCTATCATCTTGTTTAGCCAATTACAAAAGTCTGCTTACAGGATGGAAATGACAAGACAGAGGACAAGGATCCTTCCTGACACAGCAGAGACTGCAGCCAACAAGGATGACAGCGGCCTGGAGGTTGGGGGTCCCTGCTTTGGGCTGTAAAAGAGGTATAGAACAATTTTGGTATTGCTTGGCATGGCAGTATAGCTGTAACATGTAAGTCTATAAAGCAAAAGCCTGTTTTAACCTAAGCAGTTGACACAGTTTAGCCATTTTATGTGACTAGTTTGAGTATGTGTTGGGGACCTCTTTGCATTGCTTTATAATTTTCTTTGCCCACTTACACTTCTCTGTTTTTGCAAAACTTAAACTGATCCAAGCAGCTGCTACTGAGTGTTGCAGTTGTATTAAAATTGTGCACTTTTATGGTGCTTTGGGCTATCCAAATGAATAAATATAAGAATAACAATTCACTGTGTTACCTCCCCATAGTGCTTTGAATGACAGCACAGGGCAACTGCCATGACCTGAGGAAAGTGGTGCAATGTGCCCTACGAATTCCCTCCTCCTGGGTCAGGGTTTACAGAAGAATGATGACAGTAGAATGGCAAAGAAGATCATTTTATGTATGTGAGGGGAAAAACTCCCTCTGCGAGAAAAACTACATAGCTATCAGCAGGCTCAAATTTGAATATTTAAATTTGTGAGATTGTGTTAAAAAAAATAGCGATAATAAAACTTTTTATTTTGGTTTGTGCACTGATTTTCTAATTTAAACTATATGGAATTCAGTTTTAGTAACATTCTGATTTAAAAGAAAAAGCTTTGGGGATTCACAGACTTCATTTCAGCCTGTTATCACCTAATACAGAACAGGTGCGTACACACTTCCAATTTTTATCGTTCAAAACGAATGACGAACGAACGACGAACGATCGATTGGGCAAAAACCGTTCGTAAAAATGTAACCAACGACGCCGACGAGCGAGGAAAGTCGTTGGAAACGAACGACCGGACCGGCGGATCGGATGACGATCGTTGAACATCGTTCGTGTGTACGATCGTTCGTTGATCGTCCATGGTCTGAGCATGCGTAATGAACGAACGTTCGTTCACTTTCCTGTCGTGCACATAGTTCCTCTATCGCTCAAACGATCGTATCTATTGTGTGTACAATATCTACGAACGATCGTGTCGTTATCTCTATGTGCAGGATCGGTGCTATACGATCGTTCGTAGATATCGTGCAGGATCGTTCGTCGTTGGTTTTCCAACGATAATAATTGGAAGTGTGTACGTAGCTTTAGACTAGAAAGATAAGCAGGACTAGGAGTTATTTAGGGACACATGCTTTGTGTAATTATATGCAAATGTATTGACACAGACCATGTGGTCAGGAGAGAGTGGAGAGGTTACCTCATGGGCGTATGCTATTTTTTTATTTTACCTAGTCAAAGGCTAATGGTGGAAAGGAGTTTCCACCACTCTGTTGCCTATCTGTGTTTGGCTTCAGCAGAGCAAAGGCTGGCAAACAACCTGGTGCACAATTTAAAACTGAGACTGGAAGAACAAACCATTTAATAGGACAACTTACAGTTTATATATATTTAAATTCAGTTTTTAGCTGTTTGCTTGAAATTTGCGCATAGATACATTAAGCCTGATTTATTAAAGCTTCACTGATGAAAGTGTATCCTCTCTAGCCTTGGAGAGCTTTATTAAATTAGCCCCATTGTAACAAATAGTATAATAGTCGACTTTTTGAGACCTGTCAAATGACACTGAGCTGATTCTATCAGTTTTAATTTCAAGGCGCAATAATTATAAATGCAATGCCATACTGTATGCTATATGCCTACTGCTCTTGAATCTGTCATGAAGAAGATCACTGGCAGAGATTGTGTAGAATACAATCATTTAAATGCTTTCTCTGCAGCTGCAAAATGGGCAGCAGCACTCCAAAAAAGAAAAATCAGAAAGCCACCCTGGATCAATAAATTATCAGAGGTCAACTTGTAGGCTTGTCAGAGACAAAGGTCTCTTTGAGGACCAAAATAACATCTATAAGTGACCCTGCACAAGTTTGTTTTTATGTGCAGAAATAAACTTGGAATTCCCATCAACAAATTTAGCTGGTGGGAAGAGGTATTTTTTTGCCACCTGTGGCACAGTATTTTACCTGATCTGTTAGCTGGTTAATAATTTTTAGCTGATAAGAAATGTTTTCTTAGAAACTCACTCCTAGCATGAAATGGGATGTCTAATAATAAATAATAATAATAACTGTGCTCAAAATTGGTTTGTCATATATTCTACTTCTTCATTCTTTTCCATAACAAATTAACCCTACTTAACTTTCCAAATTACCTAATGAACAGAAATAATTAATGTTTATTAATATAATCAACTTGTATTTATATAGCGCCGACATGTTACACAGAGCTTAGCAAAGTCCATCGTCATATTACTAACCATCCCACAAGGGGGCTCACAATCTAATGTCTTTACCATATTCATATGTCATTAACACAGTCTAAGGACAATTTTTGTTGGGGGCCAATTAACCTAACTGTATGTTTTTGGGATTTGGGAAATGCATGCAATTACAGGGAGAACCTAAAAACTTTTACCTATAAAATGTACGACGCTAACTATAGAATATATTTTAAATGTCTCTACATTGTGATACAGACAATCAAAACAAATGTGACTTTTATTTTAAATAAAAAAGTATATTAATAAAAAAAAAAAAAGATGATGCATTTTGGCCCTTTTTTGGTAAAAATGTCCTAGAACTGCTAAGTTATGTGCAAGGAAAAGGAAAACCAATATGGTCACTACAGTTATTTAAATGGAATTTTTCCAAGACAACTCCTTGATAACCAGCCGTATGATATAAATAATGTATACACTTACAATTTGGTGGGTAGCTGCATAAAAGTCAGTATCGACAACTCAGTATTTTGTAAGGGTACATACACACGTTAAATTTCTGTTGCTGAAAACAATATTTAATGATTGTTTCTAGAGGCAGTGGAACCCTGTTTCCCAACCTTTTTAACATGGAGGAGCTCTTGAAATAACTTTAAGGTATTCAGGGACCCCCTGCTATAATTACTATATCCACAGCTCACAGTACATTAGTCAGTAGGAAGAATGGGCCTGATTTATTAAGGCTCTACAGGGCTGGAGTGGATATACTTTCATCAGTGAATTTGAGCGATCCAGCAAACCTGGAATGGATCTGGTCTAGGATTTAAAACATTTGCTAACAAATAGCAAATACCTTTTAGGAAATCTAAACCAGGTTTGCTGGATTATCCAGGTTCACTGATGAAAGTGTTATCTTCTCCAGCCATGGAGAGCTTAAAAAAAAAAGGCCCAATGTCTTCTACATTGCTGGTCACTGGGAATGATGTCACCCCTGCAGGTAGACAAATAGATAATTGGCATCAGTTAAACTGTCCTGAAAGTCACAAACTTCTCAATGCTCAAGGAACCCCAGGCAACCTTTGGAGGATCCCTAGTTGGACAAAACTGTAGATCAGTTCTATAGAGTGTGGAGGATGAGCAGGAAGTCCCCACTGAGTCCTCCTTTGTAGGAAAGTACAGCGGTCAATTGTTTGTTGGTCCGTGAAGATGGAATATTCATAATAGCTTCAGAAAATCAGAGGGATCACTATAAACACCGTAGATTTTCTCCTGAGACAATTACAATTGTTAAACAATTATGTAAAGTGTGTATGTAGCATTACATAAGATGACTAGTACAGCAACAGGAAAAACTTAATAGTCAAACGCTTTCTAGGTCCTCCCACTGCCATGCTCTTGATAAATCTAAAAAAATCAGTGCATTTTTTTAAAACAGCCAGATTGTAACATCCATGACTAATTCAATCTTCTTTACTGGACTGAAAGAAACTGGGTGGAACTTAAAAGATTGTTTAAAAGCTTAGGCCAGAAAAAAAAAATATATATATATATGTGTGTGTGTGTGTGTTTTAGATAAAGTGGAGGAAAGAAATAGCATTTTCTAAATTCCTGCTTTACACTAATACAGAATGAATCGGGTGGAGGGCCACAAACTTTCTTTTATAACTTTATTGCTGTATGTGAGCTATTTGTGGAGGTTCTTTTTTTACTTTGTGGTCACCGAAGAAGAAAGTGAGAAGATATATCTCCCAAGGGACACCAATTTCTTCCCACCCTACCCAACAGTAAGAGATGAGCACCTGTGTCTGTTTGGACTTGGATGACCTGCATGAACCCCATTACCAAAATTTTAAAAACTCCTCTTTCCAGTAGTGGTAAAGATGATGCTTTTGCCACCCCATCATCATGTAGAAGAGAAAACTGCCATGCTGTTTGAATTTTTTGACTTGGAAATTTTATTTTATTACTTAAAGCCAGGCTTTGGTTGATAATAAACTTTTCAAAGTTCATCCTAATTTGCAGACGTGCAGGTAGGACTGTTTATGAAATATGACTTTATGACATTCGAGATCCTCACAGTTACCATAGAATACATCTACACAGCTGGGATTGCCATTCCTTGACATAGGCATCACTGTAACCTGAGAGTAAAATGTCTACAGAGGCACCAGCCACCCAGGTTCATGTTGTCCAGGTTACAGGACCACTTTATCAGCTTGGCTAACAGATGGTCAGTGAGCAACAGGGAGCATATGTTCCAATAAGCACTGACATCGGCACAGATGGAGGGTGGGCAGTGGGCTGGTCCTGAAACATAACCTGACATTTCCTCCTCCTTTGTTGCTTCATTGTTGCAGCTTACACAAGGAAGATTAGCAGGGAAAAGTGAATGGGAGGTATTAGTGAGTCACTGAAAAACTGATTACTAACACTTCACTGTGCAAGTTTAAGAAGTTTTTTTTTGTCCTTTTTTATTCTTTCTATTTAAATTTGTTTAACTTAACCAGCCTGCAACACTGTTTACAACCTTCAGCCACACAAAAGAAAGTCTGCCAATTGTATGTCACACTGTACAATGTCCAAGACACCTTAACAGGGACACTAATTACACACATGGAGTTTTTCAACAGGGTTGTTTTTTATCACAGTAGGCAAATAAAATGAAGGTTGATTTGTGGATCTATGGAAAGACCGGAAACACAAATCTTAAAGACACTGGACACAAAGGTTCTTCTTCTCGTGGTGTAAATTCCATCAATCTTTCTGTACAATATGTACATTTCTGGGTCTAGTGTTTATACACACCTACTGGTGACACTGCAAATACAGAACAAAACATTTTTTTACACTACCTGTCTAAATATTTGCTGACCAGTTGTATTACGTTAATACTGAGCTGGTAATTAGTCAACAAATGGAAATACAAAACCTAGGAACAGATCATTAGCAGCCTGCAGCTTTTCATAACTGTTTGTTAATAGGGACAGCCCTAACCTGGGATGTGTGTTGGTCAAAGTAAAGCCTCATATGAACCTCTGATGGATGTCATAGGAATGACGCCTGGAAATGATCTTTAATGATCATTTACAGTCACAGGGGCTATATACACAGCACCATTCTGTTCTTTGAAGAGAGGAGTTTGGGGGGGGGGGGGGGGAGCAATTAGCACCTTACTGTGGAAACAGTAGTGATTCTCGATCAGTTGTTCATCAACTGATGAACGAATTGATGAATATATGGCGAATTGATGAATATAGTCAGGGGACAGCTGTACTTGTCAGATTTTTGCTGAAGAAGTGCATGACAGTGATAGTGCACCCCAGATGACTAATATTTATTTTGTGTAAGTAGCTTACGTGTGTAAGTGTTACTGTACAAAATACAAAATCTGGATTTAGGTTAGGGGTTTCAGTATCAAAAACAAGTGTTAAAGTGCCTCTTTCAGACATCATGACCCATAAACCAACCCTTAAGCTACATACACACGTGCAATATTTTGGTTGGAAAGGATCTTTCACAATCCTTTCCAACCACTAGCACTGCATGATGCATGAACAAGTGTTGTACATACAGAACCGTTCTGCTATATGAAGAGGGGAGGGGGAGAACAACGGAGCCGCAGCCCACTGCTTGTCGTCGATCGTCCGTGGATCCGCCAGAACAGTCATTCGGATGATGGACGACGGGCGCTGTACATATGCCAGATTCTCGTCCTATATCGGCCCTGAGCCGATTATTGGACGAGAACCATTGGAAATGTGTACCCAGCCTTAGAGCTAAAACATATCTTTGTGATTGGATGCATTTCACATGCATTAGCAAATTGTACTATACATTTTGAATGACACCCCAAGGCATTAAGGCATAATGGCTCTGCTTCACATTTGCTGCAGCACATCACAAGGCACAGGAATGCACTGCTTTTGTGGTGTGCTGCATGTTGTTTTGTCTGTTCCTGTGTGTGGACAGTCTATTCAAAATGAACAGGCTGCCTTAACACAATGGATGTTGATGTGTGACACAGCACAAGTTAATGCAAATGTAGGTTAAGTAGGAGTGTGAATTGGCCCTAGGATAACCTTTACACTTATATCTAAAACTGAGACCAAAAATGTAATACATTTAAACTTTCAAAATGCTAAGATTTGGTAGGTAGCTGCATTTGTTGTTTTTTTGAAGAGCACGAAAAATTAAAACAGTTCGTCATACCAAAGAATTATAAACTGAAACTTTTTTGATTTTGGATTTAAAGTGTCTCTAAAGCTAAATACATTTTGGATGTAGTAAGGGAAGTTAAGAACCTCAGATTTTCATTGCTATCTGTGTTCCCACTGGAAAGATTCACTTTCTTTATCCATCCTATGGATACCAATATTCCCAGGACCAAAAGTTAGGAGAAATGTAAAATTTTTAGTTATCAGCTTAAAATAAGGGCATTAAAAATACTATACTAAAACTATTCTAGTGATTAGTTTACAACCAAAATAATAATTAAAAAAATATTTCTTTATTAGAAATATAGAAAAAACACAAATACAAAAAATGTAAATATTTTAGGGATTTTTCCCTTTCTTAGGGAATATTTCAAATTTTTTTTTATCACTATTACATGTGTCACTTTTATGTTCCCCAACAGTTTTTGACCAAACCCTGGTGCGCACAAAGGGAATTCCAGGCATTGTAACCCCCTCCAGCCTCCTCCCTCCACACAAGAGGCTTCTATCTGATGATGTAAGCAGCACTTCCTATAAAAGGAAGGTGTGTCATTCTTCCAACACTGATAATACCTGGTCAACTTCAGGTCAACCTGCTTTGGGATTGGCATTACACCCACTGATTCATACCTGCAAATGTAGGATTTAATGCTATTGTATGTGTTTTATATTTTCATGAAAACATAAAAATAAAAAAAAGAACAAACATAATAATGGCTCACAAAATACAGCCCCCCATATTTACACACCCAGTTAGCAGACGTTTCAGGGAAATAAAAAGTGATATAGATGTTTTACTGACTTCTATTAGCAATGTTGCATTACAATGAAAACATTAACGGCTAATCTTCACTGGTTGGAGCCATGCTTCAAATATTTGTGTCTGTGGTCTTCATAATCACTTGTTATATTTAAAACTGTAGATGTCATTAAAATAAAACCTGTGGATCATTTCCTTGTTCAGTCTCTTACTGTTATATATGATGAACTCTCTGTCCCCATCTTCATATTGTGCTTTTGCCGTTGCCCCTCTGTCACACATGCTTTCAGTGGAGTTTATAGTTGTCCCCTGGTATCACCAATGCCAAGTCATACAAGCAGTGTGGTAGCAATGAATTGTTGCAACTGCTTAAGCATGGGTTAACAAGTCCGAAGCTACCTTTAGAACTTCTAACTTCAGTAGCTGATTACGGTATTGTATGTAGTTGTCAATTAACCTGGCACAACAGGGCATTGTAGATGCATATACAACCATTATAGCCAGCTGCAGTTTCAGTTATGTAAACTAGGAAATGGTCATGCATTAGTTTTAGATTTGCTATCAGGTGCTAAAGATCTCTGCTACAAAGTTGCTAAAGTAACCAAGCCTTAGTTAAAATTACTTGAAAGTAAAAGAATTTCTGCCTATTTTGCTATACTACAGAAGCTAATTTCCTATATGCACATCACAGTGTACAATCTGTACAATCAGTGTGCAAAATGTGCTACTCTTCTGCACACTAAGGCTCTAAATAAAGTTAATAATATGGGGTGTCTCACTGGCCAAAATCGATGAGCTGGAGTGGACATGGCCTGAGCTCTTGGAAACAGGACCTGACCAACATTTGCACACTAGAGTGTGCTCTTGTGGAGCTCCACATGACATGACAGCAGGTATGCCAATACTCAGTTGTGCTTTCCATTCCATTATCTCCTGCCAGTTCATAGAGTCAACTAAAATAACAAGAAACTTTTTGGACTTCTCTAATTTATCTAGTCCAGTGTGGCAGGTTTTGTCATCTAATCCACACAGAGGTTACAAAGCAGCTGTCTGCCACTGAAATGGCATCTTTTGTGAAATGAATATCTCTTAGGGGATGTCAGATCATTACACATAGGCAGCAGTATGCCATGTTAACAAATATGGTCAGTGTTAAAGCTACAGCTGCAGAAAAGATTGTGTTGAATAACATGTTACAAATTGTTTGCAAATTCTTCACAATGCAAAGCTGAAATAGAAATTTACAGTGGAAATTGCTGCCGTATTTCATTAATCTTCTTCCCCAAAATTGTTATGTGTATTATTTCAGAAAATATTTAAAAGTAGTGATATATAAAAGGAAGGTGTAGCATTCTCCAAAATTATATCTTCAGTAGTAATGTGTTATGTAGACAAATATAGAAAGAATAATGCATATATGTATTTTATGGTAATGCAACTAAAAGGTGCGAATTTCATACAGCAGGGCTTCGAACAACTGATTTAGTGCTATGCTGTGTATAGCAACTATAAGAACAGATCACAAAGGCACTCCAGAAAAAGATGTACCTAAAATACTTGAACATGGACCATCATTGCAGGATTGGCTGGAATTCGTTCAATGAAACTACCAATTTAAGACTGACTTTTTAAAATACTTCAAGCCAACTTTTTATGCAAATATTCTCCTTCTGTAAATAATAATGCTACCTGTAAAAAATGAATACCTCCAGCTTTGGATGTGTCCAGGAAGCACATGCCTCAGCACCATATCCTGAGAACTTTGGGCATTCAAAATCTCACACGAATGGGGTCTAGTTCAATGCAGGAATGCATATCAAGTTCCCAAGTTAGGGTGTGGTGGGCTGTGAGTAAAACACCTTTATTTTATTTAAAATGAAATGATAAAACTAACCTGGGTTTTTAGGGAATTGTTTTGGATCAACTGTAATCTACTGGATCTTTTTGTAAATACATACAGATTTCTTTTCCAAAAAAAACTTACAATGATT
Source organism: Pyxicephalus adspersus (assembly GCF_032062135.1). NCBI lineage: Eukaryota > Metazoa > Chordata > Amphibia > Anura > Pyxicephalidae > Pyxicephalus > Pyxicephalus adspersus. The sequence goes on from NC_092861.1 coordinate 114,120,881, forward strand.
ACCTAAATGTCAGAATTGAAACCTTTTTAGTTTCAGTTTAGTTTTAAGGTATAATATGCATTTATATGCAATTGTTTTAGATGTAAGATACTTACCATTTTCACCCCTAACCTGTGATTATCTAATCTAAGTTATCTTGAATGGCTGTTGTCACTGGCAGTGTCTTTCAGGCTCCTGTGGAGGTTACAAGGCCATGGTGTTGATGGTTATACTTAGAGACAGAGGAATCCGTCATGTTTCTTCCTATTGAGGGAAAAACACATTTATCTGGTACATGATAGGCAAGGATTCACAAGGAAATAATTGGTGACGACAGTCCTTGTCCTGATAGACTATAAACAGTTAATCTATCATCTCATCTTGGTAATCACTGAGGAAAACATGAAAGGTTCTTGCAAGAAATCAATCTTTTTAGGTGGATAAAGCCTCATTTCTATAAAGATCTGCATTATAAGATCTGTATACATAACATATATTTCATGCAATACAAAAGAACATACAAAAAAGTCTGTTTCAATCAGCATATCATGATTTATTGTTAATACTTTAGTTTTGTTAAAGTTATCGATAAAAATATCTTCTACATCTGCTTTGTAAACTATTCATAGCCTGTCACTATAATATGCAGGCTTATCTTGTAGTATTATAGTTGATACTTGTAGTATCTTAGTAAATATTAATGGAATTACATTTCTTACACAATATTTTCCTTTACCCAAAAAATGAAAGTGCACTACCATTACTGAGGCTCCTTTTTCTGGTAATATGTTGTAAAGTGCAGCTCAATGTCTTTTATACGAGCCCTGTATATATCGCAATCCAACTTTAAATGACCTAACCAGAAAACAATGCAGAACTGCAATTGATAAACATTGTCAAGTGAAAACACTTCTAATTCTATCCAGTAAACAAATAAACAAAAAAGTATAAAAATCAAGGACACTAAAGTCAGAAATTTAAATCATGAATTATCCATAGAAGGACAGTAAATTTGTACTTCATGAAGCCTTAGTATAACTTTTGAACTCTTACTCTCTCTGCTTCCTATACCACATCATTCAATTTTCTATTGAATTTTATTGGCAAAAGAAACATTTTAGTCCTGGAATTTATTCTTACATAAGGTTTTCGAAGTGTAAGGTGTATTTTAGGTTCATCAAAAGTGAATGGAATGCAATGGGACAATATACAGTAGCAACATTGGGATGTAAAACTGAACTTTGGTACAGAAAAGTTGTAATTCCTGTATGTGACTCAAGGTTTCATCTCCAAATTTGATGCACATAACTAAAATACATACTATAAATTTCAGAGCTATTCCATTGAGTTTTAGTTACATTTGGTGTTCTCTAGGTTGTTTTACAATTTGATTTCCTCCAGGTTTTTTTTATAATTTAGATGTTTGCCAGGTTCTACCTCTATTATTGAATTAAAAAATAGTGTTCCCTTTTAGCCGGGGGCACCACCTGGCACTTTTCAGTACCCACCTGGTTGTTTCAGAAAGTTTCTATAACTGGGAACACTAAATTTGTCCATTTTATTACCACCCACAGCACCTTCCCACCCATCTTTTTGGGGAAAACACTGTAAGGTACATACATTTCTGGTATCAAATGTATTATAATTATTTATAAATGTATTCATTTAAAGGCAAAGCCTTTGCTGGCTTTTAGCCAGAGGCTGAGGTTTCCGCAATATACAGTTAATAAGAAATCAGCTACAGTTGAATTCACTAAACAAATAAAATGTTTGTCACAAATACCTGGCTTGTACATTTAAATGTGATGAGCAGGAACTGACACTGGGACAAATTCCCTTTCCTAATTTGGTTGTCTTTATTACTGATTTAATATTCTTTCTTTATTGTTAGAAAAATAATGTTTTAATAGGTGACAAATTCTCTATAGTTATAGCAGCAAGTAACTTTCCTGTGACTAGTACACAATGTTTTGCTGTTGGTAACCACTATTTAAATAGAAGCATGTTATCCTGCAACCATCAATTGGATAACAATAATACAGTTCCTTAAAACAGTAGTGAAGCTTCCATAGCAGAAACTGAGACTCTTCTTCCTTTCCTTCTCATTTGTGCTAATTTCTGTTTGGTTTTATAGATCAGCCAATCACAGCAAGAACGTGACAAGCAAGAACAGTGGAAAACATATTGGGCCTGATTTATTAACCCCCCTAGCTTTCTAATTCACTCCGTATTTCCATTTTTACATGGAAATTCAATCTACATTGTAGGCCTTTAATTCTTAGGTATAATTTACAGAAATATGTCCAATATTTAATACATTTATTAATAAACTTTAAATAAAAAAACACAAAAATCTGTAAAAAAAAAAATAAAAAAAATAGTTCAACATCTAATATAACTGTACAGTAACTTGTATAATTTATATAAAAAATTATATATTTATATATGTTATATGAAGATTTCTTTGTATTGGACTCAATATAGTTATTTTGTATTGAATACAATACAACATAATTTTGAATTTCACGCCGATCCTCCCGCCCGCACTGACGCATGCACCGATGTCACCAGGAAACCACGGAGATCGTCTCTGCAGTCGCCCGCTGGAGATCGAAGGGGAAGGACGTGTCCCCAGGACCTGCGGGGACCAGCAGTACGCCAGGGGACGCCGATGGAGCATGGTAAGTGGTTTTTTGTTTAAGTTTAAAGTGGCCCTGAGTGTGACTCCGGGATTACCGCTTTTAGCAAATAAAATCCACCTTGAGTCACACTCAGGATTACTGCTAGGGGGGTTAAAGCTCTCCAAGGCTGGAGAGAATATACTTTTATCAGTGAAGCTGGGTGATCCAGCAAACCTGGAATGAATCTGGTCCAGGATTAAAAATATTTGCTAGCAAATAGAAAATGGCTTTGGAGAAATCCATTCCAGGGTTGCTGGATCACCCAGCTTTACTGATAAAAGTGTAGCTTCCCCAACCTTGGGGAGCTTTAATAAATAAGGAGCATTGCATGTAACTAAAAGCTTCTTCTAAATGATATGCTAGAATATCACAGAATTTTACAGGATGATTTGCAAATGTTTCTGTGAAAGGCACTAATCCTGCCGTTCTGTGTCTATAAAATCTACAACCAGTTCTGGTACCAATAAAGCAAAAACCCAGTGGGTTCAGCTCTATTAGGCTAAATGTGGCCTACACACAATCCCCCCTCTGGTTACTTTCATACTGGCTGCTGAAATTCAATTTCTCTTCCATCAAGGTTATCTCCTAAATTCTAGGTCAAGGCTGTACAATGTGGGCAAGCTTTCTGCTAACTAAGGGGCACATACACATTCTGCAGTCCATGTACCTGCACATAGGTCCTTTGGGATGTAGAGATACACATGCATGATATGTAGGACAGGCAAAGATTAGGGCCCCCTCCTGCTGTTAGATTGACTTGGGTACTTCCTATTACTTAGGCACATAAGGAGCAACAAGGCATTGTCTATTATGCCCAATCAATTTTTCAAAATTGTGATATTTAAGTTCTGTCATACAGCAAATACTTCATATCCTAACTAACCAACCATGAAACATATAGAATGCTTTTTCCATTTTATTCCTACTATCAGTTGGACTGTAAACATAGGAAGTGATCACTCTCTAACAACAGTTGTATAATAAAGACCATTAGAGGTTTGTCGTACTTATTTGTACAGAATGAACAATGTTTGTGCCTGAATTGTAAATGAATGTGGTGCTCAATATTTGTTAATACATAAAATATTTGCCAGATAATATCCAGCACTGCTCCTAGCACCTATAGGGAGATCTTTAGTATAAATACCCTCACTCTGCAATGGTGGACTGGTTAATTAAAGGTGAGGAAATGTTAACATTTTTAGTAGGTATTACTAATGTGTTTGGCCCCTTTGTCCATCTTTAAAGTTGTAAGTTTATTTCTCTAAAACTAGTGGAACATATTTGGTAGTTTGTACACCAGGAGCTATACATGTGTATGGAAAGTGCTGTAAAGCTGCAATAAAATGGTGCTGTGGCCACCTGCCTTCAACTGATAGAACTGCAAAGTACTGATACAGAGTGGGGTCTCATAAACTATTTATCACCTATTGTATTTTTAATGTCTGGTTCAATGATAATCAAATCATATAAGCACAGAGATCACATACAGAACATAGTAAACCTGGTAAATACGTTGTGTAGACATCAGTGAAAAAAAAAACAGATTTCAGGATGGCCCGATGATCTATCTATGTTAATTAGTAATCATGGAAACCCTATTACAATGCTCCAGGATAAGACAACCTATCAGAACACCATGAATGATGTAGTATTTAATGTTGTGACTTTTGGTTTTATTCTTTTATATATAATTTTTAACATAAATAATTAATATGCAGAATTTAGGGTAAAAAATACCTAGAATGTGGAGCTACTGTTTTATTGTAATTTTTGACAAATCAAAATTAAAAATTAAACTTTAAGATACATACACGGAGAACAGCCAATATGCTTAGTATTCAGGCCTACAGTTCTACCTCACTCTTCTCTGTATTCTGGTGTAATCTGAAGATTTAGGAACACATCTGCTGGTGATGCTGGAACTCACACTGCAGGTTCTTTGCTGTCAATACCAAACAGAGAGCCTAATGTGAAAAATCAAGTTTTAGCATAGTTACCAAAAAGATTAGTGAAGTCTACACCACACGCTTTTAAATGTACATTCCTACTGCCCTTCTACTGACTTTGCGCACAGAAAGCTGGAAACAGGGTTTACATAGAACTAATGTTATCCAGTAAATACTGCAACAGCTTTTTAGAACAAATTAAAAAATCCTTTTTTTTACCTTTTTTAATATATTGATTATATTTTTCTGTCTTGGGCCCTACTGGGAATATCATGAAGATATGATATGAAGAGCTTGGTGTAAAGAATCTTCAAGTAGAACTAAATGTTTATTGATGTGGGCAAGCTTTTGCCACTCTCAGGAAGCAGCACAGAACAGTTCTGATTATGGCAGACACCTTTTTCTAATCACTCTGCAATGATAACAGGTCCAGTATCCAGCCACCACTGCATGAAGCTGCCATCTTGGCCACCGACTCTTCTGGGTCCACGATGATCCTCTTTAGCTTACATTGATAATGTAAAACGTGCACAAAAGTTTTCCCCGGGTCTGGGTCTTTTCATGTTGAGTATAGAGCCAAGCTCTAAAGCTTTAGAGAACCAAGAAAAAATTTTAAACTTTTGTTATTATTAGGCCCAGTGTATATATTGACAAAACCTTTTACTAAAAAAGACCAGTCAATAATTTTTGGGGGTTCATACTTTTAGCCATATTGTTTTAGTTGGACCAATCTCCAAAATGTGCTCTACACAAATGGGAACCAATTTCTATATACTTAATAAAAGCCTTTCCTCCCTCAACCTTGCCCAAGCAGTAATTTGTCCTTGTTCACACTTCTGTGACATTTTTATTGAGGAGAGTGGAAAAAATAAAGCCTCCGTAACAAAGAGCGCAGCTGCAAAGATTTGTATCCCAGAAGCCTTTGTATCAATTGGTTGTGGTCCAATCAATCGTTATGGCAGTAAACTAAGCTTAAAAAGCCACATATCTTCTAAATCTCTGGTTGTGTCTGCACACAGCAGGAGTAAATGAGATTGCATGCCCACTGCATCAAGTCCCCTCCTGCTGTGCACAGAGAGTTCTTGCTAGAAGCTCTGCCTACTCCAGAAAGAATCAATATGACTTTTTTGATGAAACTCTCAGTCATAACCAAATCTTAAATTCAGATCAAAAGAGCAACAGAACTGAAGCAACGTTCTGACTCTGTTATAATCACTTTAATTTGATTTACTTTTTTCCTTTATAGATTAACTGCTTTGATCCAGACAGACTTGCATTTTAGTGTCGCATGAACAGTATGGATGAAGATACAATATGTGTATGATTAGGAGGAGTGGAAGGATTCTCTCTATGGGTAGAGATCTATTTCTGCTCAATGTGCAGAATGCTCATTCTAATAAACATGACAGCATGCACAATGCAATTATTGGAATTTACAATTTACAAATATGGATGCCTGTAAAGTGGATTAATTGCTGTTCACTTCTCATTTTGGTAGCAGCACCCACACAGATCTCTGCAGCAATGATGCAATTTTTGTATACCAATTACCACTTATTTACCACTTGTTAGGCAATGGAATTACCAGGCCGGTAATATTGAGATGGGTTAAATGAACCAAAAAGCCCCCTACAGAACAAATGGAAAGTACACAAATACACTTTATGTACAAGGCTGGAAAGGATAAACTTTCATTAGTGAAGCTGGAACAACAAATCTGAAACAACTACAAAATACAGATATAAAATGTTGGGACTTTTAAGGCATTAGATCAAACAACATGTACCCATAACATGAACAATATATAAAACATATTTGTTTATTCAAAACTTCATAAAAACATTTTTTTATGAAATCATTGAGTAGGTCTTTACATTCTTATTGTCAATTATATATCTAGTAATAGGTATTATGAGGTCAACGCGTTTCACGGAACGTTGTCTGCTTTATCAGGAACAAATACCTACAATTACAGAATAATTTCACATTTTACATAAATATAGATAAACCTGTCAACATTTGCTGGTTAAATTGGCTGAGCAAACAAATAAACAATGAACTCTAAATCTAAGCCATTTAAATCCTTTTTTTTTTTTTTTAAATAAATGAATTCCAACTCTGACTCGGAAGATTTCTGACTCGGATTTCTCAACCATTCTGTCTACCACTATCTATTATTATTATTAAACAGGATTTATATAGCACCAACATATTACGCAGCGCTGTACATTAACTAAAATTTTATGTTCTCAACACATCTCTTAGTTATACGCTGCACTGATGACAACAAACAAGCCGGAAACATTTGTTTGTAGATTTTATAAATAGCCTAATATCAGGATGTTTCTTTGCCAATAACCAACATTTCTGTATGTAAACATGACTCAGAAACAGTTTGCAGATAACAATTTTGCAGAAACAATTTCTCAGAAAGAAATAATTTGCAAGGTTCTGTCTACGATTCTACGGGCCTGATTTATTAAAGTTCTCCAAGGCTGGAGAGATTACACTTTCAGAAGTGAAATTGGGTGATCCAGAAAACATGAAATGGATTTTTAAAAATCACTTGCTATTTGCTAGCAAATGTTTTGAATCCTGGACCAGTTCCATTCCAGGTTTGTTGGATTACCCAGCTTCACTTCTGAAAGTGTATTCTCTCCAGCCTTGGAGAGCTTTCATAAATCAGAGCCTTTATGTGGACTTGCAAGTTTTCTATTTATATTAGTACTGTATGTGTATTAATATGCAAAACATTTTTAGATCAGATATTTAAGTCTTTTTATTGGAAATAAATTGGTATGTGTGCTTTACTGGTTGTATAATGGTCACCACCTATATGTACTAAGGCCTGGTACACACAAGTAGATCAACTGTAATTTTTGTACTCGAACAACCCATTATTTCATCAACCTGATTATTTTTTTCAAATGGTATTAAATTGGTTGGAAGCCCTAAAACGTTTGCATAGCTCCAAAGTTATGGAGAAAGGAAAGAGGGACACTTCAGTTTAACGTTTGTAGATAACTAAGACATGCTACCACGTCCCCATTTTGCATAAAATAAATACAAAAAATAATTGATTAAGCCAACAAGTGCTTTTATTTATAACAACTTTTTCTTTATATTAGCTTGAAAAAATGGATAAAATGTTTAGTGCAAAACAACTAATTTTAAAAAGAACAACTGGAAAGAGAAGAGGGATAAAGGACATAGGGACAATTCCGCCAAATCAGGAATATCTTGGACATATACGCACATGTGCAATATTCTACCCTTCAGATCATTTTTTTTTCTGATTCGAATATCAGATGAAATGAGTTGTTTGTACAAATGAAACAATATGAGCTTTTAATCTAGACTTATATATGATTCACTCAATATGATTCTAATATTATTCATAATCAATCGAGGTAGGAAAAAAAACTGCTGGTTACATTCCATCAAACAGATTTTAGTACATTTTACTTCTGGTAAACTTTAGATCTGACCTGTTTAGTAAATAAAAAATCCGCCATTGTGTAAATCTGTATTTTACACAAAATATTATTATCATTATTAATAAACCCAAATGTTGCTTTTTGCATTTTTAGTGCAGTGTTCTCCTCAGCCCCTTTTAGGCCACTTTTCGGTGACCACTCGGCTATTTATGGGTGGTTTCTGGTTTCTGCCACCTGCCTACAATTTCTTACCACCCAACTTAAAAAAAACTTTGAACACTGCAGTGAACAAAATTCAATCCTCAAAACACATATTATATAGATACATAAAGCTGTCGGTTGCTTTATGGTAAAACACCGTAGTGTAACAATCCCTTTTGAAATTTAGTGACTACCAATAACAGTGATTAGGGTAAGGCAGACTAACAGAACAAATCAAGAGAGCAAACATTGATCACACAAAATTTTTGGGGTGGGGCATACAGCCATTCCTGAGAACCGAAACTAATGCAGATTAACTTCTCACACTCTGGTTAACTTGTCCAAAACTCCATTTACCTTATTATGCCTGTAAACAAGAAACAGTTATCCAGTAGGTGGCCTGCATTTCAGCTAAAACATCCCTTTAATTCAAAGAAAATATCTTTTTTTTCACTGATTAAACAATTGTCTTTTATAACATAAACAGTTTGTGTTTGTTTGGATAATCTGTGCTGTAATCCTAATTGGGTCTAATCCTGCACATAAAACTTCCTTTTGCAGTGATCCGGAGAGACCTCAGTGACAGTGATGTGCCATGACACGGCTCTCATCCAGATCTTGAAAGATCAAGGCTCTCACAATGCAGTATCAGTAGTGCCATCAGAGCGGCTAATACTCTTAATGGGCCAAATCTCTCTTCTATCAACAGCTGCTGGTGCTATTTATTTTAGGATGAGTGGTACTTTACTTTTTGTAAAAAAGTAATTACAGGCTTCTTAAATGTTGTTTATATTTCATTTACTGTAAGGTCTCATAGTGCTGACTTGTGGGTTCCTCACACATTGTTTTATTTAATTGTGTGAAGATCCCAAGGAAGTGAACAGAGCAAATCATGTTTGTGTGGAGGTAAAGGCGAGAAAAAGGCCTGACCTTAACTTTTCAATGCCAAACCTGGACACTTCAATGCACTTGTTGTCGAAACAAAGAATAAACAGTAAACAAATCATTCCAATGATTGGTGCTGGTTTATATAAACTGTAACTGATCGTAAAAACAACCTAAAATCGAAAAATGTCAAAACTCTGATGTATGTATTCTGTTAAGTTAAAGGCCAACCCAAACCCTTTTGCTTTAGTTTCTGGGGTAAAAGTCAGAACTTCTGTCAAGGTTTAAATGCTGCCTTTGTAGTCATTGAAGAGAGATTTAACCACTTGTACCCGTCTTATCGAGACAGGAAGTAAGGTTAAATCTCCCAAATGAGGGCCTAATAATATGTTTTATTTGTAAAGTGTCAAGATATTACTGGCAAAAAGAAACCTTTATCTTTAACACTCTCTGATCTGGCTGATCAAGCAAACCTGAAAGTGATGTAGTTCTGGGTTAGGAACATTTGCTAAATAATAGAAAATTATTTTATGAAATCCATTTCAGGTTTGCTGGATCACTCAGTTTGACCCATTTTCTCCAGTCTTTTGAAGCTTTATTAAATCAGGTCCAATGTGAATACTTTATACAAACACCTACTTGAAATGTAATACAGATTTTACAGGGGGCAGTGAGCTGTACTGAACTGCTTACTGTTGCCCCATTCATTCTCTATTGGGCTGGCGTTTGTAAACAATACATATAGCGGTTTACTGGTGTGAGGCAGCTGTAACCTCACTGTAGTTTGAACCTAATCTTAACCCCCCCTAGCGGTAATCCCAAGTGTGACTCAGGTGAATTTTACATGCAAAAAGTGGTAATCCAGAGTCACACTCTGGGTCGCTTTTAACTAAAAAAAACCCCCACTTACCTTGCTCCGTCAATGTCCCCCGGCGTCCTGCTGGACCCTGCAGGTCCGGGGGACATGTTCTGCTCCTCCGATCTCCAGCTGCGAAGTGCAGAGACAAGATCTACAGGGTTTTCTGGTGACTATGGTACATGCGTCGGTGCGGGCGGGAGGATAGGTGGGAAATTAAATACATTTTGTATTGGATTCAATACAAAATAGCTGTATTGAGTCCAATACAAAAAATATTCATAATATATTTATATTATATATATATTATTTATCCTACTATGCATGGAAATTTGGATGGATTTAGACCACTAGGGAGGTTAATGTGATGAGGCAGCATTCATATTTTAAAAGCTTTAACAAAGCAATGATAATGTTCCTAATTTCTCACACAATATTTTATACTAGAGAAAAACAGGTGTATTAAATATTGTAGCATATAACAAAATATAAAGAGAGAAAATATGTACAATGTAACATAGGGGTATATTCAGTAATGTGTAAACAGGAGGGTGAAAGGCAGAACAGGGGGAAAAAGATTGAGGAGGTGAGAGATCTGAAACACCAGTCAGTCCTTTATATACATAAGTAATGGAGGTCCGTATGTTCACAAGTTGGCAGTTGCCATCAGGTGGGAGCAAGTCCCAAGGGTCTAAAATTCTGCCAAAGAATCACTACATTTTTCAGACAATTTATCATTAAATAGGGTTGCATGTATTCAAAACATAACCTTTAAAAGGGGCAAGGTGTTGACATAGCCATGCTTTACCAATCATTTGTTTGGCAGCTGTTAAAACATCGGTCATTAAAGCAAACTGGTTTTAGCAAGGTTCCTTCGGTTTCAAGTTGGAAGAAATATATATGGAGTCAAAAAATGAGCAAATGGACAATAATTTATGTTTTAGATGTTCAACCTTTAACAAGTCCTGTGCTACCGGGCAAGTTCACCAGGTGTGCAAGATGGACAAACCTGAATACAAATTGGAGAATAGGCAGGAACTACATATGCCAGTCAAGTGGAGCTCCAGTATTATTATTATTATTATTAATACACAGGATTTATTGAGCGCCAACATATTACACAGTTCTGTACATTAAATAGGGGTAACTCCAGTACCAGCGAAGTAACAATTTCAGTGCCTGTGAGCATAATTTGGTTGTGCATCATATCGGGGATTAATCTTTAGAAGTGAGAGCAGAGACAATCAAATTTCCACTGCTGCTTATAGTTTTGTATGGTTGATATAGATTTGCTTAAAGTTGTATGATAAGGAAACAAACCTAGCGAGTATGGGTCATGTTTTTGTTTGAAAATTGTCATGGCCATTCCTAATTTCTAACCCAGTTTATTGTTTAAGATGGAATTTAGACAGATAGATAATACTACAGGTATTAGTTTTTTTTTTAATGTGGCTGTTCAATGTTGACATGCACAACAAAGAAATCATAAGTAACCAACTGGATTTCAGCTTTCATTGAAAGCTCTCAAAACATGGTATAGCACCTGCAAACTGGATTCTGCATGATAATTGCTTGGGTTAGTATGTTTTTAACTGCATCATTAAAATGCCTGTCTATAACTATGTCTCTTCTATGGAAATGGGAACATTGGTCATTTAACATTGTCCAGCTTCATCGCCTCAGTTCCATCACATATCTTCGTTTTAAATATGTGATGCCTAAGAAAAAGCACAACAGATAAATTTATTTTCATAGAAACTGAAAGTAGGAGCAGGATTTAATTTGAGATTTAGGATTTGCCTAAAATTGTAGGTAAAGCAGTGTTGTGATACCCAGACAAATATACAGATGCAGTAGGCATCTATGGTCCTTGTAATAAATGTCCCCTTCCTTTTAGTAACATCACCTGTCCAGTGTTTTGTGAAAACATTATTATGCTATGGGGACTAATGATGTTATTTCTTATCTATTCATAAGGTGGGCGACCTGATAAAGCATGTATGGGTTAGGTAATATACACGCAGCTGAACTCTGAAACATAAAAACAATTTCAAAGGTTCTGTGACACACTGAGGAATTTGGAAACTTTGCTCTGAATTGCTTTTTTATGTAGTGAGGTGCATACAGCTACAATTATCAAGTTTCTCGCTCTGCTCACTGTTGTTTGGTCTAACTTGCCCAGCTAGGCCCTGCTTAGATTAGCAGCTGTCTGAGAAAAGTGTGCGGCTTCTTTATGCTTCCTTGAGTTTTTATGTAGTTTAGAGCTGCACTGCGTCAGTTAATTGGTCATTTCCTGTTTTCTGTTAGAGTCTGATTGGTATTTGAAGCACAGCTTTGAGAAAAGCTATCCCGCAGGAGGTAAAGGTAATGTGAGGAAAAGTGAAGTTGTTTATGTAATATACTACAACCTATTCATCAAGCCTTAGGATAAACTAGCAATAACCCTTGTATTGGCATCTTTTTTATGCCGGATTTCAACTTTAAAAAATCTTTTTACTACCAACAGCTTATTTATAGGCTGAAATTATTACATTGCAGTTGTTTTATTGGTGTTTTAAATGCCCATTTATAAAGCATCTCTTTCCTAATTTCTTTCCTTTTCTGAATATTCTGCCCATTTTGGGTAAACAGGGTAATCTGAGTTCAGATATCTCGCACATAAACCTGTCAACATTTGCTGGTTAAATTGGCTGAGCAAACAAATAAACAATGAACTCTAAATCTAAGCCATTTAAATCCTTTTTTTTTTTTTTTTAAATAAATGAATGAATTCCAAACTCTGACTCGGAAGATTTCTGACTCGGATTTCTCAACCATTCTGTCTACAACTATCTATTATTATTAAACACGATTTATATAGCGCCAACATATTATGCAGCGCTGTACATTAAATAGGGATGGCAAATGACAGACTAATACAGACAGTGATACAGGAGGAGAGGACCCTGCCCCGATCACTGTCTGTATTAGTCTGTCATTTGCCATCCCTATTTAATGTATGGCGCTATATAAATCCTGTTTAAAAATAATAATAATAGTCATTATCCCTCCAATCACACAGTTTGTTCGTGCTTCATGTAGAAGGTGCTTTGTAGGACCTACTTTTGATAGCACTGAATTTGCTTAATAGCTCTGAAGATAGACTATGAGAACAGTCAAAGTCATATGGTCAGCTCCTGTACAGTCATGGAACTCTAATTGTTCTATTCAGCAAAGAGAGCTCCTTAGCACTGCACTCAGTAAACACTGCTGCCCTAATCATTATGAGTAGGGTGGAAATGGGGTTTGTAGCGTGGAAATGGGGTTTGTAGCGCACACAAACAACAGGCAGTAGATAGCTGTCCCATAGTCATTGTTGGATTTATCAATTACAACAGTAGGCCTAGACATGGCAGATGCACCCATATAGCCCTAGCCTTAAAGAAACACTGTCCCTACTCCATGCATATCATGATTAAGGTTTTATGTAGACTCTTTGCTAATAGAACAGTTGATGTCAGGTCTAAAGGAGCCATGGTGTCAGGCTGGTGCACATTTCTGGAAATGTCTGAGGAAGTGAGAAATGCAGTTTGACCCATGCCATCAGCAAAAAAAAAAAAAAAAGTGAATCAGCCATAACTATTGGAATTGTGAACTAATTTACATAACATCCTAATCATTTTATGCATGTGGTGGTTATTGGCTTCCTTGTCTCTTACAATTGGTTTGAGAAGCACTGATTGGGACCTAGGATAATCAGTATCACCACACTTGCAGAACTACAACCTTCCATGCAATGTAGCAGGGAGCCACAGAAAATCTATCCTATCACTGTCGTAGACACTAGGCTTAATTTAATATTTTTTAAATATTTGTTTGATGGATCACCCAGGTTCTCCTATGACAGTGTCTTTTTGGGGAGTTTTAATAAATCATGGCCACGGAGTTCATCATATGGATGACAGTTACAGTATTTTGTTTCTCTTAGCAATAATGTACACAAATAATAATAAACAATTGGTGACTTCTTTCTATTACTTTATGTAGTGCAAAGTCCAAAGAATTAATAAAATTTTAGTTCAAGCTTGTAGAGAACATGTTCCTATAGATATGACTTTCTAATCTTTTTAACATGGGGAAAACCCTTAAAATAACAGTTTTTCAGAGAACCCTTTTTATAATTATCACATCCACATTGCACATAGCACGTGCAAGTGCGTAGATTTCACACACATTGCATGTAAGTGTGGTGGATATTAGGAAGAACGCTTCCTACATTGCTGGCCAGTGGGAAGAATGTCAACCTTACAAATAGCATAAATGATTATTTGTGTCACCTAAATTGACCTATGAGGCACAAACTGCTAATTGCTCAATGAACCCCCAGCAGCCTCTTGAGGAACCCTGGTTGAGAAATGTTGCTATGGATGTAGGATTCCCAATCGGGATTATTCATTTCTAATACTGACACTATCATTAAGGGAATATCGCTGACTGTTCTGTGATGGGACTTGTGAATAAATTGTGATGGTACTTGTGGGTAAATGTGAACAGCACCAGTAACCTACTTTTTCTTATAGTTTAAATTGTATTTCAATATTTTTAATAAAGTACCTAGGAAACAACATGAAGTAAATAAGTTGGGTCAGGTACATTTATAGATATAAAAGAAAACGAGTAAATAATAACATAAGAGGGTAAAAAGAGGGGTGTAGCTTACTACAACCTGGAATAAGTATTGAATCCACGGGTCTCATGTCTTATTACAGTTTAAATTGGATTGACAGAGCTAACTTGATATGTCCAGTTACAAAGGGCAAGTGTAGCACTTTTTCATCCACCGGTGTCTGTATACAGATCTGAAAAAGGAATGCACACAAGCTCTCTCACTAACAAAATAAGCAGCCATGTGCTGAGTGGCCAACAGGTGAGGTGACAACATCATTTCTGCCACCCGTGGAAGGCTGCTGCCTGACTAAATATTCTCACCTAACCTCTTGGTAACAATGCTTTTACTGTCACCTTTAGATTAATCTGTCACCGCACGGGTGATTTTCTGATCCAGGTAAATAAGCACTGTTTTTGAGGAAGGATTTATTGTCACTGAGACATTACCAAGTATTATTCCAGATGGGCAGAAATGGAAAGGGCCCTAATGCTCCCAATCTATTTTAATGTTTTTGTCTGAAACAATCTATTTTCAGTCCTAATTTGCCTATTCTAGAAGATTTCTTTGTACTGAAAGTGAGCAGATTCCTTGATACACTTCAAGACCTGGTATCTGGCAAACTCATTTCCAAGCTAATCTGACTATGCTATGGCAATTGGCACCTTTAATAACAAGGTTGTCTCAATTGTTTGTAATTGTTTCAATTTGGTTAAAGAATTCAAATTTTTACAGATGTTTCTAGAAATATTATAAGCTTAAATTATATCTAATGCAACAACCTAGATTTGGAGTAGGGGAAACCTAAACCCATCAGACTTTTATATGTTTTATGTTGGAATGTTGGAGGAATTTCCTTAATTTTCTGTTCTGGATGAAAGACTTCCCCTCTGTTTCTGTTCTAGTGACAACTTTAAAATAAAAGGTTTCCCATAATATTCTGTTCTGGTTGCAATGGTAAGCAGGAACACATAGCAGGTCTATTTTATCTGCTATAGTCCTCTTTTGTCACCCAAGAATCAAAACTATGTAGGAATGTAAATGTCAGAAATCCCAGGAATTACGTATCTTTACATTTAAAACATCAATGTCTGAATGCAAATTAACTGCCAGGGTTAATGACACATCACAAGTGCACCTATAGGGATTGCTACATTTTCAAAGAAGAGCTCTGTTTTGTAAACAGGCTGACATTCTATAATAGTGAAGACAGACATTCAGCTGATCATATCTTCAGTTTACCTAGAATCCTCCTTAATCTGTACACATTTCTGTTATATATACAGCAGTCAGTGGGGAAGTGATGAAACTCTATTATTGATTTAAATAACAAAAACAACAGTAAGCGTTGCAGAGTTAGAAAAAAAATCATACAAGTTAAGGTGGGAGCTGTTCTCAATACATACTTGGATTTTTGTCATTGGGAAATAAAGGTTTCCTTACAATTGCCTGAATTCAGATTATGGTAAATGTTACACCAGACCTAAGGAAAATCATTTAATAGATCATTGGCTAACCGTTGAACCTTGCACTCACTGTCATCTGTCACCACCACACACTGCCCAAAAATCCTGATTTAACTACATTTAACTACTTCCCTGGGAAAGTTATTAACTTCAATGAAAATGAAGGGCCAACCAGATTTGCTTGCTATGTTTTCTCTAAGATAAAATATTTACATCAATGGCGTTTTAGAGCTGTAAAGGCACCGACGTACAAGCACAACCAGAGCTGATGTACAAATATATAACTGTTTCTATCAATTATCTATCTGTATGGCTGTGTGGGGATAAGAGTACCATAAAAAGCTGAATCAGAGATTGGAATAGGCAGATGTTTGCTATCCATGTTAACAGTCTTCCAGGTGCATCAAAACGAAAGGTGTGCAACGTCTTATGGCAGGTTTTCTCTAAAGGGTAGTCACTTTCTGAGTAGAAAAGCCTGTTGATGCCAGCATGTTGTAAAGACCCTTGCTTTATGCTTGGAAGCAGCAGCCTCACTGCAGTGGTAACTCACACCCTCTGCTTAGTCAGAGCTTTATTAGCCTAGCCAATGCAAAATGCTGGTTGTGGAGCTCTGGACATGGTTTTGTAGAGAAATAAATGCCTCCAAACAGAAATCAAAACAACATGCTTTAAAAAATGTTTTCACTTAGGTCAGGTTCCCAATGGTTATACTCATAACGTTGGTCCTTTCATGTGTGTTATCATGGGAGGACAGAAGAGTCGGTAGAAAGATGGTGCTGCAAGACCTAATGCAGAGGAGCACCAGAAAAGAAAGACAACAACACAAGATTTGCAGGGGGTGTAATTATGTTTATAAAAGACTACAGCCACAAAAATAAGTGAACATTTACAAAAATACACGTAGGAGGAAGCTCCAGTTTAAAGCAAATTCACTATTCAACATTTACCTAATCAAAAGTGAGGAAGATTTTTGGTTCAAAAGATGATGGGAATTGAAGAGTAAGGAAGGGGTGGGTAAGATATAAAGGTAACAATCAATCAGTCTTCTTCATTCATAGTTAAGCTAACTATATACTAAGCAATGTTTTAGATTGATTAGACAAAACTGTCTAATTGATAAAAATATCATATTATCAAATATATTATTATCATCAATTTTTGGACAGAATATTCTAATTTAGTCAATTGATTATTCATCGTTTTAAAATCAAAACCATATTTTCCATCGCAATTCATATTTCAGTTAGATATAATGGTGAAAATTATTATAATACCAGTTAATTATTGGGCAAGTAGATGGTATATTGAATATTTGTACTTGATCACAATTCATCAAATTTAATCATAAGTAAGATCAAAACACAAATAAAAATTACAACCGAGAGAAAATCACATCGCAGTCAGAATACACTGACCCTGATTTATTAAAGCCCTCCAAGACTGGAGAGGTAACACTTTCATCAGTAAAGCTGGGTGATCCAGCAAACCTGGGATGGATTTCTTAAATGTAATTTGCTATTTTTTAGAACATGTTTTCAATCCTGGACCAGATCCATTCCAGGTTTGTTTTTACTGATGATAGTGTATCCTCTCCAGCCTTGAAAAGCTTTAATAAATGAGGCCCAATGTATTTGGGAGTGTTAACCAATCATGCCAAACGCAGTTAATTTTTTTTTTTTTTATAGGAGAGCAGCTTTTCTAACATGCATTGGTTAAGGTCTCAGACCACAACTTAGGAAGTAGGCAGACACCCAGATTCTGCATTGATGATATTAGGTTTGGCTGCTGGTAAAACATGCATTACTATAGTTTTATGCTAGTCTAAGCCAATGTGATTTAATATCGGGAAGCAGGACATAATGTCCCTGAGATAACATCTAGAAGAGTAGTTTTATTTACACATTAAACACTGAACTGACTGAGCTGATTTCAAGTGTATGGGATAAGAATGTGCCAGCCTTTCAGATTTTGCTGATCTACCAGATGTGATTCAATGTTGCCACCTATGTAAAAAAAGAAAGAACAAAATAGGAGATTATTGTGAAATATATTAAGAGGCTTAAACTGGAGATAAGAAAATGAGCACAAAATTGAAGCAATTGCCCATATACGCCTAATATGATTTTTATTATTTCTATTGACTTAAAGGTAAATACTGATTAACTGCAATTGGTAATAACCCCACTTTGACGAATTACAAATACCTACAAAACATTAACTTTTACAGTTTAGCTATGAGATGATAATGAGATGATCTCAACTACAGTTTACAAGTTTACACTCCAATTTAACCATTGAATATGACTTTTTTTTATTTTTAGGAGAAAACCTACAGGTTACCAATTACTGTGATGTTTATAGTTGTAGAACAAGTATGCAGATATACAGACACACAATTACAAACAGGTTTGTATGGTGCAGCCTGGGATGTCCAGAGGCTCAAAAAAAAACATATATTTGGGCTCACTGGTTTGTAATTAATCCTCAAAGTTGTATATTAAACCTCATACAAATAATAATAATGACAATGCAAGTTAAAAATATCTTTATACTTTAATTATAGGGAGGAATGCTGTTTTCTTTTAGAAACGAATGCCGCACTAGTAATGTATCAATAAGAAATGGCGCTGGAACTGAATAGTATCTGTATGCTCATGGTATGCTTGAAAGGTTTCTAGGTGCTAAGTTAATTACCTTTTACCAACTGACCCTAACAAAATTGCATGCAAAGGTGCCCATACTGTATGTCTTTTGAGGAATAAAGATAAACAGAACATGGAAGGTAAACCTGTACTCTTCATACACATATTTTGTTATTTACATTTATTTGTGTTATTAATAAATTTATGTCCAGCTATACCTTAAAGGATGGTATAATTCAATCAATGGACATTAGAGGCGTCCAAGCTGTTCTGTGGAAGTCTAGCATGAGGTTGAATAAATACTTCTGCAGGTTACTAGACAAATGATTAGGAGCTGATTTTCACTCCTCCCCAGCTAAACATTTGTGCTGGTCACTGTGACATATGGCAAGCTCCAAAGAAAAGGTGATTTCTTTTTAGGATGAAGTGTTGGGTAAAGAATATGTGAAATTGGATTCTTAAATTTACACTACACAGTTGTTCTATTGTGTCAAGCAGAAAATATTTTGTGCTCATTACCTAGCTTTACATACACAGATAATGAAGCAAATAGGCAAATGTCCTAAAGTTGAACTCAGTTGAAGCATAAATAGCTGTAGTTATAGTTTTTAATTAATCCTTTTCTTCATAGTACTTCACAGTACAACCCAAAATTCTCCTTACTTGACAGTCTGCTGAAAGTGAGGACCACTGCCCTCTGTACAATCTATCATGAATGCTGCAGCCAGACTTAGCCAGACTTATCCATCCTTCCCTCGGCTCCTCTTCCGCTGCATCTCTTTGTAATTCTCTCCATTGGCTTCCATTTCACCCTAGAATCAAATTCAAACTCCTGCGCTTTCCCTTCAAATCCCTACACAGTTATTGTCCCACTTACATTTCTGATTTGGTAAAAATATACTCCCCCTGCAGCTCTCTCCGCTCCTCCAATGACCTACTAATGACTTCCTCACTCATAACCTCATTACACGCACGGATACAAGACTTCTCTATAGCTGCCCCAACTCTCTGGAATGGTCTTCCTCGTCCTATTCGGCTTGCTCCTACTTTCTGCTTATTTAAAAGAACGCTCAAAACCCATTTTTTCAAACTTGCCTACCCATCATCTTCTGTCTTTTGAAACCATCACTACTTCCCACCACTACATATCTCCCATTCTATTGTGTGTGAAATTCCCCCACCTACTAGATTGTAAGCTCTTCGGGGCAGGGTCCTCTCCTCCTGTATCACTGTCTGTATTAGTCTGTCATTTGCAATCCCTATTTAATGTACAGCGCTGCGTAATATGTTGGCGCTATATAAATCCTGTTTATTAATAATAATAATAATAATAATATTAATCTACCTCCAGTGGTCCAACATACCCCCTGCACAGCCACAACCATTGTGCTTTTTTCAGCAAAGCTCACGGTCCCTTAAGGTTGGACCACAGGGGTCCTCATCTTCAGTGGGCTGCCAGGGAGGGAGTCTGAAGCAGCGTTATGAGGCATGAATTACCAGAATAACTAACAAAATTTAAAAGTAGTCAGAGTTCATTGTTAATTTAATAAATTATTCTGCTAGTCATAGTCAAAGAGGTAAATAGTCAAATGTTGGGGTGATATTCAATACCTTAAACATTATATATGGAACATCCTGGTAAATGCGAGTGATTTGTTATGTCCAGGTAAGATGTGGAAAAAAACAGTATGTACAAAGCATTTTCAGACAACAATCTGAGTGTGAAGGATTTATCAGTTGCTTTTTCCTGACTGGAGGACAATATTATTGATGTTGGCATTACCTAACATCTCATCTCAAGTGAGTAAGGGTCCATTCATGGAATATACATATGAATTTTTGCAGATATTGAGTATGCTTTTCATCATAAATCAGTACAACACCATAGCATGCATTTCCATTGTGCTGCTAGGAATAGAGACCATATCCTCCTCCAAATTGTTTTTCTTTTCTTCTAGGAAGTAAGTTTCTGTGTATTTTCTGGAATATCATCATTAAGATTTCAGATATGTTCCTTTTATAATGAATCATCTTTGCTGCTGATATAGATACTTTGTAGAACAAGTGAAGAAAAGAGGTCAGTGCTGTGCTAAGGGTGGTCTTGTAACACAACAATACAATTGCAGGATCAACACATATCTATAATCAAGCTATGTGTGTAATTAACAACTGTATATGAAAGTAAAAACAAGACATAAACTGGATTGTCACAAATAGGATGTAAGTTGCGCATAAAAAAAGAGACAATATTCAAAAAAAATCATCTGAAATAGACTTTAAAATACCCTGCTCTTTCTTAGTTTCATATACACCTATTGTTGCATACGATTGAAATTCCTTTGTTTAGTTATGCAGAGCAACTAAGGTCTGAAACTCTATATGATTTACAGCAATGTGGGCTGCTTCATCAGGAGAGGTAGGAATAGATACCTAGATTAAAAAGACATAAAGATTCAGATCGACCCCTATATCAAGATAACTAAGAATATATATCAATGTATAATAAACACAACATTTATATTTATGAAAAAATCACAATGTTTGTATTGGTTTAGAAGGCCTAGGGCAACAAAAGACAAAATCAACCCATGACTTGGACTGCACGGCCCAAGGTCTTAAAAACCCTATCTTAAGAAAAAGAACCATATATACATATAGCATAAGTTGTCTATGTATGAGATTCATTCTAATGTAGCCATAAAGGAGAACGCTTATTGGCAAGTAAATTCTAAAGTGGTTTAAAAATAAGGATTAGATGGATTAAATCCTTATGAGTAGTAAGTGTTAGGTTTATTATACATTCATATACCTCTTGTAAACTTTTAATGTATGGACACAGCAACTATTCTAGCATAGCATAGTAATCATTTCTACAAAAAAGGCTATAGACTATGGGACTAGGGAGAACTATATATAGACTATGGGAAACGCTGAAAAACAAAAATTTGTGGTGCTAACACTAGATTTCAGAAGTTCTGTTGTTTTTGATTAGAAAATCTCTAAACTTAACCCTAATCTAATGAACCCATGCAAGCTTGCTGAAAGCTACCTCTCCAGCACTGAGATTTCACAGTTGCTTGCTACAAAAATAGTTTAGTGTTAAACAATGGATGTAATATTACTCATGATGAGCTATGTTAGGGTTACTTTTGATCTATGTTGTAGGCAAGTTAGTTTTTATGTATTCTGAGTTTTGATTGTTGCTATTTATTATAGTGGTAGTAAGGGAGGGAAACTCTTCTTTGTTGCCTAGCAATACTATATGAAGGAAACTGAGAGGACCTAGAATGTAAGGAATCATTGGATTAAGATTCTGTCTGCAGCTGTTACCATCCAGTTTTTACAATAATGCTGTCACCGTCCTATTGATAAGTCAGTTGTCAAGACATATCGCAACAAAGAAAATGTCAGGAACATCATGCAAAGGTATTTTAATGACTCACTGCACAGAAATACTAGCAGAGAGAAAATAAAAATACAGTCTATGACAATACTTACTGTCAAAAATAACCATCCTAAAAACCACAATCTATATAAATTTAATTTAAAAGATGCATGGTTTCACCTACTGATTAGAAAACTGGTGTCCTCTTCCTCTTTTGCTTCCATGCCATTGTCTTTGTCCTGCTAAATTAAGAATTGAAAAAGCTGAAAATACTACCTAAAAAGATACCACTGACATCAACAGCTCCTGATTTGCAGTATTTCATATTGAGACCAATTAAAAGGGCTATCAAAGAATGGCAACTAAACAAAAACAGGAGTTTTTTTCCCTGTTTTTAACCCCAGCACACTTATGCTTTGGGGTTTACTGCACCCCTCCATACCACACAGAGAGCCATGCACTTTGATAACAAGTAGGAATGACAGGATTAAGAATACATTAATCATTCTTTTTTTTTTGACTCTAGAAAACTAAGGGGTATCTGGGGGTGTTTAAAAGCTTTTGCATAACATAAAAACTGACCAACAGCCATTATAATTTCCTTCCTAAGTGAACTTGACTATGACCTGCTGAAGTGCATGCAATTATCTGTCTTATGCTTTGTACACACGTCATAATTGCCTCAGGGCTGATATCAGACAGGAATCTGGCGTGTGTACATCACTCATGTTTCATGGATCCGGACCCCCAAACGATAAGCGATTGTAATAAAAGTATGGAGAGGGGAGAGAGCGCGTTGGGTGCCACTCCATTGTTCTCCCCCTCCATAAAGCTCCAGAGTATGTACAGTGCTTGTTCATGCATCGTGCATGTAGGATATAAAGGTTCAATAATTTACCATAAACAGTTCTTGGTATTAAGAATGTAGATAAAGATTTGTCAGCCAGCTGGATACATTCCTTACAGCTACACATTTGGCACATGTGGAAATTCGACAATAAAGCACTGAAACGATGGGAGCACAGCCAACCCTCACAGTATCTACCTTCAATACAAAATAAATTTAGAAAATTTGGCAGCTGATGGCTGTCTTCCTAGCATTGAATAAGCACCCCTCCACAGCCAAAATATGAGCTATTATATACAGTCACAGGTAGTGCTCCTTTTTATAAAGGGTTCAACTCTTAGTCATTAGTCTCTTTAGAATAGACCCACATACTCACATCTTACCCATAGCCAACAACCATTCATAGCTGGTAGCTGTACACATTGGGTGCAAGTTACACTTTAAACAGCAGCACTGGCTATGTAAACTGAACTTTTTTTTAGCTTCTCAACACATTAGAGATCTGCTACCTTGGTTTCTTCTGCTGTAATCATAATTCTCTTGGTAAGGACCTTCTGTGTGTTCAAAATGTGCAGGCTGACCTATGTAAAAAGAATTCAACAATTATTTTTACTATTAATCTTACACTAAAAGATGTATTGTTTTCCACAAAATAATAGGTAATTGCTGAATGCTTTTCCTGAAAAGTATCTAAATTACTTTGGTGGCTTACTTGTGGGTCTGGAAAAATGACTCCACTCTTTTCTTTCATTAGAACCAATATTTGTTTTTTTTTTTAAATATAGCAGTTTACAGTGTTAAAAAGCGTTTTGCCAGGAACCTTTAAATTAGTTTTACTTTATATTAGACATACAAATAACATTGATAAAGGACTGGTATTGACATGTACTATGCATCACTGTGTCTCCAAGACTGGAGAAGATAGACTATCACGGGCGAATCTGGGTGATCCAGCAAACCTGGAAGGCTTTCTTTAAAAAAAAAAAAAACACACTTGGTATTGGCTGGCAAATATTTTCAGGCCTCGACCAGATCAATTTCAGGTTTGCTGGATCACTCAGGCTCTCCCATGATAGTCTAAGCTAATTATAAATCAGGCCCACCTCCTATGCTCGTAGCACATATAGTCAAATACTCTAGTTACATGCAAAAATATGTATAACATAATTGTGTGTTTAAAATGATGTAGACTGAATTTTGTTTTAAATAGTATAGTTTTCTTTTTTTACATTTTTATCCTTTTCACTGCCGGAACATATGATCCCCTTACCTACAGTCTAATAAAGTATTTGTACACACAATGTGAAAATGTACAGGTGTACATATGAAACAGTGGGTACACCTTTTAAAACAAGGTGACTGATTTTTTTTAAAGCTCTCCAAGGCTGGAGAGGATACACTTTCATCAGTGAACCTAGGTGATCCAACCCAATGTGTTGTGGACTGATAAATCAGAAATGTTTGTCCACAGTAAAAGTAGAAATATTTGCTATAAAGAGAGAACCCCAGAAGCAGCTTTAAAAAGCGGTGATGAAAAGGTTACAGTTTGGGGTTACTTTGCTGATTCAGGGTCTGTGGAGCTTACATCCAGTAATAACACTTTATGGGGCAGGTGGGGTTCTTGATATTGTTGTTGTAAAAAATAAAGCAAATTCAACATGTATTTACATTTCTGGTTTTATTTTGGTAATCACCTATACTGTAGAATATGTTAACAGAAATACCTCTAAAATTTTGTTGCTGTCTATGAACATTCCACTGCTGGTTTCTTTCGTATCGATATGCGTGCTGGGGATTGTATTCAAATTGCTGATGTCTTCTATAGGAGCCACCAGAATTCCCAGAACGGGACCTTACTATACAAAAAAAAAAAAACAAAGACAAAAATCAATTGGTTAAACTTTACTTTTTGACCGAATCACATCAATAGTTATTCATACTGGTAAGGCAGCTTTGGCTGACACAAATCATTACTATGTCGGTACTTAATATTTGATTGAACCTTCTAAATAGTTTATCATACTGGCACATTAGTTTTGAATGAACCTCAGAAAGATTTTATCCTACAGGTCCTTGATTTTATACACAATCCTATCATATTGGCAAATCCTCTTTTGTTTGACCCTCAGCATGCTCATTATAATGACCCCCATCAACAATCTTTCAAAGTGATATTCTATTTTTGACTGACTAATACCTTATTGTACAGACACTTCTCTGTTTTTCAACTGAGCCACAGTATTGGTTTATCATTTTAATTTTTCATTTTGGCATGACCAACAGTAACAGTTAATCATACTGGTGTTTCATCAACATTATTTAATGTAATATGTCTATGAAAACTAATATACAGTACATACAGAGTTTGTAGTATTATAATGTGAAAGGGTGGAGGACATTTATGTTATGAAAAGGTCTTTATCTAAAGTGGGCATTCACCCTAACAAAAATCACACTCTGGTAAATATAGTAATTCAAATATTCTATGTAAACATTGTTTTAGGAACTTTCGATCTGGGTTTCATTGTTATACACAGAAAGTTCAAATGATATCAGTTATTGGCTAACTTGAGTTAATAAAAATGCAAGTTTTTCATCACTTTCAGCAATTTAAATAACTAAAGTTAGCCATTAAATGATATCATTTGAACTATAATTGTTGCATTAATTAATAGCAAATACAGTACAAGACTCTACTATGGGTATATTCAGTAAATATAATATTTATATTTAGCCACCTTGAAGACACCCAGTAACCAACTCATAACAAAAATGCTGGTAAGGTCGCAGAAAAATCAAGTATTTTTGGTAGGGCTGTGGAATTGGGGTTGATGGTACATTTTTGTTCACTACTCCAGATACCCAATAACTAACTACTCAGCTGGGCAGCTATGGAAAAGTTTTTGTTGAAATGAATGATTTGGTAAGAGGACAAATGATTACATTGACATGGGCGCTTACAACACCCAACATTTATTTATATGGTATAAACTTTACTTCAAAAGGAAAAATACACTTTTTTAGGTGATAGTTGGAGTCCGCCTTTCTTATGTTGCTTACTTACTCTAAATTATTCGAAGATGACTATTCTTCTCCAGTGTCAATTTAGGACCACCCTGTTATTAAACAATCAGTGATTGCATAGCAGAAAGAACAGCATGGGTACCCAGGTTAAAGTGGAACTAACCACTTAAAACAATTAGGATGGTAGAATTGAAATGGTTGAATCTAAACATGTAAGAGAAGGAGGAAGATTATGGTGGTGGTGGCACTTATCAGGGACAAGTGAGTTGACAGAGGGTTTTGTTCTGCTTTAGGGAAGTAGATAATAATCATATCTACTGGCAGCATCAATTAATACAAGGGAACTCTCCTTCTCTCTGGGCACTTTTAAAAAGTTTAGAAATGTTGTTTTATATGTAAAGTCAATAAAAAAAATAGATTGGAATGTGTTTTTTTACACTGGGTAAGTGCAGTTTATACATCATCATGGCTGCCACTGCTCATTACAGATCTATGAAAATGACAAATATGTATCAATGTAGAAGTAAATCTATTACTTGAGATATAAACAATATGTAGTGGAGTCTCTAAAACTCCACTATAATATTAAATACATTTTTTGAGAATGTCTTTATTTCATAATTCCCTCCCGCTATTTGACTGAGTTATTTGTCCTAACACATCATTACATTGAATGATAATTCTGAAATACAAAAACAAATTTCTACCATGTGCCCACGCAGCAGAATTATCAGGCTCCCTTCTGAAAGTATCTATTTTTTATTAGAATCACAGTGAATGCTATATGGATTAGGATACAACAATGGTAATGTCATCCGGAAGCCAAGAAAAAGCAAGTATATGTGTTTAAACCAAAACTGTGTCAACAAAAAAAGAAAAATTTCATAGAGAGCTTGTCATACAACACAAGAAGGGAAGTGATGTGGATGTGCTTATAAATCACATTGGGATTCAATGAATAAACCTGAAATCTTCACTCATCACGAACATGGCCATGCTATTGATGTAAGTGATATGCACATTTATAAACTTAACTAATGGCTCAGCAACATTCTATGCGTGTCACCTTAACAAAAAGCATTAGAAAAGTAAACAGTACCTAGTGTTTCAATGCAGTTGCATGCCCAAAAGGATTTCAACATCTTGGCTTGATGCTGCCCAAACAACAAATTGCTGTATGTCTTGGCACTTCCATTCAATCCTTTCTGACTAATAGACAAATACTAAACCAGGCCATGTCTATGCTTCTGCCATGTCTACAAAGCACCATGCCTTGTCAGCACTCAAAGTGCATGCAAAGCCAAAACTTTTTTTTACATTTAAAATAGAGGAGGGAAGGGTTAAATGCTATCATATTTTTTTTCTGTATATGCTTTACTAGAGAGATTCTTCTTCACTCCCTATCCTAAATCTGAAACAGCAAAGGATAGGAATTGTTTTAAAAGTGAACAAAATTTTTAATAACAGAGAGTTGTCATGGTACTGGTGTCCCTTGGAAGGATTATCTAGCAACTCTGATAACAACTTAAAATGTTGGATATTCCTTCATTTAAATTTTCTTTCTAGAAATTTAGGACAGGGTCAAATCATTGCCTACTTTATCTAAAATTAAAAAGATACGCAAAGACTCAGCTTTTACATTATCCAATGAAGCTCCTCTGCTGATATGTGAACTCGTTTTGTTGCTGTGATTTACTTTCAGCCGTTAGAAAAGTGATTAATAACACAAAGCAGAATTCCTGCAACTCTATTAATAATTAAAAGTCGTCAATGACAAAATCACTGTCCAGACAATACCCTTACTAGCTGAATGCAGAGGCTGTTCCCAAGCCAATGGGATCCAGGCTGCCAGTCCAAGTTTTTACCCCTCCCTCTTAAACACATTACTAACAGTAAAAATGTTACCTTTTACCAAAATTTGTCCTTCTGTTATCTATTCTCTGGACTTCAGTTGTTCACTGTTCTTGCAAGCAAGGCCTAAGTTTTTATGTGACATCATTGCCAATATTTGTATTGTATTGCATACTTCTTTGAACACTTAAAATTGTACTATTAGTGGGAACATCCTCAATGTTCACATGGGATTTAAGGACTGTGAAAAAATAGACCTGAGTTTCTTCCTCCATTAAGATCTGGATGATAAACTGCTAGACTTTAAATTGCTAAAACCCAAAAAGTACCTATTATAAAAAATTAGGTTTAAAAAGTATTTTTGCCCTGTGCAAAGTATTGGAGCCCTGTGCCACTCAGCATTGGCACCAGCACATAACAGAGGGGACCTCTGTTTTTAGGTGAAACCCCACTTAAAGTACCCCTTGTCAATGCAGACTGGTATCACAGGGGGCTGCACGCTTCCTTGCTACTGGGTCCACATACAGTTTAAATCTTGGAGGGAGGTAGAAAACAGTTTTTTTCTGTTTGTTTATACAAATTTAAAAAAAAAGTAATTACTAAAAAAACAAAACTTTAGCACTCTATTTTAGTAACACTTAATCTAATATAATTACATACGCTTTAGATTCTCCAGTGTGTTGAACTACTATACAGGACAGTGTTTCTCAACCAGGGTTCTGTGGAACCCTAGGATTCTTCCATAGGTTGCTAAAGGTTTTTTTAAACAATGAGCAATTTGTGCCTCTCAATTCAGTTATCATCAATACCAACAAATTTATAACTCTCTGTACAAGTGGCCTTCTTCTTCCCCCTGGCCTGCAATTTAGGAAGCATTTTTCACACTGACCACTACAATAATGTACTATGGCCAATGAATATAGAAATTATAGCAGGGGTTCCCTATGAATGATTGAATGATATTTCAATACTTTTCTGCTATGTTACAAGATAGATTGATCAAGTTTTAGAAAGTCTGGGATGATTGGGATGCATATTATGCAACTATAACATCTTAACAGGTCAAGAGAGTTGCCCTCCCCCCTACCAACTTCCCCTCTTGTTTCTCACCCTCTCCCTTGTTAAGCACTACCTATACCTAATAAAGACCTTGATGTTATATTGATGTTTGCCTTGATAGCCCGCCGCCCCCCCATTACAGTATCTCCACACAACTGTCATCTGGCAAAAAGTCCCTATTCCTTCCTCCCCCAACTTATTTGTGTTATGTGTCAACTACACCTACCTTTTGATGTTTAATTTTAATGTGAAAATATTACAATACAATAAATACAATTACAATAAAAAATATATTTCAAGGGGTTCAAGGTTGAGGTAGGCTGGTAAATAATATAAATAAATCAATAATTTAATTAGATTCTTGTACTGTACAGAAATTGGACAGTTGGATTAAGACTGCTTCTGATACAAAACTCAAAGCTAATCCTGTTATTTATTACAAGGTTAGTTCTATGTATTATATGTATGTTTTATATGTAGGATAGGCTTTGTATGCAGAACATCATTTAATGCACCTTCAGTTATGCAGCCTAAAAAACAATAAAACTTACTGTGGAGAAAACGATCTACAATAAAAAAAAGTTCATCTGTTTTTGTCATTTTTTTTATAAACAAGAAATAGAATGCTACAAGCCTGCAATATGGCACACATTGTTGTACTTTCCATAGCCAAAACAACATACCAATACCTGTTGTTATGGGATGCAACCAAAGTATTTTAAAAAGTCTACACAAACAATTTAATAACCTGCTACAGTGCACTTGCCAATGCTTTAAATACAAAAGGTGAAAGTCCGTAAGTCTGTTTATCAAGTGCTGTAATAACATCAACAAATGCTAATAACACTGCCAACAGCCACAGGCAAAGCACAGAAGAATTTTTAAAATGTGTCTTTTTACTGCACTGAGGAATGCATTGATCTTATCGTATAGGGATATATACTAATTGTCCTACTAACCTGACAACTGCCAGTGTTCTCCTTTGGGGTCTGGCTTCAAGGTCCTGCCCTGTGTTGCACAAGCATTGACAATCAGTGTCCGCAGCTTCTTAAACTGTGTGATTAATGTTTCCTGTGTGTTGAATAATTTTGTGTTATAAACTGAGCGTACTTCAAAAAAAGATGCTATAAAAAACTAAAAGAATATAAATGCTTTTATTACACAGTATACACAAATGTATGGCAAACATCCTGCACATGTCCCTATATTCTGTAAATACTGGTGAAATTGCTTATATCTTCAGAGCAGTGATTGTGAACCTGAAAAAATAAAACATATCTAGAAACCATTTAGGTAGTTATACCTTGTGAGTTGTTTTGAAAGTATTCTGCAATGGAATTCATACCATGGATAAAAGGATCACTACACAGAGAAGGCTGAATTTGTATATCCTACAGAATACAATGGCCCACTTTTTAAGTAAACACACAAATGCCACAAGTTTGGACAATGCGAGCATATGATGAGGAAAACACATAAGTAAAGTTAGAGAGAACTGAAAGTCAAAACTATTTATATTTAGAAATTTTTAGCTGAAGGTATAAACCAGGGTTCCCCCAGAGGTTGGTAGGGGTTCCTTGGGCAATTAGCAGTTTGTGCCTCTCAGGTCAATTACCACTGACACTCATGACCTTTTTGGCTATCTGTAAAGTTGACATTTTTCCCACTGGCCAGCCATGAAAAAGGCATTCTTCCTACCAACCACCACTCTAATGTACTGTGAGCTGTGTGTATAGTAATTCAGGGATTCCCCAAAGCCTAAAAGTCTTTTTCAAGGGTTCCCCTATGTTAAAAACACCGGTATAAGCACATCTAAATCTTCCTGCAAAAATTAGGACTTGTCTCTGTCCCTCCCATTGCTCACATCTATCTAATATGTTTCATGTATTTTCACCCTGTACTCTTGAAATAAATTTTCAGGCCTTAGTGAATCCCTGCAAAAACTACAGGAGGTCAATGTAAAACAATAGTGGTTAGTGGAAGGAATGGCCCCAAAAGATAGCTAAAAGTCATTTGCTATTTGTTAGCAAATGTTTTCAGTCCTGGACCAAATCTCTTTCAGGTTTGCTCAGGTCCACTGATTAAAAATTGTATCCTCTCCAGCCTTAAGGTGCGTACACACTTCCAATTTTTATCGTTCAAAACGAACGACGAACGATCGATTGGGCAAAAAATCGTTCGTAAAAAAGTAACCAACGACGCCGACGAACGAGGAAAGTCGCTGGAAACAAACGACCGGACTGGCGGATCGGATGACGATCGTTGAACATCGTTCGTGTGTACGGTCGTTCGTTGATCGTCCATGATCTGAGCATGCGTAATGAACGAACGTTCGTTCACTTTCCTGTCGTGCACATAGTTCCTCTATTGTTCAAACGATCGTATCTATTGTGTGTACAATATCTACGAACGATCGTGACGTTATCTCTATGTGCAGGATCGGTGCTATACGATCGTTCGTAGATATCGTGCAGGATCGTTCGTTTTCCAACGATAATAATTGGAAGTGTGTACGTAGCTTTAGAGAGCTTTCCTTAATCAGGCCCACTGAGTTTATGTTACTGACTCTACAATGTGGCAGTGGCCAAAAAAGATCACCATCACATGGGGGGTGGTCAGTTAGTCAAAGCATAAGGAACCCCTAGAAACCTCTGGAAGAACCCTGGTAGAGAGTGATAATCTAAGATTATGGTGTCAGGTTAAATGTTGGTATTACTGAATAGAGAGATGCACTCGAGTGTGTCTTGAATTAGGCTAAGTACACATGCCAAACGATTCTTGTCCGATTATCGTTTCAGAGCTAGTATCGAATGAGAATCTGATGTGCGTACAGCGGCTGTCCGACATTGTACATGGATGCATGAATGACGAACGACCTCAATGCAAGTGAACAGGAGAAAGAGTAGCAGGGTGCCACTCGCTCGTTCTCCCTCCTCCCTTCCCCATAAAACAGAACGACGCTGTATGTGCCTCTTTCAGTCTTTTATCATTGGAAAGGATCGTGAAAGATCCTTTCTAACGACAAAAATCTAACGTGTGTACATAGCTTTATTCCTTAGTTTTAGAAAGATCTCTGCCATTTGCAACTTA
Source organism: Pyxicephalus adspersus (assembly GCF_032062135.1). Classification (NCBI taxonomy): domain Eukaryota; kingdom Metazoa; phylum Chordata; class Amphibia; order Anura; family Pyxicephalidae; genus Pyxicephalus; species Pyxicephalus adspersus. The sequence goes on from NC_092861.1 coordinate 114,152,878, forward strand.
TTCAGGTCTCACAAACATTCAAACACCTCTCTCTGTAACCCACTTACAGATTAAAATGATACGTGGTATTCCAATTCATCAAATGTAAATAAACACAGCTGCACACAAATATTTCCTGGTTATACAATAAATAATAGCTTCTTTTATTCAATAAAAGTTTTTGTTTCCAGATCAAGATGAAACAAATACATTTTTCTTTAGAAAAAAAGGCTGAAGATATTTTTGTTAAAATTCATCAGTGATCCTACATGTTCCAGACTTGAATTGCATGAATGGTCCTCCAGTTCTAAGAGCTGTGGGTGCCCCGTCTATTCTCTGACATGTCTATCACTAGCTGACACACAGAAGCTCCATGAAGACTCTTGCACAATGATCGCCTATGAAGTACATATAAGACTATGTATTGGGCCACTGTAGAAAGGTGGACAGGCTTTGTGATGATAAACCATTAATCACATTGCCACGTAGAAAATGTATTTGCACAGGTGCTTCTGGAATGCGGAGCCAATCATGGCCAGAAAGACAAATACTCTTTTCTGCATGTTTAAAATATGTTTTGTATTGTTCATGATTTCAGAAATGAGTGGATGAACATAATGACCGACTGGAAAACAGGTAAACAGAATGTCTTAGCCAACAACAGGCAATGTCAAGGAAAAGCTTAACATGCTTTGGTTGTATTTGAACCTTTTAGTTTTCACTTAACCTCCAGCACAGAAAATTTCAGCATACATACTAACAGGAAAAAAAGGCAAAGGTGGCCACATGACCAAGGACATTCCTGAATGATTCCATTAATAATCTCTTTGTGGGTAGTGTGCAAAAAGGTAAATTTGCTCATTTGCAGTTTGGAATATTTATTTTTTTTAAGCACAATTATTCTTCTGAATTAAATTAAAAGGGAATAGTATCCCATAACACTATACCTTCTTCCCCCACAGGGTAAAAAAAGCACGATTAGACATCAATATGTACGGCTTGCTTAAATCTTATTTGTTAACAGAAAAATATGCTGAACTTTAAAATGCCTATTCTGACTTTCACACTTTGACTATTTTGCACAGAAAAAGAAAAAATGTAACTAGACTTATGTCAAACATTGTATGATCTTTAATTCAATAAAAATATTAGGCCCGATTTATTAAAGCTCTCAAAGACTGAAGAAGTTAAACTTTTATCAGTGAAGCTGGGTGATCCAGGAAACCATATGCTACTTGTTAGCAAAGGTTTTCAATCCTGAACAAGATCCATTCCAGGTTTGCTCAGGTTCACTGATGAAATTGTATCCTCTTCAGCCTTGGAGAGCATTAATAAATCAGGTTATTGAATCTAATGCAAAATCTATAAAAAATATGGCAATCCCAGTCAATATTTGATTGATAGATTGATTATGAATTTACATTCTTTTCCCAACTGATGCCGCTTTCCTTTATTCTGACTGATGTAATTCAGCTGCAAAAGCCCCCCTGTTATTGGTGGTAGGAATAGGGGAGTGGCATCTATCAAGCAAAGAATTGCGCTGGTCAACATGTGCTCATGGTGACCTTTTTAAAAATGCAAGTTGTCTGGCTGTGAGGTTGGTCCAAATGCTACAATACTGTCTGTGTTTCTGACGTAGAGAAGAATGCAGATTAGAAAAATCAGAGAAATGTTAAAAATCCCACTGTGCATACCGGTTCGACTGTGCATACTTCAGTCATTGAATCAATAGGTTCAGCATGGCAGCCAGGTAAATGACATTTGCAGAATAAGAAGACTCCAATGGCAGCTTGCATTATTATCTCTGGAAAGGTTTTCAGATCCAACAGAACAACTGAACATTAATAACTGGGGTTTCTATAAACTGTCCCATAAAATAATCCAACAATGAGGAAACATCTTTTTTTTTTGGAATCAGCATTAACATTAAACCACCTTCTGTGTCTTAATTTTTGACAGTTTGTACACCGATAATGCCCCAGCACCACTATCAAAAGATCATCATTTCTACCATAGATACACCCCACCACCTCTAATATTTACTTTTTTTCCCCAAACATTTTTTTTTCGATATTACAAAACCAGTCTATTTAAGTAACAATATAAGCCGTATTTCTAAAACACTAAAATAAATAGGATGTTAAAGAACATTTAAAACCACACACATTAGTTATTTGTTTTGTATAATCTCATCAATCAGCTTTTTGGGATGCAGAAAATGATACAAACCTTACAGGGTTGCTAACCGTTCCTGACTTTAACCAAAACTAAAAGAAGTTATTTTGGTACTTTAAATCTGCACAAGTTACAAAGTGCCTGTGAACCTAAAATGTTAAACACACACAAAATGAATCCCATATACTATGTTTATAAAACAAAGTACAATGTGTAATGTGTACACATTAGTAAAGATGCTGGCTGTATATTTTTATAGGTGAACTTGCTTCCATGGCATGTTATTGTTTTAACTATTTCTGTAAGTATAAGCATTTCCATGGAATGCCTAATATGTAAGTTTTTCATGCTAAACAATCTGTACTATAAATATAAACACTAGAGAGATGTATATGCTTATAGTAATAACAATGTAAATATACCATAAATCTACAGAATTGCTTACATCTAATTTACAATAAAATTGCCTTTACTGCAGGATTTTTGAAAGGTGCCACCAACCAATTGCGAATACTATCGCAAGTAAATCAAAACTGGATTGTAAATTTATAGCTGTAATACAGTTTATTAAAGATCAAACTCCATTAAAAATCAAACTGGATAAAACTACAGCAATTTAATCAAATGCTATGGGTTCTGTAATTGATTTATTTCCACCATTTTATGCTTTGTGAGTATGATAAAAAATGTAATTAAAATTTGAGCAGCTGTATCACATAGACAAGTTTATGGCCAGGCATAATTGCATAGTACAAAAACTCCAGGCAATTTGAGCGAAGATCACAGAGGTGACCATATCAAAGAGCAGCTATTCCATCACTATCCAAATCACAGCCCTTGACCAAGCTATATATAGCTTGGATAATATAGCAAGGGTGTCTGGATTTGAAACATGGCTTTCATTCATTCATTCAATGTAATCATTCATTTTTTGGCTGACAGTTCCTGTATATTTATTTCAGCTGTAAATGTAGCAATTTGTCTGCAATTTCACTAATAAATCTAGAAGTAGTCTACTATTCAGCCATACTGGCTGCAAGCCCATTTGAGATACCACTGGGCAACCTTTAAATTTCAGCTGGTAGAAAAGTATAATTCCCATAATGCTCACCAATGGTACCATCAGTAATGACAAAGTCAGTATGCAAGGCCCTTTTTACTCCATGCCCCCTTTTGGTCTGTTAAATATGCTATTAAAAGTGTTTTCTTGATTAAAAAAAGAAGTGTGTTAGTGGCAAGATCACAAGGTAAAGAGTAGAAAAAGTAAGTAAGAGTAGAAAAAAGTAGTAAAAGTAGAAAGAAAAACAAATTTATATATATAAGATTTGGTGATCTGCAATGTATGGGACTTATGTTGTTCACAAATACTTTAAAGAACAATTCCAGGTAGCAGGTGCTAGTTATCAGTGAACTCCTATCACTATTCTGTAAACAACTGTTCTAAAGCCAGAAAGTTTGCCTCAAAGGAAACCTGGGTATGACGGTCGATATTGCTGGCCTCTCCTTCTAAAAATATTAGGTGTCTGGCTGTCCTGCTAATCCACTGGTATTAATCATTTTTGATGGCCAGGCTATGAAGCATGAAGAAGTGAAATTCTAAAATAGAGAAAAAAGTACTGAAGCCAACATTTCATTCACCATCATCGCCAAACATTACTCACATTCCTTTCTATGATCTCCTCCAAAGGTTTCTGTCCATGACACTGCAGGTACTTCTGGTGAAACAGTTTGCCATCAAATGTGTTCCATGGCATCAGGTCCATCATTAGAAAAGGATAGCCACAGGCACAATTTGCTCCCATTAGTGTAATCAGTCCACGAAGGAAGAGAAATGCAAGATGAACTGCTCTAGAATCCACAAATGGCAGCTATGAAGAAACAATGCATTTTATAAAACATACACATGACAATATTATACGCTATTTAAATTGAATGCAAAAGACAACTAAAAGAAAACTATTGTATAATAAACTATTAAGAAGAAACCACGTGTGGTAATAAAAAACTCAAAATAAAGGAATTTCTGGTATTACAAAACCTTTAAAAATCACTGTAAATAAAATCAGAACGCCTTCATGTTGTACTCAGTTCCCTGTGGGTAAATGGAGGATAAATCATTTTGGATTTTCATATTATGTATAGGTTTGTGTCCACATATCAAGAATACCATATCAAAATCCCCCTGTGTTTCACATCATTGAGTTATTTCTTTTTGGGTCATTGTGTGGGTTCCAAGATCAGTTGCCATATGCGATTGCAAAACATACTACACTATACCCAACATTTGTGTGGAAAAGTAAGTACTCACATGTGATACATATTTAAAAAGCCAAACATTACCTTTGTATTCAAACAGTACCTACTCTGATACACACTATATCAGTAGATTTCTTTGAGTACTGTGGAAAAAGTAAGTACACCCTCAGGTTCAGAAGCAGGGCAGATGGTGTTGCCCCCTTAAGTGATACTAATTTCTTGTTGGCATTTCAGATAACTCCTCCAGTCTCTGAGTTCATTTGTTTGAAATCCTTTGCATAAAATGCTCATTTTAAACCCACCCAAAATGGGACATTTCAATGGGACTAATATCAGACCTTTCACTAGACTGGTGTGCCTAAGGTTAATTATTTTGTTGAAAGTTTTATTTACAGTTCAAACACATATTCTCAAGCCCATGGACATTTTAAAGAATTTAGAGATGACTACAAGCTACCCCAGGCCCTGCAGCGAAAAACAAACCCTAATTCATAACGTTTCCTCAATCATGCTTCACCGTTGGTATGAGGTTCTTACCCTGAAATGCTGTCTTCATTTAGCATCAAAATGTTACTGTGACCAAACAACTTTATCTTTGATTCATCAGTCCACAACACATTGTTCCAGTGCCCTGGTCTTTACCATTATGCTAATATAGTTTTATTTTGGACAGTAAATGCTTTTTTCTTTGGTACGTGTTCCATGCAGGTTAAATTGGTTAAATTTCCTACTGAAGTTAGTTGTAAATGATTGCACACCTGTAGATCATGCAGTGTAATGGTATTGTTTGTTAAACTGTCAGCTCTTGGGCAGAATTTGCTAGGACCGCCGGCCATAGGCAAATTAGCAGTCAATTGAAAAAAAAAGTAACATATGGATTATTTTCCTTACAATAGAGTGAATGATTTTAAATCATTTGGTACTTTCCTTACAGACTCCTAGGCATCCACAGCCTTATATCCCAATAGTTCGTGTTGGCTAAACTCTTGCAGCCAGGGCTAACTAGGATTAAGGCATGTTGCATGGTAACACACTGCATACCTTTAGTAGGGGTAGACACTACAGAGATTCTAATCTGATATATGAAATTCTATGTGCATGAGTTTAAATAATAGTAAATGCAGGGGTGTATTCACTTTTCCACACTCAAATCTGCTTTCATAGTTTTATGATAATAAGTGCACCATGCCAATTTTATGTCAGTTGTTCTGCAATATCATGGGGTATACTTAGTTCTTTACTGACTAACTGTATATTCATGCATTTTCAATTTGTTCAGGTTATAGTATGCCAGGTTTTGATACCATTCACTCAAGGAGTATGAATCAATAAAACAAGGCAAGCAAGAAAACCAAGCCAGGAAAAGCACACAATTTATGTACAGAATATTCAGACGTATGACCCTGGTGTTATTTGATTGTTTGTAAAAAAAAAAGTAATTGCTGTATCACAGCATTTTTGGACACATTGTCCATTTTTGGACACATTGTCATTTATTAAAGCTCTCCAAGGCTGGAGACGATAAACTGTCATTGAAGCTGGGTGATCCAGCAAACCTGTAATGAATTTGTTCATTTTAAAGTAATTTGCTATTTGCTAGCAAATGTTTTGAATCCTGGACAAGATCTGTTCCACGTTTGATGGATCACCCAGCTCCACTGATGAAAGTACATCAGCCTTGAAGGGCTTTATGAAATCAGGCTCATTGGTTCCAGCAATGCATTCCCTAAAGAATAGCTAGAGACAGAAACCACAGTATAGTTTTTTTAATTAACATATACTTTTTCGTGACTTCATTGGCTCTTTCAAACTACCACAGGTGTTTTCAATCTATATTGATACACAAAGACAATATAACAACTGCCAACATATATTACTTCACCTAAATACCTAACCACACCTTGCAAAGAGATCCCTTTGATTTTACTCCTCTGGAATTTTATACATTGTTTACTTTCTAGTAGTTAGTATGTTTCCGTCACCTGAGTAATTCCACGTTGGTGGCAGAACTCTGGTAGGACAAAGGTTGTATTTACTGCAGGTGCCATTCTTATATCACTTTTTTGTGACTTATTTTAAGCAAACCCATATCCAAACCTGTAACTAAAGCTCATAATGAACAAAAAAGACTTATTTTATTACATTTTTAGATTTATTAAAATATATAGGGGCATAATTTGCATATTACCAGGCTCTGTTGAAGTTAAGATAGTAGAAGATTGGGAACTGGATGCTATTTGACAGCTACGGTAGTTTTAGGGCTACAGATTTAATATATCAGCATAAATGCCAATAGACATTTATTTAAAAGAATCCTTTTCTTTCCTTTGTTTAGAGATACCAAATGTTAATTATTCCGTCCTATAAACTCTGCCATCTCTGACTGTCATTTCTCTGCCATTTTGCCTTTGGCATAAAACACATCGTAACTTTTCCCATGCTAATACTTCCTTGCAATAAAGTAGGTCAATGCCAGTGGACAGGTAGTAGTCAGAGAAAGTTGAAGAGTCAAAGGGTTTTTATACAGTTTTTCAGTGGCTGAAAATGTGGTTTTGTAGTGGTTGACTGCCAAAAAAAAAAAAAAAAAAAAGGGATCATCAAGCACCATTATTTTTATATTATGTAATGAGGTTAGAGGCCTTTTGCAGGCAATTTGCAGATGTTATAGTTACATTTAAGTTTTCAGATGCTTTGTGCAGTTCCTCAGGGGCTTGGTGTAATTTCGTACTCCTTAAAACAACTATGTAATCTATGATGCACTTTATTGCAGTAAAGGAGACCGATCATATTTGCTGTCCTGATCTCACATGCAGAGTAGAAGAGTAAATGCCAGCATGTTTTAAAAATAAAAATTACAATAATAAAAAAACAAGATGAAAAACAACTTTTTTTAAACATATCTAAAAAAAAAAATGGCTTTGTTGGGGGAGTCCCAAATTACAGCATACACATGTACAATATCTTGCCTGGCATTCTTTGTTAGAAAGTGATCTGAATTCTAATTGGATTTGAATAAATATTTAATTATTCCTATACATGAGTCAACGCGTGTGTTCCATTTTTTACCAAGTTGTCTAATGGTTTCATGTCAAAGGCTTATGATTGGCTGAATGTTAAATTTACTTTTTAGTTTTATTTCAGATTTAATCCCGTCAGACTATTTATTGGACTAGGAAAAGTAAAATCGGTCCAAGTGTACTAGCAGTTGTTACTGAACAAGTGTCTCAATTGGATGACCACTTATTCTTCTAACGATAACAAATTTACATTTTTTTTTTCTTTTGGCACAGAGAGCAGGAAGCTTCCTAGTACAGACAGCAAAAAACATGACAAATTTTCTAATACCCTCTAAAACTAGCAAAAAAAAGTTTTGGCTTAAGACACACATACAATGAAGGAAAAACAGTTTTCAGGATTGTTTTAATATGTTATTTATAGTGGAAAAAGTTGCACTTTTTAAAAATGTTAAGCCAGGCAGCTCACTTTTGCAGAAAGGACAGTCGATGTCCCTTCTTCAAAAATCCTTCTTACCTGCCTGATCACTCTAGGGAATTGCCAGGATACCCGGTGGTCCCAGTTTTCCCTGTGCTTGTTGGGTCTGAAGGTGAGTTAACTTACCCTGCAATCAAGATGGCCAAAGATCGCAAGGAGAAAGTGAAGATGAAAGAAGGGACAGGTGAATATAGCAGGGTTTAGTTCCCCTTTAAAGAACAATCTTAAAATGACTTTCCTAAATAACATTGCAAATGTGAAGCATTAGGGTAAACATGAGAATAAGTAACAGTATACACCCAATTAATCTAACCTCTTTTTTGTTAATGTGTCGGCTATTTATATAGACTGTGTGCCATGGGTAACATATATTAACTTTTACCACATGATTTGTTGACAGGGAGCAGTCATTATTGATAACTATAAGATCTGTTCAGCAAACAATGAAAAATATGCGATAATAGAAAAGTTTTGGCCTGGCTTTTAAAAAAAACATGGAATATATATATATATATATTTTTTAATATATATGCCAGTTCTCTGCTCACCCTACTTGCCCCTCAGTTTGTTCACTGTCAGTATATGTGCATGAAAAGTTAGGCTTGTTATTTTGTTGTATTGCTTGTACAAACTAACTAGTATTTCCAATAGAAATTCCCATTTTCTTATGTCCGGGTAAACTATTAAAAGGGCAGAATATTGTACATGCGTGCTGAGGGTTTTAGGACTTCTAGTAAAATTATTAGTGATCAGAATAGGAATTAAAATCAGTCAGTCAAATGCAAAACTAGCAGCAGATCTGACCATGTGTATTATAGGTAGATTTTTTTTTTCATTTTCAATGTGATGGGTTTGTTTCTTTTTCAACCTCAATTTGTAACTATGACAACAATGCTGTATATGATTTATGTATGAGTTTGATTTTGCTTGAGGAACTTTCTCCACCTCTGCTGCCTCATAGAAAGCATTTTGACACTTTGCTAATCTGGTACCTGTTGAAGTAAATCCCTGATTAAACAGTGTTTAATGTTTTTCTATTGCTACTGGATACACCACAACAGTGATTTGATTTTGTAAGGGATATATCAGTTTGATACTGAGCCAAAATAGTATGCTGGATCTTGGGAGTAAAGTCAACAAGATTTAATATCTTAAATACATTATTGTTATATGTTAAAGTTATCTTATGTACCATAACTGATAAGCCATTTCACTAAGCTATTCAAACTTGTAAAGGTCTCTTAGATTGTATTGCTGTATAACTTACAATCACATTTATTGTAGAAAGTTATATGCACCTCTTCTTTCAAAGCTTCCAAATATTTCTCAGAGGAGGCCCGGTTTTAGTTAATGCAATACCATGAAGGCCTATGCAACAAAACCACTTTCTTATCCTTTCCATGATTTTTAGGCAGACAAGCAGGTAAGATCCAATTCAATTCTGTTGCAAATTGTTACAAAAACATGCCTTTGTACCCACCATTTCTGTTACTGGGCTGAGAACCCCCCACCATTACACACACTGATGCTCACATTCCAATGATCTCTCTCCATTGCTTCCTCCATCAAAACTGGCAACAAAAAACCTGATGCTGGCTAGTTTTAGAGACTGGAGGGAGCAGTACCATCATCCCTCAGTCATGCAACGTCTCTTGGTGCTAGTGCCAAGGCCTACGTCTGTCACATGGGTGGAGATTACACGCTCCCAAATTCCTGTAAGCACTAGGTATTTTGCGGTACAGCCAGATGTGGTAGGGGTACAATGAGAAGGTATCAGTTGGTTAGGACCAACTTTCGAATGTGCAAAGTACCAGAGTATCTTTAAGAAGATAGGAAGGGACAATGATCAGAAACCTTCCTCTATATCAAAACTTGTTGCAGATTTAATGTGCAGGCACCAACAGCATCCAAAAGCCAAGGCTATCAGCAAAAACCAAGTTGTTCTGACACTTTCTTGTGGTGCCAAAGCTTGTTCTCCAGGACATTCCAACCAGATAGTGAGACAGCCTATCAGAGTGATCAGCAAATAAAAATGTGGGAATGGAAAACTTTTGAGATAAGTCCCAACACTTTATTTATCACTGACATGAAAGAAGTATTTTCTGAATTCTTGCTCTGGATTAGTGACTATTATGAAATATGGACCAAGACAGCCAGGCAATTAGCATCAGAAATCAACATGGGCAACTTCCAGGTTTTTGCCAGAAAAGGTTTCCTTTACTTTTAGAGAAAGTAATAGTTATTGACTAAACTGAACCAAGATCGCTGCCCAGTATTTGTCCAAGGACTAGTCAGCTGGGGATATCTGGCACCTTCTGCTGATACAAAAACAAGAGGAATGACACCTCTTTTGGCCAAAATTAAGGGCTTAAACCCCTAACATATTTGTTTGAACTACTTTACAGAATACCATTTATCCAAAAGATTTTTTAATCTCCTATACTCTGAAATAAAAATTGTCAGAATACAATATTCCAGAATCCGAATATTCAGCAGTATGGAATTAAAAGCCGACCTATCAAAAAATGTATCATATGAACAATGAGGTCTTTTTGCCCCACCAGAGCCTCTTACAACAGGTAACAACTCAATTGCCCTCCCTCTGCTAGCCAGCAGCATGATGAGAGACCTACGGTTTACTGAAGGGATGTCTGGGTCTGTACCATCCACTATTTCCAAAACACACTTAAAGAGCTGCCATTAATCTAAGCCTTTCCTGCTTATGTGAGGCAGATGAATAAGCTATGTGAGTTAAAAGAAGAGGAGGGCCTTTACCACTATGGAAAAGGCACAAGGAACCAGAAGAACTAGTTTTTTAAATGCCTCTAATGCAGCACAGTAAATATTTAACCGTAAACAGTCAGACTGTTTTGTGTTGATACGCACAGGACGACTATTTTGCTGATTTTTATTGCCAGTTGTGTGTAAAGTGATACCTTTCAACAAAATGGGACTGTCCTATTTTTAGGTGAACTTCTGTGCAATTCTATAAAGTGCTGACATAATTGTGCCATTATGTTTCTTCCTTCTAATGACGTTGTGATGGAAATAAACATTAATTGAATACAGGCAAAACCAGCACTAGAGGGGTTATATTACTGCTTAGTGAGTGATAGGTGAAATCTTTCTGCTCTGTGAATTCAGGGAGATATCCAGGGTGTTATATAAGGAAAGTAATAATATTTATCTGTCTGAGCAGTACAAAAATAAAGTGATCCCCTCCTCACAGTCATTTGTGTTGTAATCACACCTGATAAAAGAATTATAGATTTTCCTATTTTTCTGGTTCATGAAAAAATGCTGCTTCGATGTTCTGTAGTTGCTAAAAATATATCACATAATTCCGAGTGTGATAAATACCTGCTTCTACAACTTTGCTGTAGTTTCTCTTTCTTTCTCTTAAGTTACTACTCTACATTTAATTCTGGTGGGGGAAACCACTATGTACAGCAGTAGAAACAAGTATTTGACCCATCAGATCAGATGAATACTTGTAGAGGTAGTAAGGTTGTGAAGGAGTGGAGTTTTAACAAATGCAGCACTAGAAAAATAAGTATATTAACTCTTCTTTAGGCAGGTATGATTTTGGATAAAAATGACACAGTGTTGAAAGTCTCAATAAAAAGTCCTTTTAATCACTAAAGTCCCCTATAAGCTTTAGCAGGATATATTAAATTACATTGCAGTATCAGTCCAAAAGTAATTTTTAAATCAACAGATTTCAATAAAATTATGCAGGGTGATCCTGCTGTCAGAGTCCTTGTTTAGGCTATTCCTTTTACAAGTCTCTGTTCCAATGTTCTATTTTTGCTCCTGTGTTGTCACCCTGACACATGGGTGTCTGATGGAGAATAGTGGTTTTAACACACATTACACTGGCATAAGCTACTGTTATTAGTAAACTCTTCCCAAGGAGGGTTGCCATGTAGTCACTGCTGAGGTGGATGGAAAGTGCTTATTTTCCAGTTTTCATAATGGAAAATGCAGGATGTTGTTTTAACTGGTAAAGCAGTAGATATCATGGCATACATCTGTTCACCTTTTTCCAAAGCAGCTAATATACTGTCTGATCCAACACCTTTATTACTGTTTGTTTTCACCTCCAATACTTCACTAATACTGACACCACAGCTTCCAACACAGTTCTCCCTACACAGTTCCAAAGAAATGATGGGCCTGATTTTTTAAAGCTCTCCATGGCTGGAGAGGATACACTTTCATTAGTGAAGCTGGGAGATCCAGCAAACCTGAAATGAAGTCAATTGCTATTTGCTGGCAAATGTTTTGAATCCTGGACCAGATCCATTCCTGGTTTGCTGGATCAACCAGCTTCACTGATGAAAGTGTATCCTCTCCAGCCTTGGAGAACTTTAATGAATTAGGCCCTATGAGTACATTTTTTCCTGGTTCAGGAATTTTTTTTAGCTCCACCACATATTCTATACTGCTAGTTGAATACCTGTGCAAGCTCCAGCAGTGATTGCAGACTGAAACTTCAAACGCGCAATCGCAATACTCTCTATTAAACCAATATATATAGATTGTAAGCTCTTCGGGGCAGGGAACTCTCCTCCTGTGTCACTGTCTGTCATTTGCAACTCCTATTTAATGAACAGTGCTGTGTAATATGTCGGCGCTATATAATTACTGTTTATTATTACTACTACTAATATATATATATATATATATATATCAATTGTTTTTGTTAATGTGCAGGGGAAACAATATTCTCTTTTGTGTTGAAGGACCACATTAGGGTATCATCACACTAACTGCATGCATATAAGACAACAGCACTCTTTATTATAAACATGAAAGCCCAATAGCTCTACAGTTCTACATCTAGACTGCCCTTACATAACTAATACTGCTTTTAAAAACAGTAAAGAAAATGTTGTTAAGAGATTAATTGCTAGAATTCTTCACAAAATAGGTTACATTTTGCCTCAGTTGTTTAGGGAATTATAACTGCAATTGTTTAGGGAATAACAAAACTGTTTTGCTTAAGGGAAATTATACTGATTAGTGATTTCACAAACCGCTTTTTTCCAAATCAGGTTGGAGGTTATATATGCAGGCACTAGAAACTACAATCAGCTTTGGCGCCATTCTCATGCTGTCCGGACTGGTTTGACTTGCACTGTAGAGTCCCAAAACCAAACCGGTATGCGGAAGTGTGCAAGAGTGAATAAGTACTTTTTCAACTCCAGAGCCATCTGCAAATGCTTCTCAATTCACTCTAATATAAAGAATGTAAAACCTTTTACCAGAAAGAATCATTTATACCTAACAGTGGAATGCTTTAAATGAAAACGCTACTGAATTCACTGATCCACCACATGACTTACCTGATCCTACTGCTACAGGTACATCCAAGCATGTGCTGCGCTCTGTCCTATGTTACATTAACACAGACATTTCCACATGGAAACGTATCAATTAATGCAATGCAGTACTGTGATGGAGCCCTTATGAGTGTATGTGTGAATGAGTGTGTGTGTATGTGTATACATCATTATACATATGCAATAAATATATATACGGCCCATATTCTTCAAAGTTGTAAGAAGATGAATGGGAAGTAAAAGAATTGTTACATAGGCTGCAATCACAACATTACACTGTGGCAATGAGTTGTAAAAAGCACATTATTGTAATGCATGTTAATGAACATGTATATGTGCATTATAATGCACTGCAATTCACTTCCAATGATACAATAACACATAATACCATACCAACATAAAAAATACACCTTTGTATTGTGGTCAGATGTCTAGGCAAGAGTAGTGCAGGTGTGCTTTTTTTCATGTGCAGTGGCATGTTGACAGCCAAATGAATAGACTGCCTTGAAACAACACACAACTGTGCATAGGACCTAAAAACTTTACAATCTTACAATTAATGTTAATAACAAAGTGCTAATTAAAAAAAAGGTTTTACTGAAACTAACAGTATGTTTTAAGGTTTTTTTTTTAAGGCATCTAAGTTTATGTCTGCAAAAGTATACCACAAAAAAAACAGTATAATCAGATAAAAAGACAAAGCTCTAAAATAGTAAAAAAGGAAAGCATGCTGAATAAGCAAAGATTTGGCATTGTAAGGTGTCATTGTTGCCAAACGTGTGAAACCCAGGTTGTTATGGCACACCAGTCTGTATGATAGCATTTACTAATGCACTTTGTATGACGTCAACCTTTGACCTCCCTTCCTGAGAAAGGGATACACCCTGCCCTAACATGTTACAAAGGCACCTAGCCCTTCCTGGCTTCCTCAGGGAGTAATGCCAAGCTACATAACTTCCTGTTACACCACTCATCATTGATTGGGGCATTTCCTTACCCAGCTTAACTCCATCACTGCAAGCTACAGACTGTGTTATTGATGACATGCACCTTTTAAAGTGGTATAACTAACACCATCAACGCATAAAGCATCCCTGAAAAAATGTTTTATTGCCCCAATAAATAACTCAATGACAGATCTAAAAATATATAAGCATGAACATTTATAACTGCTTTGGTTTGCTGTACCAGACTTTTGTTTTTGTTCGTGATGATCATTAGCAGCCATAAAGATAAACACAGGAAATATACATTTCAAAAATACTGAGCTGTAAAGAGTTATCTTACTTAGTGTAATTTTTTTTAATTTCACTTATAGTTACCAGGCAAAAGAATATGTAGGCCAGAATAAAATTATCATCAGACCTGGAGGCTGCTCCTTCTATCTGGTACCCAGACAGAGTTAAATGTGGGCAGGGAATCTTGTAATTGGGCAGTTCACTTTTCTTGGGCAAGGGTCCAGGAGAGTGCCTCTTCACGTCTGAGAAAAGGAAGGAAGGGGGTTTCCAGGTTTAAGGTATGCATTGTTTGAAGGCCGTGAACATGTGGAAAATGAGACAAAACTGATGTAATCGAGGCAGGTTTCTATTTGAGCAGGACTATCGAAGGGGGTCCCTAGGATCAGCTTTGTACAGTAGGGCGGCCAGTAGATGATTTACTTCTATGAGGCATCACCAACAAATATGTAGCAAGGTGCTGAGATGAGGGCAGCCTCAGAAACACCTAGTACTGGTTGGGACCATATACTAGTGGGAAAGAAGTTTAAAACTGGTTTCCTGGCCCCTGCTTTAACCAAGCACAACTTGTTAGTAAGTCATATTTGTTGCCAGGTCTCATCACAAGCCTTAAGTTTCCTTCCCATCAAAAAACATAGGAAGGGGCAAAGGGGTAGAAGGGGAGAGAAGAAAGGGAGTACAGAAAGGATAAAAGGCCAAAAGCATGGGAGTGGGAATTAAATTATACTTGGTTTCACATTTTTTTTCTTTCAGTGTTGTTGATCTCCTTCAGCCTTTTTGAGACACTGAGTCTGATTTATTAAAGCTCTCCAAGGCCTGTAGAACATACATTTTAATCAGTGAACCTGGGCGATCCAGCAAACCTGGAATAGATTTCCTAATATAATTTAAATGTAATTTGCTATTTGTTAGCAAATGTTTTTATTCCTGGACCCGATCCTGGTTTGCTGGATCACCCAGGTTCAGTGATGAAAATGTATCTTCTCCAGCCTTTAAGAGCTTTATTAAATCAGGTCCAATGTCTTCATTCTTGTTCTTTATCAGCTGCTGCATTTCATTTCTCAAAATGGGTTTCCTATTAGTGACAACTGTGGGTAATGCCTGTGCAATATGGGAGAATGTGACAGGGTGACAACGCAGAAAAACAACTGAAAGATGAGGACAGAATACTGTCATCCTATAATAGAAGAGATCTGCTAAGAGACCTTAAGGGATAACTTACATGGACAGTTGCATTCAGGACTCTGGGTGAATACCTGACAACTGCTGTTCAACCACTTTAAGAGCATATAAGAGGTGACTGATCAGAAGTCAAACCATAAGTGCAACCACCCTTGTAAATAAGCAAAATTGCCAGGTTTTATATAACAGTTGCAGACGTGCGAATATTTGGAGTTGCTCTACATGTTAATAGGCTTCTATGAATTTGAATGTGAGTATTATTATTATCAATGAACTGTATTTTTTAAGTGCCAACATAGGGCTGTACAAGAAATAGGGGTTGCAAATGGTAGATAGACACAAACAATGACACAGGAGGAGGAGAGAGGACCACGCCCAAAGGAGCTTACAATCTAAATGTACACAAGTGAACAGCCCGAATGACTATAATTGTATTTATAATTGTACATTTGTGCTGTGTATTAAAGCCCAGATGAAGAATATTGCCGTGTATGTAGCAGACCTAGAGCTCTGTACTTTTAATCCTTTTCAGTGTAGCATATTATATAGGTAGAACATTTGCTGCACATGTAACAAGTGCAGTCTGTATCACTTACATCTAATTTTTATAACCATAAGGCCCAAGGACAAATCCCTTTTTTTTTTTTTAAGGGGGAAAAAACAGTGAAATGGAGGGAAACTAAGTCGTCTCCCTCCCCTCGTCTTTGCTACAGGGCGATATGCCTCTCCTAGTGAAAGCTCAGGCAGATGTGAGAGTCACATTCCAACCTATGACTAACAATTGTTCTGCTGACAGGTGCAGACCGCCAGCAGCAGATGAAAGGCAGGTGCGCGTGCCTTTGCTTACTTACAGCACTCATCTCCATCCCGGCCCGCCCTTTAGGCAACACCTGCCGATTGTGGACACAGGTCAGCTACAGAAAACCGTAAACTCTAACCGCACCCAGTTTGGACTAACTCTTTACCTGACGCTCCTCTCTAAACAATCACTTTTGTCAAACATGCAGGCACAATGTAATGAAGCAGCAGCTGCCTTTTAACAAATACGCACACAATTGTCTGTTCTAGTCTTCACTTTAGGGTTACCAGGGGTTATTACCAAGGTAAATACACTTAAAGTCTATGTAAACCCAGTCCTTAAATGCCATAAAAGCTTTAACATGTTACTGTCATGTTTCAATAATTTTAAATCTGCATCCTTCGCTAAAATAACACCAGCGGGTTGAATTCTGTTTTCACCCAATATTCACTGTATTAATCAAATATTAATTTTTAAACTGGCTAAATGTGTGAATCCTGGGGTAAAATATTTCTTTATAGATCCCCTAGTGATCCTGTACATGTACACTGACAATAACGCTCAGTCCCTGTCTCACAATTCTGCTCTTGTATTGTTAGTGTGCTACATGGGCTTCCAATGATGTCCACCCCAGCATGTAGACATGGTCCACTGTCCTCCATGGAGGATATACAGTCTCTACCCTACTGAGGCTGTATGGGACTGACCAACCAGCCTAAAGATGTGTCATCAGTTGATGGAGACATTACCTACACTTAAAACAAACAGGAACCTCACTATTATTGAAGTTGAACAAAAACATCTTTTATTTTAAATCTAATGGTAAGCATGGACAAACAACCCATCCACTCTCAAGCATATAGTAACCCTAAATATTTTTACATATATCAGATGAGCATGGGTAAAAAATCTGACAGTCCCCTGCTGTAATTCATCAATTTGCCACAGTAGATTGATGATTAACCAATCAGGAACGACTGCTGTGTAATCCTATAGAGAAAAGCACAAGGGGTGCTTAGGGGCATTAGGCTGAGTAAAACATCTCAGAGGGTGCTGGGGGCAAATATGTAGCCTTTGTAAAATAAAAAAATAGCATAACAAATCTCTGAAGGACAGTGATGCAACACTTAAATCTGGGCAGAAAAGTGATTAAAAATCAGTTGTATGGGCACAGAGACAGCAATAAAAAACAGACTGTTTAGTTAGGCTACGTACACAGGTCAGGTCATTCTTATCAGATTGTCGATTCAGGGCTAGTATCAGACAAGAATCTAACGTATGTACAGCGGCCTTCCGATGTCGTTCATGGATCCGTCCTGGTGGATCTACGCTAAAAGCTTGTTTTCCCTCTCCCCTCTCCATAGAGCAGAACGGTGCTGTATGTACAGCGCTTGTTCATGCATGGTGCAGTCTTTTGTCATTGGAAAGGATTGTGAAATCGTGATTCTTTCCAATGACAAAAATCTAACGTGTGTATGTAGCCTTAGTTAAGGCCCTTGCCCTCTGGTATTTACTGTACTAGGTGTGCCTAAAGGAGACATTTGTTTTCTGTTCTGGAGTTCAAAAAGGTAGGAAATTATGAAAGCTGTCCATTTGGGACCAGGAGCCCAATTACATTAATGTAAGTGCCTGAATTTGACTCAGTATTGGTCATTTTGCAATTCCTGTACAGCTGTGTTTAGCTACACAAGCTAGGACTTCAAGGAGCATGCTGATAGGAAGAGAGAGCAGGGGGCAGAATGACAATCTCTTAAGTGAGTGGGGGCAGGGAGGAGACTTTTAAGTGCAAGTGAAACTTTAGCTGAGAAATATCAGTATCCTTATTGTTTCAGAAAACAGTACGAAAGATGTGTGGCTCTTAGGATACACACAAAAAAAAGCAAAAAACTAGGCCTGCTGGCATGAGCCCTAAAATCCACTGTATACTTCAGTGTCTGTAATTAGACAACCCTTAATACCACTGCGGTCTTCCTTTTAAAACTGTATGGCTGGCTTTGTGCATTTTAACTAGAAAAATGAAATTAAAGATACTTGGTACTTACATAAATACTCACAACTAAAATACTAAAATAAAGTAAAACCACTAAAATTTATTACAGTACAGAATTTATTTAGGTCTGTATTCAGGAAAGATTTATGAGAAAAAGCACTGTTCCATGTTCCTTAATCTATGTCAAAGTGTCAGAAAATAGGGTAGAAAGGAAGCTGAACAAATGAACTCATGGGTGGGTCCCTAGGCACAGGAGACTGTAATAATCTTGAAATCAGCATTGTAACTGGCACTGTTCATTTGGGATAAATAAAGAATGCAGACACCAGCTTATCCAAGTCTGCAAAATGTGCAAAATGCTACATTTAAAAGGACACACACACTAGAAACTAAAACTAATAAAAAGGCATAGGAAGGTGTTGTCATTTGAAATTGTTGTGTCCAAAATTTCAGGCAAAATGCACTAAACCTCATTTCCACCAAAGTATAATACAAATGAGAATAAATGACATAAAACTGTTTAGTATGTGCAGAAAGGAGTGGGGAAATAGAAATAATTCTATCACTGCATCTCATCAGTTCTAATCTCTGGAAATGAAAATATTTGTGTGGGCTAATTTGTTATACAAAAATATTGAGTTTTGTAGATCATACAAATATTTCTGTTCTGAATTAAGTATATGATACCTTACATGTCAGTGAAATATATCAAACTAAGTTCAATATATTCTGTTCTATATAAGAAAAAAAGAAACAGTAATGTTTTGTGAGGCCAATCTCAGCTTCGGTTACCACACAAGGAGACAGAGAAATAAGTCGCCGGAAGATATTGGCATCATTTTGCTAGACGTGATTGCTGGTGTCCCCTGATCCCCCAGGACTGGCTCCTGGCCGAAACCGCAGAAAACTAATAAACTGGAAAGTGGATGGAGCTACAGTGAGCCACTTCAAATTCAGATCATATGTTCTTCATGAGTCATTGCAGCTACTGCTGAACTACAGACACAAGCATTGCAGAATGTATAACCATCTCACTAATAGATCAGAAATAACTGAATTTAAAATACATACTCATTTACTAAAAGGTTTACAACTGACCAGCGGGATTAGACCTACTAGACAGATTTATTTTTATGAATATTTTTTAACCTTTAAGGTGTGTTAGCAGCATATTTCAAATGAATGGGCTGCTTTAATGCAACATATCATATTATCATTGACAAGATGGCAAGGGCTAGCTCTACCCCTTGGGGTTATGGAAACCAAAACAAGAGGCTCTAAAACTGGATTTCTGAATAATTAAAAAATGAATATTTATTAAGTATTCTCTGCATTATTAAAGTGGAAATGTATTTGCATTACTAAAGCTGATATCAAAGTGGAAAAATCAACCTGATAGGTGACAAGTGAGTATTATAGTCAATGACTGTACCTCGATCTCATGTTTTAATTGCACAAAAATACCAGCAAAAATCTCATCAGTTGCACCTTGCTTGTGTATTTGTGCCTTGCCATTTTTACTACAAATAAATTATTATTATCATTTACAAATGAATCAGTGAATATTAATTTAATGTGTGTTCGGGCCTCATCCCATACAAAAGAATGAAATGTAATTCCAAATAATTTCACTCAAATCAAAAGTGAAAGTACACCAAACTCCAATCCATAAACTACAAATCCTTAAATAACCATAATAGTGTATAACATCCAATCACCACTATTCAATCACTATTGACAATGTATCTCATTTAGTCTCACCTTTTGGAATGTGACAGTTGCAGTGCTTAATTGCCATCCATTCTTGAAATGAACCTTATCTTTATCTTGAAAAAAAAAAACATATATACCATAAACAAAGAATAATTACAGAATATAATACCTCCAAAATGAATCCACATATGTGGGCCCCATAACATCCGTGAAAACTCATATCATTGCTGCCCATTATACTCATACTTATTGGGGCTTATCCTCCCATAGAGTGTCTATTGTCTGAATAGGAAGCATTATTCACTACTATGTAGAGAATGCCATTGGAGAGAGAGGCATTACTTGTTGTGCAGCAGCCATTATAGATGGTCAGCGTTGAGAGGATGTGCGGTGTATCTGTGAACAAGTAAGTGGATAAATATATTGCTGTATACGGAAGCAGGGCTTTGAAATATGCCAACATACAATGGTTTGAGTATTGTTGCTCCATAATTAAATGGATAGTAACCGTTTCTGATGTAAATGTAAAGGTAACTACCATAAACATTATAATTGGTAGCTATGAAATATGAGTTTCACAGATGTTATGGGGCCCACATATATGGATTCATTTTTTGGAGGTATTATTTACGTTTAATTATTCTTTGTTTATGGTATTCATGTTTTTCTGTTCATTTTAAGAATAGATGGCAATTAAGCACTGCAACTGTCACATTCTGAAAGGTGAGACTAAATGAGATACATTGTTAATAGTGATTGAATAGTGGTGACACATTAAATTAATATTCATTAATTGATTTATAAATGATCTCTGAAGTCTGTTAAGTTCTTTATCCTAGTCCTGTGACTTTGTGCTGCATGATTTTACATCTTGAAAGGAATTGGTTCCATTGGTCTGTGTGTTCTAGTGGAGGAAAGGATGTGGAGATAGAAGTATTGACATACTGTGAAAATACAAAAGGAGTAATGTTATGTGGGATATTGTATATAAATCATACCTATAATAATTGTAGGCTTAACCTGTTCCTGATGAAGTTAAATGCGTTGAACCTTTAAGCCTATCTGCAATTCAACAGACCAAATATGCTGTTTACCAGTCTTGATTTTATGGAAATCAATTTTTATGTATGTTTTTTGAAAAATTTTAAATTGTTAATATTATTGAGTCACACAAAATGAATGCCATTAAAGTCCCATGGTGATTGACCGACCCAAAGTGTAATTTATTTGATGCTTTAAAATTTTTTCACATGGCTTATTTCCAAAATATTTGTCCATTCTTACCACCACTGAGCACATACAAAAGGAAAATGTGGGGAAATATAGTAATTAGTGTTGTATTATTTTGTGACCTAGTGTGGGTTAACTGTCTGGCTTTTATTCTGTCTCTGTTTCATTACAGGAAAAGGATTTCCCACGGAAACCATCTTCCTATGGCAGCTTTAACACTTCAGCAAGCTAGGAGGAGGATAGAATGAACATTTTTCTTTGGCACTGCCTGGGTTGAAATCTCTGCAGCCTTCCGAAGTAACCTTGTTTTTCCTGTCACTGAAAGATGGCTATGCAGAACATCTTAAACAGTTTATATGCCTGTAGCTTTAAGATAATTAGTGAATATGTAAACTTGATCACAAAGTCAAACAATGACCTTGTTGGGGGTAAACATTAGATCAACACTACCCTATGAAAGTTTTACTTACCTGTCCTATAGCTGATTTACAGAAAGCCATATAGAGTGTCCTCCCTGTTGGCTACTTATGTTCCTTCTGCTATAAAATAGTTACTGCGGGACAGGCAGTTAAGGATAGTTATGAAGACCGGCTTTTTGATGGGTTGGTACAGATTTATATTTTTACAGCTTTAAATAGAATATCTGGTGTTACATGGCTGCAGATGATTATTATATTATCTGCTTTTCTGCAAATAGATGTCATGCCTGCAAACTACAGAACTCTTTTGAGCTTTACTTGTGCATAACTCTATACAGCTCCAACAATGGTATCTATGGGCAGTCCAAATGGTAATGATGATGGTACCATATTAAATCCAAAAAAAAATGCCCAATGAGCCACACGCTCCCCATTAATGTTTATATTACCATTTTATTATGAAATTAGCTAGCCATTGAAAATCTATCCTGTGTGATGACTCTTCTACAATTAAACAGTGACAGGTAATGATGCTGATTCCCTGCCCAAAGGTTGGAGATGGAGACTTTACACAGGAAGCTGAATTGTTCATATAGGAAGATTCATTGCTTGATTAGGGTTTACACGTGTTACCCATACCAAACCCTTTGTCAGCTAGAAAAGTCAACATATATGTATTTAAACTGTATAATTACCAAATCTGCCCAAAGGTATAGGCTTTTATCTGAAAAAAGTGTTTATAGCTACATACATCTGTATATTCAGAACTATCCTTATATCTAGCCAACCAAAACTCTCCTTTTATTTTTAGGAAAGTGTCAAAAATATAATTTGCTATGTATTTTGTCTGTTTTGGAGCAGCAGGATTGCTCTTTTATTTATGTCACGGTTTTGTCATGATTCAACAGTTTGGGAGCACAGTCTAGTAGCAGTTGTGAAGTATACGAGCCTACATATGGCTATTTATATGATCACCCCTGTGATATGCATAAAATATTAAGGTCTGCAGTTCCATCATCACTGTACAGGAGAATATGGCAGCAGCTCCCCTAATCTCACAATATACAAATTACATATAGACTTTTATTTAATGTATTTGTAGTGCCCATTTAGTTTATTTAATTTAAAGTTCTAATTTTAAGAGGAAACAAAAAGCTTTACAAGTCTTGTTAGCCAGGAATTAATGTGCCTATGTAAGAGTTTTCTTTATGAAGCTGCCTTATTTCTAATCTACAAATTACTATGAAGGATACGCCTTACTAAATACACACAGAACAATGTCATTGTGCAGCAAGGTATAGGACACATTTTTGAAAGCAGAAATGGGTGAAGACTGTCGATTTTCCATTAAAACATTTTCACAACAGGAAAAGGCAAATATTGGTTGTAGAAAACCATTTGACTTGCACTAAACATGCTATGTAAACATCTAGTCCATCACATCACCTACCACACTGTCTCGATGAACTTTGGTGTTTATTACAAAAGGGTCAATGTTCCCAACTTTTATTACATGCTTATCTACCTCTTCCCCCATTGACTACGAAAGCGTGGAATTTATAAAATACCAAGTCCTTATTAACAAAGAAGTTGCATAAGGAATGGGCAGAACATATCAATATTGTCACATTCAAGCCTATCTATACAAGCAAATTATGGAATAATATAGTTTATACACTATTTTGCTTTATCTGGATGACATTTCAGGTTTTATTATCAACATTCTATCTGTATACAATACTTTTATTCAGTTTCCAGTTTAGTTTAAAAGTGTCTAAAGCCCCATTTACATCCTCTTGTTTTAGAAAAAGCATTTCCCCACATTTCCACATTAAAACAGTAATGCAACTGTGGTGAGCTGGACATCGTAATACAATATTTTAGTAGCAGACAGTGCACTTAAAACACGTATGAAGTGCATTGTGGAGCATAGTGCAGGAAAAACAGGGCAAGGTCTATGTTTAGTGCATTAGAGTTCACTGCTAGCTCATTCAAATTCAATTAAATGCCTTAAAGTATATAGAAAGTTATCATTTAAATGCATGGGGTACACACCGGTGTCCATTTAGGAAGCACAGCAGATACCTTGAGGTCTTCTCAACTAATTAAAGGGCTTTGTGTATGATACTGACCATACCAAGCACAAAAGAGCAGCATAGCATTATGAATATAGTGCATACAGTCATATCGCCACTTGAATAAACTAATATTTTAAACATGACCTCAAATAATAAATGCAAAAAAGATTTACTTTTCTTTTTTTTTTTAAATACCATTTTAATAAATGAGAACAGGCCCCGCTGAGAAGCAAACTATAGACTATTAACAAACCATAGGCTCAATTCACAAAGTTAAAACAGAATCTTAGAGTTTTAATCTTAAAAAATAAGTTTTCTGTACAAAAAACTTAAAAGTTTATTTTTATATTGAAAATAAAAAATTACCCCTGCAGTGAGAGAGTATGCTAATCCCCCAGCTCCCCTGGCAGCGAGTGCTTTCCCCTTCCCTCCAACCCTTAGGGTGGTAGGCAGGTCCTGGGCATCCTCACCTACAGAGCAGGACTATTGGTCTTGCATGGTATGCAACGAAATCAGAGACTCCCACTAATATACAGAGTTCCGAAGAGAAGTGGGAGCAAGGGATAAATAAAAGTGCTTTTACTAGTATTCTAGGCAAAAATTATTAAATTTATTATTAAATTATAAATTATTAAATTATCATTTAACCTTAGTAATTTTCACCCCTTTATGAATAGGCTCGTATTGTGTAGGTCTGATTAAACCGGCTTCTCGGGGGCAAGTAACACCATATAATAATAAACCTTTCCCAGGTGGCTCCCTTACTATATATCTGAAAAAATAAGTGAAGAATGTATGTGACCACAAAATTGTGGTCTGTCAAACCATAATTCCCTATTATTAATAGTCGTTAAGAAGTTATGACATTGTGCAAACTGCAGGAACAATGCATTCTCGCCAAAGTCAAAGAGCTTGAAAAAGAACTGGCAGGTAGGTTTATTCTTTGCTCTAAAGTCTCTCTTCTTAGTCCCTAGTGTACACACTCTCAATACTGCATGCCCCCCATCAGCAACCTATTAACAAGTCTAAAATGTAGCTTACAAGGTATATACAACCTCTGGCATGGTGTAAGGAAAGACACTGAATAAAAAAGCCTAACAGGAAACTTGTGTTATAAAAACGAGGTTGAATGTAAATAAAAAGTCATATTCACTACAAGCACAGTAAAAACGACATCTATAGGTAACCATAGTCATGTAAACATTTTTAACTTTAAATGTCCTACCAAGTGAACTAACCAGGAAAAGCAATTTTACACAAATTGAACTAGAATTTTATTTTAACCACAAAATTCCTGTGATTATGTTTTTTTTTGGCCATAAAGCTATACTCTGTCCCCTATGATAGAATTTCATGGGGCCTGACTTTCCCTGATTTCACAGATAAGCTGCTGGCTGGCATTTTCAATGGCAGACCCTGGAACCACACAGAAAGGATAATGCTTTATAAATTGTGGAAAGTTACAAAAATCATTTCAGGTGGGTATCCTGTCTTAAAGACAATAATCAACCTGCCAAACCTTTTACATTCTAGATATGTAATTTCAGCATTACAGGCACTAAAAATAGAATTGGGGTGATCCCCAAAAGTATTTACACGGTAATAAACAATGATCCTCCAAACATACTTGTGTTCTATGCAAGGAGGAGAAGTGAAGGCACCCCTACATCCTCCTTAGAGTAAGGCTAAGTACACACGTCAGATGATTCTCATCTGATAATCGCCTCAGGCTAGTATTGAATGAGAATCTGACATTGTACAGCGCTCGTCTGATATCATTCATGGATCCCTCCTGCAGATCTCTGAACAATGAACGATTGCACTACAAATGAAGGGAAGCGAGCACAGCAGGATGCCACTCAGTCATTCTCCCCCCTGCCTTCTCCATAGAGCAGAACGACTCTGTATGTACAGCGCTCGTTCAGTCTTTTGTCATTGCAAAGGATCATGAACAATTCCTTTCCAATGACAATTGTTGAACATGGTTACGTAGCCTTACAAAAAGTGGTCTGTTATCTAGTGATCCGGCATGAATGACATTGTAGGACTGCTGTACTACTGCTTGACACGGACACTAATCTAGACACAGATTTAAAGGCATTTTTTTTTATTAACCTTATATCTTACCTGGTGACCAATGTCACTGAGAAAGAAAGTGATGGAAATACACAATTTTAATCTGTCACTAGAGCAAAAAAAAAAAAACAGGGGAGAAATGGCCAATTTGGACACTTCTGCCTGTAACAAATCTATAAAATATGAAATTCCCCTCACTTTGAGAAATTGTTCAATTATTTCCTGTTGCATTTTCAGGTTAAAAAGTCAAGGGAACCCCCGCCCCCTCCCCCAGCACACAGATAGCAACAACTCTAACAGAGATTTTTCCCTACAAAAATAGTTCTATGGCCTAATAAAGCCATTTTTGTGTTCTTGTGTGTGGCCAAATTAGGAATATTAAACACTTGCCATCTGAAAAAATAGACATATCCTATTATCTGTCTTTGGATAAGAATAGTTATCTGTACAGGAAAACCTGCAGCACTAAAACAGCTTTTATCAATTCTTTTCTGTCCCTTACTGTCTGCCTCAGGTGTAATGCTTACTTTTAATTTGAGAAAGGAAACCTTCTGTTGTCAATTTATTCTGTTTGTCATGGATGTAAATGTGCAATGAACTCTTATCTCCTTCCCTCTGGATAATGGTCATTTATCAGGAATACCCAAAACTAAAGGTCTCTCTGATGTTGGATGTGAGGTCAACAGAAGGGTAATAAAAGTTGACATTAGTGTAGTTGTCTTTACCTGTAAACCTTTGAGTTGAGATGAAGATTTTCCTGGAAGACATAATGCTTGGGCCAGAAAGGCTTCCATATCTGTTAGACTCAGACTTTCTACCTATTTATGAAAACAGAAAGATGCTGTTGTGATTCATAGCAAAATGGAAAAAAAAAAACACTTTAGAACTGATGTTTAGTTTGCAAATGGCTTCCAGACCTGCTCATCACAAAAATCCATAGCTCAGGGGGAAAGTACTGAAGTTATCACAGTATGTTGGTTAGAGAATTTTAGATACAGGAGCTGAAAACCTGCAAACTGATTTCATCTTGCAGCCAGAGGCTTCTGCTAATGTCCTTTACCCCAGACAGACGGTCTACACCCAACTACATTTATTTATTTGTTTTCAGCATATTGAGGACAATGCAGTCAAGTTAAACAAAGTTCGGACTTTTCAAAAATTATCATGTGTATGTTAAAAAAGTCTTTCAAGCGCTCAACCAACAGTAATGAAAGCAGCTACCCAGAGGGGTTAAATGTATTTACCATCTTGTTTCAGTCAACAACTTATGTATATGGCAGGGTCTTTGAACATGTTTTGTTTGCTAAAAGTTGATCCAGTCTAAATTGCTCTTAATAAAAAATAAATAAATAAAAAATATTTAGGAGTGAATATGAGCCCACAGATGGTAAAGTTAAACTTCAGCAAAAATGCATCTCTAGTTTTGGGAGGAATAAGAAGCATTGGGAGAATTTGCTTCTATAACAGCAATCTGCAAAAACAAACAACATGGAAGGTGATAAAAAAAAGAAGTGGGCAATCACTCAGCAATCACTAATGAACTAAACTTATAACTGTATTCTCTCTTCCCATAATTACGCTCCTTGCACTGCAACAGATCAGATTAGCTTCTGGTGCTGCTTCTTTCTGCCTGGGCCCTGCTGTACATGCCTGGATGAACAGAAATACACATCCTTTGGAAAGTAAAAGTTTTGCTTTAAAACAGACTGGCTAGATGGCCTATGGAGATTCTCTAGGTCTACAGTGTAGCAATGATACAATGGTTAGGGTAACCCAGACACTAGATGAAAACCTCCATAATTAGTAGCAGGATATTGCATCTTCCACCATACCTGCACTGCAAGATATATTAGTAGACAGCAGGTAGCAGCAACATGGACCTCCACGCCTCTGAGGTCCTCTGCCCATCTTTCTACATGGAAACAAGCCATGAATGTAAAGAAACGTCTTCTCTGAATGTCCAGATCTTTAGACAGCCAGAGACTTCTGGCAGTTGGCGTTCCACCTGCATATAAAAAGCAGAAGAGGTTATTTTAGCATTTTTTAGCAGATACATATTCACCTAGTTTCTGCATTACATTAAAATTAATCCACAGAAACTCATAGTAGGGGCTCTATTTATAAATCGGGGGAATCTCATGGGAATGTTCAAGGTCCAGTGTTTTATTGGCAGTAGTTGATTGCCACCAGCCCTGAGACATTAGTTGTGCTCATCTATTTTTATCACACAGCAGCAGTTACACCTGACAAATCATTCTTAAAGAAGACAGTGACTGGATGAACCAATTTATTTTTGTGTGATTCCCTTCGATAAGGTTGGGGGGGTGCTTGATCATTCTCTCCTCCACAGACATACATGTTCAAGTGTTAGCAACCCAGGAATTTGTACGTAAAAATTATCCTTTAACTTATAAGTACTTTAGCTGGATTGTGTCTACATATTCCATGTATATGAAACACGATTTTTAAAACAAAAAACTCTGACACAATCGAATATAAAAGAGTTATCATAGACACATGCATTACAATACACTGTATATTTTTTTGTTAAAATATAAAATAAATTATGTAATTCAAGGGGCTACTTGACTGTATGTAAACTGAATATATGGTTTATTTGGGCCCCAAATTGTAGGCCAGTATTAGAAGCTTATATCTCATGCAATGCAATATTTCACATCCAAATCACACACAGTGACTTCACAGGTTAACATTATTTGGAGGTATTTCATAAAACATTGAAATATTTTTAGGTGAAGCAGATATTCCTTATAACAAAAAACAGGTCAGGAAAGCAAGAATGCCCAGGGCTTCTCTTTTATACATTGGCATTGCTATGAAAGTAGAAAAGGGTCATCCACCTTTTATGGTAAATCCTCTAGCTGTTTTCTTTTCACCTAGAGAACACCCAATCCTGAGCCTGTAGGACATGAATTCTCAGCAGTGTCCATGCAATTTGTTTATGTACAGAGAATTACTACTGAATTACTGCAGCAGGTCCCACACTGATGGAGGTCTGGATGAGATCAGCATAAGAGCCAGAACTCAATGTCATGCCATATGCGTAAGTATTACTTTTCCTATTATACACCTCCTCATTCTTTATACCAGCGGTCGCCAACCAGCGGTCCGTGGACCACTGGTGATCTGGTGAAGAAAATTTTGGTGGTCTACAGAAAAATTTGGACACTCTGCCAAAAAGACATTTTCATCTGTTATGACAATAAAAACTAGGTAATGGTCTCGGCTTGAAATAAAAACAGTTCTTTGTCTTGCAGTAACAACATTGTAACCAAAAATCCATAAACTTATTTCAAACAAGCAGAAACAAATATCACACTAAAAATGTGTATTACTTAAATAAGCTTCAATTATTTTGTAATAATTAAACTAACTTTAAAGTTTTGTAATAATTAAATAAGCTTTAAACATACTGTTATGAATATGTGAAGTCCGAAAGGTTGGCAACCGCTGCTAAATAGCATGGTGTACCTCTTTCTGTATGCCAGGCTGTACATTCCCTAATTTGAACT
Organism: Pyxicephalus adspersus; assembly: GCF_032062135.1. Taxonomy (NCBI): domain Eukaryota; kingdom Metazoa; phylum Chordata; class Amphibia; order Anura; family Pyxicephalidae; genus Pyxicephalus; species Pyxicephalus adspersus. The sequence continues at coordinate 114,182,380 of NC_092861.1, forward strand.
ACTTCATACAAAATTACATTACAGAGTCCTGTAGTAAAAAGGTAAGTAGAAAACTGGGGTAATCTGTGTTTGATACATGTATGATAATATGCTTACTTTGGAGAGAAAGAACAGTATGTGTTATCAGCATGAGTCTAAGCAATAGAAGGACAACAACTGTTCAACCTCAGGGGACCTATCACCTCTGTCTCTTAGCTCCAAGAGACATCCTAGCAAAATCAATCATGTTAAAAACATGGTAAATATAAATATTTCATAAGAAATACTATAGAGTAATGAATTAAGGACAAACAATTAAATGCACAGATGACATACAAATGTAAGAGTTGTTTTATTTACCCAGGATTTGTATTTTTCAGTTCATACAGGGATTTAAACGGCTATGAGGACAACAGTAAAAAAAAAGGAGCAGCATATATATAAGATTTTCTTTCTGCTATCCTGATCTATCCTACCATTTGCATGCTTCCTACACTGCAGCACACCTGACTGGCTCCTTGTGCTGCTTCTTTTTTCCTTTCCTCCAAGCTCGACTATGCACGCTGTACAGTACACTGCAAGAGGCTATTACCAAGAACTTACAGTGTAATATCTACCTTCCCTATCACCTCCCTAAAGGCTGATTATCTGCTACCGCACATGTTAAAAACAATAAAACAATGTAGGTCTATGAAACGAATTGACTGCTGTTTTATGGACAAATGCCTAATATCACCTACAAATTGCCATTTATGTAACTTGGCAGGTGCTGTCAGGCATTGAAAGGCAGGAGAGAAAGATATACAAACATTTCAACTGCATATTAGGCCAAAGTATGTCGCCTTTCCTAAATGCTTTCTTAACAATAGGGCATCATACCTGCTAGCAAACTGACCCTACTTTTAAGACAGGTAAATATAGGTGTTTATTTATTTTTACGTCTCGAATACCCGGTGTCGGCTCAGTTTCATTCATGGGGCAGGCTCGGGCCGAACGTCTGCCCAGGGATAACAGTGAACTTGTGCAAGGCTTGTGCTTCTAAGGAATGCAAAGTACATTTCAGAACTTACAAGGCTTTGTCTTCACACTGACTTAAACATATCACTCAGGAAAAGAAATGAAGGATCATTACTGACAATGACCCTGTGACAGTGGACGTCAAGCATTTATAAAAAGAGATTTATTTCCAGACCATGCAAGCCAGTGACTTCCTGTCCTACAAGACAATATGTACTAGCAAATAAAATCAAAAAAAAAAAAAACAACATACTGAAAATAATAGAAAGAGTTGTATTTGTTTTGCTGTAAAGCTCACTCTGTCTAGTCATTATGGGTATTAAGTTTTTAGCTAAATCAGTATTATATTCTTTAAACGCTGAAGTTTAAACTGCCTATATTTTTCCTTCCCTGGCTCCTCATTTCCCCTTAAAACATCCTAATGACATTTATAAGAATAAAACCTTTCCATCTTTTTATTACATGTCTTATTTTAGTCTCAGTGAAGTCATCATGAAGTCTCTTGAGAATGTAAGTTCCCCGGTTGTCAGTCTGATGCTTTGATTTCAATGCTGTGGGAGTCTCTGGCCCAGACCAAGTATAAAGAAGGAATTGTGATACTTTTTTGACATGCTTCTTCCGGGTCTGTGACTCATAAGTATTGTCAGCCAAGCAATGATGACAGCCCCTAGTATTTTTTATGATGAAGTCCCTCTTCACCCTGAGTTCTGAGTGGTAAATGCAATAATTGTTACATTCTTCTTTTTTAGCTTATGTATGCCTAAAATAAATGTAAACCCAATCAGTTCTAATCAAACTAAAGTTCCACTTTTACAAATGGACAGGCATCCTTTTTGCAATAAGCATTCCTATCTGTCTGATTGCTCCAATAGCAATCAGACAGATAGGATAGCAAAAAACACCGAGTTGCACATGCATCCTTTTTCAGGATATCCGGCAATCCCAGCTTTCTCAATGCTTATTGGGACTAAATAAAGTTCCACACGCCTCTGCGATTTGCTGGAACACCAAGGTTCACTCATTATTCTATCTTCTCCAGTTGTGGAAATCATGGGAAGATCATCTAATATTTATTAATTAGAGGAAAATATTGTGGTAAATCCTAAATTAATACATTTGCAACTTAGGTAGTCATTGGGCCTGCTAATAAAGGAGGACTCAAACCCATTGTGATCATTCTTTTATTTTTACACTGCTGGCTTGTGCCTGTGATATTATCAATTGTTGCTGCTAAAAATCTTTACTTGAATTAAAGGAGATTTACTGCCTTGGAACTGTCAGCATTGAAAGTGGCCTGGTGAAATTTCAGACAAAAGAAAAAAATGTTTTAGGGTTGTGTTTAGGCATCATATATATTCTTGTGTTTAAAATATAGGCAATCTTTGCTTTTTGAGGTATTTTCAGGTCTGCCAATACAATATCAGTCTATTATCCAATCCAATTGTCCAATCCTTAAACAGGAACCATACTGTAGCAGGACTTGCAGGACAGTACAATGGTGGACTTAAAGATAAAGCCTGGATTCACACATAAAACACACTGGAAATAATATGCTTGCATTTTAATGCACTGCATGCAATGCTTTTTTCTATTTATTTATTTTTTTTACACAGCAGAATCCAAAATACTTTTTGTCCTTAACTGTGTTGCAGCATGGTGGTTCATTTTAGTGCAACATTGTTTATGTGCAACATCTTTCCTTTTTACTAAGTGTACATCAGTACAGCATGGTGGTGTGACCTAGGTCAATTGGAAATATTGGATTTTAGTTTGTCATTGCTTTGGGTTTAAACTAAGCTATGCATTTCAATGAAAAAGTGTGAATTGGTCATAAAATCCTAAACACATTTAATTTTGTGATGCCCTTACAGCTGCTTTTCTGGTTAAAAAATGCCACTCTATAGCGACTCTAACTATAGCAGCTCCTGGACTATATGTTCCTGGACGCTCTGGGACCCTTGTGCTGCCGAAGAGATCTATGTGTGATGATAGGGTGGTTGATGACGCTACAGGGTATGCACCTGCCATTGTTGAGCTGTAAAAACTATAGTATTTAATTCACATAGAATCAGTAATTACATTTTTTTATCTGAGATTTGCATCAACAACCTATTCAATGCCTTAAGCTTCCCAAGCAACAGCAGGGAGGAGATGTCAATTATCAAGCAAGTGCATAAAAGTGCAGCTGGTCAGGCCCATGCCTGACCTAACTGATGTGGGAACATTAAGAGGGCAGTCTGAAGAGTGGTCTTAGGAGCAGGTGGACAGAAGAAAAAGACAGCTCTTTAGTGCTGGCCTTTACAATATACTTAACATGTTATAGCACCTATAGCTTCTATTACGAAAGCTGAAACATTGTTAGCAATACCATTATTAGTTCTGGATAAGATGCAAGCTTTAGAAATCTATACCTTTCTAGTACCTGGAAGTCAACATTTATTAACATTTTTACCTGATAAGGACAGCGTAGGGAGTTATTAGATCATCTGTCCAGTTTACAGCTGTCTACGCTGCGCAGCTCAGTTTATGATCCCGGGTCTCAGGAACTAAGTAACTCTTGTGGGGATGCCAGGATAATGTACACCATTCTGGCCTAGCCAATTAAGATAGTTAAAGTTCCAAAGTCCAAAAGAGGAATGGGTAAAGATCCAGGTGGAGGTGGTGAGTTAGGATAAAAAACAGTGAACAGGCCAGTAAGTATATCTCATTGTAGAAGTAATGTTGGATGCCCGTTTTGCAAAAAAGAACCTCAGAACAAATAGGAGCCCCTGATCTGATTTGCTTAATAGTCTGTACACACAAAATAATTTGTATGCTTTTGCTCAGTATTTGCCAACACATCTGATCTGCCAACATTTGACTGAGGACCAAAAAAATTGATCAGATTGGAAGTAAACTTTGTATTGGTGTACCTGGTTCTAAAGTTGCCAGACAGCAAGAGGTACAGCCAGAAGATTTTTGCTCCCTTCTACTGAATACACCTCTTATATCAAATTTTCAATCGGACCCAGCAGCCGAAGGGGAAGCTGGGATGTGCTGGGTATCCCGCCATCCTACTTAGAGCTGTGCATGTTTAAACAAGCCAGTCCTAAATGACTGAGGAACCTTTTTCATTTGTGTATTAAATAAAAATTTCAAAGTGAACCTGACATGGGAGACATATGGGGGCTGCTATTTTCTTCAACAATATCTATTTGCTTACCTGTAATGACCACCCACTCACAGGCTTTAATATTCTGTGCAAGCATGCAGATAAGAAAATAAGTCCATGTTCAAAAGTAGCCTCCATGCTTTTCTCATGACAATTTTAAATAGATAATGTTGTTGCTGTTATTACAATGGCACAGTGTAAACACAAAAATTTAAAACACAAAATTGTCTTAAAAAAGTGTTTTTTAAAGGCTCAGCCTACAATAAAAAGGCAGCAATACTTACCGGACTTACTGTTGGCATCATCATCTTCATGCTTTCTTATTAAATTAAGGTTGCTACAGAAATCAGCATCCAAAGCACTTCTATGAGTTAAATGGTACCCCTCTGCATTGCATTGTGGGTATTTCCACCAACCTCAAGGTGACTACTATGTCTTGTTGTGATGTATAGGCTGGCAAACAGACCCATGGAAGTGTAGGCAGCCAGACAGGGAGGTATGAATACCTCCAGGCAGTATTTTTTAAAACAGCGATTGACTCAGTTTAAGACGACAAAATAGACAACAGTAGTCAGTATGGGACATATTGAATTAACTGCTGTCATTTAAAACACATGAACCTGGAAAATGTACCTCCATTGAATACTTAGTGAACCTCAGACTCCCTGCTTTAGAAATAAAATTACATGTATGTATAGCTCAAACAGAATCACTGAAACTGAATAAACACTTATATTAGTTACTGTTTTGTATTATTAAACACTTTCCATATTATGCCTTGCACTGTTGAAAAATGTGATAAAAATGTTTAGCACAGGAGTCCTAATAATAATAGTCTAAAAATGTATTTTTAAAAAGCAATGTTAATAAGTAAATATGCCTTAAAAGCGGAAGGTCAACAAAGCATAGGAACAAGCCATAGCACATTGCAAAGAATATAATTGTCAGTGTTCAGTGATAAGGGTCAGAGCGTATATATTTAAAATCAAAAGGTATGACCGTAACATTTAAATAGAACAGCAATTTGTCATGACTTATAATAGAGTCTCTGCTAAATGTGTTTCTCCATTTCACAGTGACCCACCACACTACATTAGACAGATGTCAAGTAGAGCCTCGCAGCCATTAGAGATATACTAAGTAAATCAACCAACAACAAGGATAAATGAATCCATAAAGTGTACTATTTGTGCATTGCTGAAATTCAGCTACTGAAGGCCAGCCATCCAAATGAAAGGATTATCCCAGTTTTGCACACATTTTTACATAATACTTGGTGTAATGTACATATTCCCATACCTTTGAGTAGATAAAAAAGTAAAAATGTACTTGGAAAACAAGCAAAGAATCTGTCCCTTTTACAGCACTCAAAGGCAAAAACAAACAATGCGTTTAAACAGAGAGGTATTTGTTTATTGGGGTGATTAAACACATAACGACCACTTACTTCTGATCTGCTTTCAGGGGATTAGGAGTGGGGAAGAAAGCTAGAGCAGGCAGTTTTCTTAACAATTTACATAATCAGTCTCACGCCTACATAAAAAGACGTTTCTCCCTGTGTAATTACCTGTATAAAACATTTAGAAATATTTTGTAATAAAACATTTTATCCTATATTGTTCTACTTAACTTTTTTATAAGGAACTCAAAGTACAAGTGTGTTCTGTTAGTGGGACTTTATTTAAATTTCAGGGTTTGTACAGGTATTTTTTAACCATTTTACCCCAAAGGAACCTGAATAATTTTACAGTCCCAAGGATCCCCTAAAAATATATTAGCCGGGGTCAGAAAGAAGCATACCGCTTACATTAGTAGTCAGTCTGACTGGCAGAATGGCACCTTTACAAACAACTTAAAAAGATCATTGATGTCAAGCTGCTGGTTCTGCCAGGTAGCTTGGAACCAGAACTATACAGAAGCCATCAGGTGGAGGTCCAACAGCTACAGCGCAGGGAACCCCTAGCAACCTCTGGAGGAATCTTGGTTGAAAACGGCTAGCCTATATATTTGGTGGCCCTAATGGGGGTCCCTATCTTTCCTGATAGAATTTGGGTTGCCACTTTTGGCAATTTTAATGTCCTGAACAACTACAGCTGTATGCAAAGATTTAACAGACTATTTATATCAAGTAACAGATTGCTACTTCTGATATTTAAAAAGGGCGATAATATTTCATACAACTGCAATCAGTGCTTTGATCATCCACTGCATTTACACTAAATTAGCAATCAGAAGCTCACTTTCTTGAGGGGAGTACCTGATCTCCACATTTCTGAGCTGCAATAGCGACTTGAAAGTGGCGATAAGCGGACCTTAGACTTTGAATGTGAGCTCGAATCGCCTGTTTTCAAAAATGGTGATCAGGGTGTTAAAAACACCACTGATCACCATTGTGGTCTATGGTTTGCTACACTTTAATATTGACACTTCATAAAAATAGTGAGTGGGATAGGAAAAGTAATATTATAAGTATTAGTGTAACATTCAAATATAGCCTTTGATTTCTAATCACTTACTAAACCAATATATGTGCAGCAGTAGCAAAAAATATCTCCCTTATATAGGGCTCTATGTTGGAAAGCACTTTATATAAAACATATGAGTAAAAGTCTTATGGTTATACTTGTCTAGGTTTTCAGAATTACTAAAGAAAACTTAACTGAATCCCAGACACTCCACGAAAAAAAGAAAACTTCAAATAAAGAAACCTTGTAGATCCACCAATATACTGTATGTAACAAAATCACCTGGAATGGATAGTGGAACAACCGAAACACGCTCTGGTGTCTGCAGGAGGTTTCCAGGGTAGACATACCACTCATTAACCATAGGAGAAGTATCTGGTGAGCCTAATAGAGAACCAGAAAAAATACATTTTAGATTTTTTACAACTTTCACTGAAAACGAATATCTGTATTTAAATATATACTGCTTATAGAACACCTTATACTTCCACCCCCCACAGAGGGTTTATTATGACCTGTGCTGCTGGAGGTTTAACAGATCCCTGACCTATCTGACAAGAATGGTCATGGTAATCCTCTGCTAATAATGTTCGTGTCTCACCACTGACAGAAACATAGCACTGTCCACCACCTGTCCCATGGGACAGGAAAATTCTGGGGGTCCACTCACACCTGTCCTGTTGTACAGCAAAACTTCATTTTAACTAGAACTCTTATTCTTTCCTATGTGGTTTAGTTTACATGCAACATACTACAGCTCAGTGCTTTTTTTTTAATTTGACTTTTTGTGTTAAGCAGGTCATATGTATCATTCATATCTGTGTGTAGCATCTGAAATAAAGAAATATCTACTTTTTTAATGCATGGAAAAGAGCATCACAAACACAGAATACAAGGTGGAAATTGATCCAGATGATCCAGAAGAAAACTTTTTGTTTAATTTTGTACTTTTGTACTACTTTTCCTATTATATATCTGAGATCATACTTCTCCCAAGTAAGGTTTTTTAGTACTTCTAGACAATTTACCCTGAGGAAATGATAAAACAAAGAATATAAAGAAAATACCTTTGATATAAATTCTGTATTTAAATATTAGGCAGATCAAGAGGTATAGCTAGTAAAAAGTCATGCTGCGTCCTTTGCTCTCTAACTTCTTGAGCTTTACTATTGGTCAGCAAGGTCACCTAATAAATCAAGGTCCCCTTGAAAATTCTCTGGACTGATGCAGTGCCTTAACACATGAGCAGTAACATAGGTTGCTCATTCAATATGCAATGCACTGTAATGGCTGCATTAGGACATGACCTTTTTTTGGTAAGTTTTACTATAACATCTAGTATATGTGTTGTGATGCACCAACACTGCAATCTATGTAACAGTGCATTGTAAATGAAATACAGCAGATTATGTGTAAGAATAACTAAAACTTAATTTTTAATTGGCTAGTGTCAAGAAGTTTTCTCAGTACACTTAAAATACCCCACTCATTCTGTGATACTTTTTTATTTTTTACACACTTGAGTTTGTGTGTAGCTGATGCCAGTTACAGAGTCTGCAGTCAAAGAGGAAAGGACATGCACATGCGGGTGAGATTCTCTATTATTTTTTTCCCCTGAAATTGTATTATGTATTATTGCTAGGCAATCTAGCCTGTGCACATGTTTTTTCTGTTCTCCTTGACTGCCTGTTGGACTCTAAAGTAGGGTTGCTCAAATTTCAAGCCGAGTTCCAGCTGTTTACATAACAACAGGTTTGCTGCAGCAGCAGGAAAACAGACTGAAATAATAACTTGTCACTTGGTCTAACCCCTCACCACCCTATACTAAGGAAAAATACTCTTGCCTTTACATATAGTTTAGGAGCATTGCTTTAATGTGAAGTAAAAAGCCAGCTACAATCCAATAGCATGAAGTAGGTTTCCAGTACCAGTACATAGGCATGTAGGCAATATGATTTGACTAAACAAATTTTGTAGATAACAATATGATCTTTTTGGCAAGCAAAGTTTACAGATTTTAAGCTTTGCTTATTTTATTGGTCCAGGTTTGTAATAGACTGACTTTAATTAAGACACAATGCCACACTTTTGGTACCCAAGCCCCTATTAATTACTGCAAGATCTGGTTGCACTGCTAGTGAATATTACCGCATTGCATTGCCAGTGAAAACATCAAAAAAGCTATTTAAAAAAAAAACAAAACACAAAAACAGTGCAGCTCATATGGCTGATTGTATTAAACATATTCAATATGTAATATATTTGAAATTTGTCAACACTAAACTACAAGAAAAAGAAAGAATAAAGTAAATTATTAGCACAGGGAAACATGTGGTGGCTTACTTGAAAATGACCAAAAAACATGTTTAAAACAAGTATCATGCTTTTCTATATTCAACATGTCAAGCATTATGCTTGCCATTGACAAGATGACTTTCTAGCTTATGCAATGATTTCGGCAACTGCTCCAGTTATGTTTGTGTTGTTGTGCATGAATAATATTGATTACAAAGCAGAAGGAAGATAAAAACCTAAAGGGCACACTGGAAATGTTTCCAGTTGTAGGAGAAATTGCTTTCATTGTTCTATGAGCTACTAGATAACTTGCACAGAAACTTCAGTACCCTAGAAAAGTGGATGAGTGGAAAAAGATGGTTCTCCATGAATTTGCCAGCCATGACCATGGAAAGACCACTTTACTGGTACATTCTCCTCTTCCAACCAACATAAAATAGCTTGAAAGAAAACTTCAAAAGTTTCGATCTTGATTTCAGTCTCCAACATTACAGGAAAAGCAGTCCGGTTTCAGTATATATATATATATATATATATATACACATATACGAAGGGGCCAGCTACAATATTTATAATATGTATTATTTTATTATTGTATATATTATTATATATTATTTTTTGGATAGGCTGAGAAAAGCACACCTTATGAAAGGTCCACTTTAATTATGTTCTTTTGTATGATATTTAACTAAAGCTAGTATTTTAGGGCCTTCAATGATGAGGCCACCACTCCTCAAACATTAAGGGAAAATAAAGGTTTACAACAATTGCTGGAAACATGACTGAACTAAACTACAGGATGAAAATACCTCTGTATACGCCACCACTGAGCCTAACACAAAAAGAATCTAGAGAATATGTTTAAGATATAGTGTAAGGAATTGATAGCTGTGTGGTGAACTGATGAAAGATAAGAGTTTTCCATGGGTGAAAGATTTATTTAACAATTCTATAGTTCTTTTGAAAACACAGAAAAAAATGGTTTCCCATTTCTACAGACATAATAAGAAAACACTGATGTAAGTGCAAAGAAATGTACCTTTTAACATATATAAAAAATATACAAATATTGTAGGAATTTCCGTTCAGGCTTTTGTTTAGTATGAGTCCGTCATTAACACAAAACTGCTAGAAGAAATCTAATTATTAGCAGATGACTTGTTTAGATCAATAAAAGGTTTAATATTCAGCAATTCTACAAGGAATCCATGTACATCAGGCACAATGTTTCAATTTACATTATTTTTATTTCGCATAGGACTTATAAAGAGGTAAAAGTCTTTATAAACTGCTTGCTGGGTAAAAACTCAAATTATAAAATTCTGTTGGCCACTTTTCTGTCTTTAAGACACAACAGGAAGTGCGAAGAAATCTCCTGAAAGGGTAAATCTCATTTTAGGCAGTTGTCACTAGAAACTTTTGTCCCCATATGGAAATTTCCTCTCATCCCTTGTTCTCATGAAAACCAATACATGGTAAGGTTTCTCCTTACATACCATGTCAGTGACATCGGTAGGACAAATAAAGGGGCTAATCTCCCTGGAGGTAGTGACCTAACCTTTCCACACTTTCCAAACCAAAAAAAAAGTTTTGCCTTTAAATACATTTCTCCTTTTCAACATGGTGAAAAGGAACATGAATGGTTATTGATTATAGTGAGGAGCCCTTGCCATGTAATTAACTATAACTTTTTACCACTGTTAATGCTGTAGAAGAAGAAGACACGTTTGGGCTTACCACTGCCTGTGCCAAGTAGAATCGCATAAATATGCTGACGAGCAGTTTTATAAATCAGAGCTTGTCCAGGTATTTGTGGGTCATTCTCATCTTCCAGAGTATTACTACAATCACTCTCCCCGATGCACAGTACATTGCAGATCATTGTATTCTCTCCTTTGTAGTGATCTTCCAGAGCAATCTACATTACCAAATAAAAATAAAAAGTTATATTGAGGGATACCAGCTATTACTCTTAACCTGATAGGTGAATGGTGAAACAGGGGAGCAAATGGAGGTAGATGCGGTGGTGGGTCACAGTAAGGGCAAAGCACAGGTTTACTATGATAGAAATACAGTAGATGAATGACCATTCATTGTTGCCTGGACATATCTGGTGTCAATAATTTCCTAGACACTTAACTGCAACAAGTATGCAGATTAAAAAAAGTCAGTGCTCCATGCTGGTTTTAGGTCAGAAGCTGAACCCAATTGATAAACATGTCAGCTAGGAATCAACTGTTTTAACAACATAGTCTAGAATCAGCTTTGATCTATCTTTGGTACCAAAACAGGACGATCCTTGGGGCAAACCTAGGTAGCAGCCTAGGGCCCAGCGAATGTCCAGGGGGTCCAGCTACAACATTTATAGCCCTGTAGTCATCCATTGAAATAGTACAGCTGGTTACTTCACAAAATAATGAACTTGCAGGCAGTTAGGAGGGTCTAACAATGCTTATTGATGTCAATTAAAGGTATGGGGGCTAAAGCCATTCTAATTTCATACATACTACATAAAAATCATTACTCTTGAATTGAATATGACATTATCATATTTATTCTAAAAATGGCACTAAATTTTGCCTTCTACACTGAACCCCATATTTGTTTTTACTGGCATTTTATAAACATAATTTCAGAAATGATAAACACGATTCAGCAATTATTCTATTAGATAACAATATGTGTAAGAGAACAATATTTATTTAATCTGTGAAAAGAAAAGGTTATAATATCAAATATGTACTGTGCGAGTGCAAAACAGCAATCATAGGCATTTTATAGCTCTGTATTTTTTCTGATAATGTAACAGAATGTTGAGAAATCTCCCTGGGAAAAAATAACAGTCATTACTTTTTATACTGCACCATCATAATTTGGAGGACACAACTATATTAGTTTATATTCTCCTGTGTTTATTACTTACATCTGCAGGTCTTTTTATAAAGGTTAATGGGAATGGAAATAACAATCTTCTGAAACTTGATCAGTCCAGGCTGAATAAGGTGCGAATATAGTCATTGTTTTTAAAATGTATAAAGAAAAACTGAGGTGTAAGGCTACATATACATGTACAATGGTTCTCATCCGATATAGGCCCTCGAGCTGATATCGGAGGAGAATCTGGCATGTGTACAGCGCCTGTCGTCCATCGTCCGAACGACCGTCCTGGCGGATCCTCGGACGATGGACGACGAACAATCTTAATGGAAGTGAAGGGGGAGAGTGCGCAGCAGGGTGCCGCTCCGTCGTTCTTCCCCTCCACTCTCCATAAAGCAGAACGCTGCTGTATGTACAGCACTCATTCATGCATCGTGCATTAGTTTTCTCGTTGGAAAGGATCGTGAAAGAACTAATCCAACGACATGGGAGCAGGTGAAATCTAGTTTTTCAGCACACGCACACTAGGGCCTCCAATCCAACGATTCCTTACACCATTGGCATTATACTTCTTGTTTGCACATAAAAAGCACTGATATATTATCATATGTGATGCATTTAAACATGAGGCTAGGGCAAAGCTGAAAAAATAAAAAAAAATAATGACTGTCTACTTCAATGTAATATGGATGTACTGCTTTATTATATAAAATGTACATAAGGCTATTAAAGCCATTTCTGCATTATAATAGATTAGGCATGTCAGTCAGCATTTGTAGGAGCTCCTAGATAGAAAACTAAGGACATAACTTCCGCCAATATTAACACCCACTTGTGGCGTCTGGGTTCCTCATTACGTCACCCCTGTAGCCTGGAGTAATACAGGGAAGGTATAAATGACAGTAAGAGGAGACAGGATAAGGTTGTATGATGCTTCCTGTCGCAAAGCCAGAAATTCTATTACAGGCATTGGCGTTGTGAGAATTTGGCAGAATCAAAAGCAAGCAAATAAACAATGAAAAAAATTAGGAATGGAAGTCCCCTTACTTATATGACCGTTGGATAAGTAAAATGACACAAACTTTACATTTATATGAAATTTTTTACTGTATGTGGTCCCACTGATGTCCTCACTATGGACCTGATTTATTACAGCTCTCCAAGGCTGGAGAAGATAAACTTTCATCAGAGAAGCTGGATGATCCAGCAAACCTGGAATGGATTTCTTCAAAATGATTTGCTTGCAAATGTTTTCAATCCTAGTCCAGATCCATTCCTGGATCATTGCTGGATCACCCAGCTTCACTGATGAAAGCGTATCCTCTCCAGCCTTGGTGAGCTTTAATAAATCAAACCCTATATGTTACACCTTTCCACTCCTTTCCTCTTCTCTTGGAGAAGAGCTGAACTACCTTGAAACCATAAGTTCCAGTCAATGTTTCAATTGCAGTTCAACCCAACAGGGTACAGGCAGGTTATTTATTCTTTGACAGCCCCAGGTGCAGGAGCCATGCTGTACAAGGACCCCCCCCCCGAAGAGGTCAAGGCAGTGAGGACCCACAAGGTCAAATCTGAGGGATTTGTTTTGTGTTGTGTGTGTGCGGTCGAAATGAAGAACACAACTGTGTGTGTGTGTGTGGGGGGGGGTTAAGGCTTGGGTATATATAACTTTATAAAATAACTGATACATAAACTGACTTTGATGAACAAAGTTAATCTGTAGGAAAACAGAAACAAGTTCACAAAAAAACATTAATGTGTGTGTATCTAATAGGAAATGAAATGACCCCGTCTATATTGTCAGCAGAAGAGCTGCTTTGAAACTTTAAGATGGTAAGCTATAATAGGTGATAATGAGCTTACTTCATGAAATGTAAGCTCCTGAGGGTGACAGAACTTTTGCTCCAGATTAGCTGCTGACAGTTTCGGGAGACCTGTCTTCTTTGCAAATTATAAAGTGATATGTATGACATATTTAAAAACACCTAAATTCACCTTGACATATCAATGGAACTAAATACTTAAAGTATCTCCTAAATGGCTCTAGGGCTCTGCTTCTTTCTCAATTTTTGTATGAGGACTTTTCTCCACAATTGCCAATATATTTTCATGATATGATCAGTAAATGATCAATTAGGTAAAAATGTAAATCGAAATGTGCTTCTCTTTTGATTATTTGGGTAGAATGTTTATCAAAAATTAATCTAGGGTGACCTGGCAAACTTGGAATGGATTTTTTAAAATCATTTGCTAGAAAATGTTAATGTTAATCCTGGACTAGATGCATTCCGGCTTAACTGATAAAAGTGTATACTTTCCAGTCTTGGAAAGCTTTAATAAATCATGCCCATTGAGTCTGATATATAAAAACTCTGCAGGAATTAGAAAAGATAGACTATCATGGGTAAACCGGGGTGATCTAGTAAACTGGAATGCATTTCTTAAAATCCCAGGTTTACCTATGATAGTCCATCTTCTTCAGTCTTTATTTTTTTTTAACAAATCAGGCCCAATGAATACTTAATGTCAACTGCAATGTGTTCGGTTTTGACATTTTGTTATTTCTAAGTGTCCTTGTTGCATATTTTTCTTCATATCCTGTCTGTTAAAAGTGGTTGGCAGTGATAGGGATTTAAAGTATTTTTAACAGGAGTAGTGCAGTAAAATCCAGATAGGTTGTTACCCTTCCTTCTTTTCTGAACTGTATACTTGTTCCAGGTCCATAGCTCAAAATGTATTTAAAGCTAGTGGGACGGAATAGCAGCCAGTCAATCAGAATATTTATACTATTGTCAGCATTGGCTACCTTTGAACTTCTCTAAAGACAGGTTCAATTTCAAGTCCAACTCCAGCTTCATGAAGAAATGTAATAATGTATTGGCGATCAAGGCCATGTAGACTGCAAATTGACCTTCCTGCAATCCAATAGTCATCCCCTTTTGGGTTTGATGATACCCATCATCATTTAACATACATCTTATCATTAAGCCACCTTGGGCTCACAGGAAAATGTTGCATATTATGTAGCACTCAGGATTCGCTCCCTGCTAAGAACAGACAAGGAGCAAGGGGAGCCATGACATCATGCAAACCGCAGTTGTATAATCCTGTGGGAATGAAGATATGTATACAAAGCAAAAAGTCAATGGAAGGACTTAGGAGGAGGGGGAGGTTGGGCTTTAAAGGAAAACAACATCTATACCTGACTATGACCCAATTTCAACCAGTAGCCCTGCGGCATTCCTATCAAATTTTCTAAATCCGACTACCCCTACAATGGGATAAAGAAAAGTGAGGTGTATGACATGCGGAATCATAGAGAAGCAGAATGTACAGCATGACTCCCAAATACTTAGATCACTGCAGACATTAGGCTTCCATGGGCTAAGGAATACCTTTACTTTTATCAAAGACTTCAAACAAACATGAAGAATTTGTTCTCATTATGTCTATATCCTCTCGCTTGTACATGCATTGTTCATTAATGTCAGAATATGTGCTGTTGCACCTTTAAACCTTACTCCTGGAGTAAATGTCCTATTACTGTATATATCTAGCTCTATCATTCAGTAAAAATCTGATATGATATTGGTCTTCTGTAATAGTAGATCAATCATATAGCTCCCTGAATATCAGACTTGACACTTTATCGGCATATTTTAAACATTTTTTTATCTGCAAGTTGAGATGAAGAATATGAAGATAAATGTGATTTTTTTACAGATCCTTTGGCCTATTTACCGTTAAACCTTTAAATAAAATCTCTTTTTATGGCAAGGGGCTGAAATAAATTTACACATCCTACACTTAAATATCACAAAAAGAGAATAAAATGTAAATAGGATCTTTCACACAATTACAACTTGACAAAACACTTTTTTTGCAGAATACGAGATGTGTTTCCCTTGGAGATTAGAAAAAATAAGACAGAATATTCAATAAATGAGCTAAACAATCAATGATGATGTACAAGAAGAGGATGCTTATAGCCACCATGAAGATTACATGGTCCTTTATCCAGAACAATGGTAGATAATTGCTTACTGGCCTATGTGAGCTATATTTAAAATACATTCTATCCTATATATTAAAAAAGCTTGCCTGTGTATTTTACATGAAATGGAATATATGGAATTGTATTTATAGGACAAAGATGCCTATTTATTCAACAGAAGTACCACGTCCAAATAGAAACCAGTTACATATTAATCAGCACTACTCAGACATATCAATTCTACCTTTTTGCAATGCCTATAAGTTTGAAAATATTTATTTTTACCCTAAGATCAGAGAGGAGGTAGAACAAATCACTGAAACTTGTGGCAATCAAGGAAAATCTTTCCATTGTGGTGGGTTCATGAACATGAAAACTGATGGACCTGTCATTCAACTCCCAACTTCAAAGTTTCCATGTTACATTTGCCTATACGGCCAACACTGTAGCGGTTGAGGCTGCAAATATTAGAAAACATCCATCTAATGTCTATGGGTAGAAAATTTAGGGCAACTAGATCTTCAATTTTATATTTTATGAAGACAGATTCCACACTAATAACACCCCATGCTTTGTTGGAAAGAAAATATGAAACCCTTGCTTCCTTTTTAATGGTTCACCTTCTCTGTTTGTTCTAATTCTCAACTACCAACTCAAACTATCCCAACTATCAACTCAAATATGACCATAGACATCATTACCAGGCTTGATGAACAGCTTTAGTTTACATAACTAAATGTAGTTTATGTAGAGACGTGTTGTCATGTGGAATATGAAC
Organism: Pyxicephalus adspersus; assembly: GCF_032062135.1. Lineage (NCBI taxonomy): Eukaryota > Metazoa > Chordata > Amphibia > Anura > Pyxicephalidae > Pyxicephalus > Pyxicephalus adspersus. The sequence continues at coordinate 114,198,936 of NC_092861.1, forward strand.
ATCAAATTCACCTGCCATTAAAAACATTTTACAAGGACCATCTACATGTGAACTAAATGTCTTGTGTCCTATAGAGGAGTATACATTACAGAATCTTCTGCTTTTCTCCCAAATATTTCAATAAAAGTTTCACAATCCATAAACATGACTGAATTGCCTCCACAGAGTAATGGGAATTCCAGTTCAGTGTTTGCGTGTGTTATGCAGAATCTGATTCACAAAAGCTTTGTCAGAAAAGGTTGAATTATTGATTTGCTGCTTTTTTCATGCCTTCATGTGGGATTTCATCTACCTTTACCTACCAATACCTGTTAATCTGTTAAGCTGTCATACCTGTAAGGACATGAAAGACATTTGCAGCATGGTTCTCCAGCTGTCAGATATGACTGACTATGGGAAGTGAGGGTGTTTCCACAATCTTTACACAGACATATCTGTAAATCAGTGACGATCAATCTTTAGCATTTAAACCTCAACATTTCTTAACAGTTTAACTGCTGCTCGGCTATTGTAACTTCTACAGGGTTTTGTATTTTTTTTAAAACTTATCTTTTTCTACATTCAATGTGATCACAGTTATTAAGTCGGAACAACATGCCATTATACTTACCTGTCCCCATTCTGTCTCAGGTTGCCACCCTTATCTTCTCTGCCTAGTTGTGATCCTCTGCCATCTTGATTGGTCGGGCAAGGATGACATACCTCCAAGCAAAGCATGCGGGAGTTGCTTCAGACCCAACAACCAATTCAGACCCAGCGTGCAATCAGGCCGGTAAGAAATCTTATTGTCCCCTTCCGCAATAAGGCCCTACCTGATCACAATCTAGGGTATTCCTGATCGAGTGTTGATCAATACATCAATAAAATAATGATCAAGTGCTGACTACATACTGCAGATTAAAAACTGTGTATATTTTCTGAAGGGTAAGAAAATCAGTTACATTGTTCTCAGTTATCTAAGGACTACAGGATCTCTATGTAATAGAAAATATAGGAAGGGGAAGTTATCGTAGGGTGACATGGGTGCAGAACATAGTGCATATGCGTCTCCATCCATGTGAAGAAAGCATGCCGCTGACAAGATAAGCACATAATAATCAAAGGAAAATAAAAACTAATGCAAGTATCTTATTGAAGGAGTGGTAATCTGCAATATATTACATTTATAATAAACCCATGTACCTGAACAATTTCCTGATCTTGGAACGCAGTTGATTCTGGTCTGAATGTGGTGTCATGAAGATGTGAGCTCTGAAAAACCCAAGGAGAGGTTTGCTCTGGCAGAATATATGATTCTATTCCCTTTTGCAGCAATGCCATATCAAATCTTGATGGTAACATTTTTTGTATCTCTCCAACGCCATCTTGCTTGATCCGTATTCTCGAAATAAAGGAAGCAACAGCCCTAATAACATTGGCCCGCCTATTACCTTCATCCCTGTATGAGTGATAGGTAGCTGTGCATTTCCTATGAAAACTATCTAAAAAGTTCTCTGGAACTATGTCATTGCCAAGCAGGCATGCCAGAAGTGGTAGGTCTAGAATATTGATTTGCAGTTCCATACACAGTTCTTCTCTTGAATACATCAGAGTTACAAGATTGTCCAAGCAAAGTTTGTTAATGGAAAAATATGGGACTGTATTAAAGATTATATAGTCACTATCTTCCCCTAGGATCCCAAGACAGTTGTTTTGCAGAGCATAGGCAGCTACTTCATAATCACCTTCAACTTGTGTGCAGATGATTTGCTGCCTTAAAGCCTTCAAAGCAAATCGTGTAAAAGTAGCTATTCCAGAAGGGATAAAAAACATATTCCTGCCAGGCTGCTGTCTGTTAGCTTTTAAAAAACTGAAAATTTTTTCTATTTCAATGTTGTCCCGCAGTCGTCGCTTAGACCATTCAGCCCTTTTCTTCTGCTCTATGACACCATCAAAGACAAAAACAAGCTTTATACCAGCCGTCTGAAAGGTTGCAATAAAGTGTTCTATGCTGGAGAGATATTCCTTCCACTGGCCTCCATGTATCCAATTATTTGGTGTGTACCAAGTGCGCAAGCAGCCCATTGCATCTACGACAATGGTAGGTGTACATCCTGGATGAGCAGATTTGTGCTTGTCAGCAAGTGACTTTAAGTTGACCATACTGCAGGCTGTAGGACAGGAATGCTGTACAAAGCTTTGAAGTCCCTTGATGCCCATTGTTGCAAAAACACTGAAACGAGAAGCAGCCTAAAAAAGGAAAAAATAATGATGAATCTGTCAGTCAACCAAAAATTTGTTTGTTAGGCCTAGTACATATGGGCCATATTTTCAATTTTGGGGGACCTTCCCCTCCTCCTCCTCCTCCTCCTCTAATCTGTTAAAACAATTTGATCAAAGTTGAATTTGAAGGAAGTAAGCAGCCAGTCGATTCTAAGTAACCAATTTTTGGTTTGTTTGTACAGATGATTGATGAAATACATTTGGAAATTGTTATCACCTTCTATCCAAGGAAAAAATAATCAGAAGACCAGCATATTGTAGATGTGAGCAGTGTTTTGGCATCCCTAACCTACCAAATACCAATAAGAAAATGGTCAGTTTAGTGCAATATTGCCTGCAAAGCTGCCTGTGTGTTCTAGGCCTTGGGCTATATTTGCACTGCTAACGTTTTTTATCGGAAGTGTTGGGCCCTTCGTTTGAATGGCCAGGCATTATAATGTATATCAGCCATAACCCAAAATGTCCAAAACGTTTGATCACCACACTGCACCACCTCACCTGGCCATGGCTTACATGCGAGCTGACCCTTTTCATCTCAGTTTACTAATTACTACCCATTACTGGGACAGTTGCCAGGATTCAGACCAGCCATCCAAACATGTATTAGAAAAAAAAACCTGTATTAGAAAAAAAGCTGATTGGCTGCCAATTACCAAAAGGCATCTTTTATTAAGTTTAGTCTTGGACACCAGGCCCATTACAGTGCTTACATATGTTATATTCATATATTTGGAGTTAGCATTATCTTTTTTTTTCATTTACCAAACACAAGGAGAAAATACAGACAAATCCTGCAAATAGCATATTTATCTTCTGCTAGTCTTAATACACAACTACGTGACTAGCTTGTTAATCAGTAAACGCATAAATTAAATGGCTTGTTAAAAAAAGCGGTGTGAGGCATATTGCCAATCTCTTCTAATTGTCACAAAACCCTGAGATTTCAAGGTTAGCACATTCAGATGGTTTATGTAATTGTTGAATGGGCAATTATAGTAATAGCACATAAATATAAAAAAAAAACGAATGTCATTATGCAACTTCCCTACAAATCAGTATGGTGTAAAAAGGAATTTACCATATTTTTTTACATTTTCTAGAGGAGAATGAAAAGCAAATTTCTGCATATATTACATTCAGCTTCCTTCTTTTCTCAAGTCAAAAGATATTACTAAAAGTGTTTTTAAAACAATTGTAAGAAACTGACTGATTGTGACATATTGGAAGAGTGACTAGAAATGCTGGGAAATAAAACAAAAGCAGCTTTTATGTTGACTTTTTAAAAACTGAATTGTAAGAGAAAACATATGAGCAGGTAAAGAGTGTAACAAAGGTTTCTCAACAAGGATTCTGTGGTACCCCAGGGTTCCTCCATAGATTGCTAAGGGTTGCAATTAGCAATTTGTGCCAGTCAGGTCAGTTTAACAGATATCAATGATCTTTTTGGATATCTGTAATGGTGACATTCTTCCCACTGGCCAGCAACGTAAGGGGCATTCTTCTTATTGACCACCACACTAATATACTGTGGGCTGTGAATATAGTAATTATTGCAGGAGTTCCCTGAAAACCTGAATGTTATTTCATGGGTTCCCCCATTGTAAAAAGCTCAAAAAGCACTGGTGTAATGTAAAGTGAATTTTTTGATAAACATACCTATTGGGACTATTTAGACATAGTACAGTTTTTTGATTGTTTCTGAATAATCAGCACTTTGGGATATCCATTTTGACCCAATATGTTCATCTGCTGTTCGGTGAATGTTGGAGTGAGCTCCCTGTTACTCCCCACTGCACTGCTGTGTCAGAAAAATATAAGGGTTCAATTTTTTCAACCTTTAAAAAACCCCACAGTGGTCCTCTGAGGCTATGTGTAACTTACACAGTGAAAATGATAAGTGTCACTCTCTTCTCTTCTGTGTGAATCTTCAAGTCACAAAGGACTCATCTGCTATCTTCTTCTCCTAGAAAGGTGAACAAAAGGTGAAAATGAATTACAAGAAGACTGAAAAGGACAGCAATGTGTAAATTCTTTTTACCTGCGTGGTGTCATTGGGCAAAGTAACAGGTTATGTGGTGCAGTGTCCGGAACCGATTCTGACAACTTTTAAAATCCAATAGGGAGATGTTCATCTCCCCGTTCTATGGGGTGATGCTCCAGAACAGCGGTCGCCAACCGGTGACCTGCAGCTCTAGACGGTTCACCCCCGAGCAGGGTCAGAAGGACCCTACTAGCAGGGCGCACCAGCCAGAGCCGCGGAACACGGCCCCGTACATAACCCGCTCACTCTCCCATCGCAGGCTTAGATCTGCGATGAGAGTGGGCAGGGCTATTTCACAATGACATCACTATGGGGGAGGTTTCCGCCTCTTTGACACCCGGCTCCACGCGCATTCGCGGTCAGGAGCTGGTGATTTTAGTGGTCCGCGGAACCAAAAAGGTTGGCGAGCACTGCAATTCACCACATTGTGATAACAAATGTGATCTGATGAAGTGGATGAGTTCTGCGAAACGCCTCATTACCATGAATATTGATCAAGGGACAATGGTTTTGTATCACTGGTGATGTGAAATACCCTTTGTTGTCCTGTATATGGAATCTAATGCACTAAAAAACTTTTTTTTAAATAATCATGTGCCTTAATTATAATAAATTATGTATGTGAATTTTGAAAAAAAACCTTTTGGACCTCACGGACCACTAAATTCCAAGTTTTAAATCCCACAGAACATTAATATGAATTTAAAAAAAAAAAATAAATACATTTGTAAAAAAATGATTTTCCTAATGGTGCCTGATGAGGACTGTGGAGGCTCTGATCCATTGATCACCTCACGGTTAAATGAAGTATTACTATTGTTACGATTATCATTAGTTGCTTTATCTTTGGTATTATATAAGTACAAAATATTTGTTTGCTGTTTCTCCCTCATTATGGGTTTATTTTATTCAAATCTAAGACCAAATAAGAAGTGAGAGTTATCAAAGTCAAACTATTTGATGCCATTAAATAAAATACACAGTTAGGGTCATACTTACCTAAAAGAGCATCTGAGAAAAAAACAAATAAAACAGTGGGATGAGAATCGGTATTTGCGAAGCGGGGTGACTGTTGTAATGGTGGAAACAACAAAACAAAAGCGTACGGCTCAGCAGCGGTTGCCTCATACAACCTAAGACTACACTTGTTTTTCTTTAGCTAGTACAGTTCGTGAATTTAGTGTAATATGAAGGTGAAAATTATCATTTAGAATATAAGAATTTATTAGAATATTATTTTTGTTTTATTAATATTAAAACATAAAAAGTGCAAATAATGTCCACATTTTTCTGTGGACCACCAAACTTTTCTTACGTACCACTGGTTGGCAATCACTGGTATAGAGCAGGGGTCTGCAACCTGCGGCTCTTCAGCCTCCTTTTGGTAATACCAGGCTTCTCTTCCCTACATGCACAATACAGGACTAGCCCACATCTAGGGGATTACAAGCATGCCAATTCCAGGTACTTACCAATATTGTTAAATGATGTAAAACAACACATTAGCATTTCACTACAAATCCTACAGCCCGCCTGCTAGATATAATGAAACCTGCCTGTGTGTCACTATGCGCATTATTAACAACACTGCTGTTATCACACAGAGTAAACCATGCCCAATATGCTCCAACCTTAATATATTGTCACTGCTACGTGTGAGGAGAAGACCCGCGCTCACAGAAAAGCAGAAAAACCTACTGTGAAGAAGACTACATCTCCCAGAATGCACCTGGCAGCTGTCCGTCTCATCACCTCAGCTCTACGGCGCGACTGCTCGTACTGCGCATGCGCGCGATGTCCATCATCGTGAAGGTGACGTACAGCGATATTAGTATTGTACCTGTGGTTATGCCCGTCTACCTGCTGCCCGCTATCTCGCAGACCACTCTCTGCACTTCCGTTTCCGGTTTATTAGATCACGTGCTTTGCCTAGCCTTGTCAGGTGAATTCCGAGCCATGTTGGGGTTTTTATTAATAGCAGCAGGCCTGAGCTTATCTCATTATAAATGCTTTTTTAATAATGGTGGTTTGAGCTGTATTTTTATTAAAGAAATCTTTTTTTAATTATAAATATTTCCAAAATGTCCTAATTTTTGAATAATGCATATAACTTAGATTAGCTTAAAAAACCTGTTTGGGGCAATGAACCCTCCCCTCAGACGGGTTATTTGTTCATGTTGTGTGGAGGTTGGGGTATAAGCAGTTATAATGATAGTTATATTGTCCATATTGTGAATGGGCCCTCACTTTGTTCAACATAGGACTGAGGGCCCTGCATTGTGATGATGTTGGAATATTTATGACTGGACGAGCAGGGAAGGGAAATTAATACAGTCCCCAGAATAGGAATACAAACAAATTCTTTAAAGAGGAACTGAACTAAAAATTCCCCTCCCCCCAAAAAAAAATACACTTACCTTCAATCCCGCAGGACAGTCCGATCCATCTGGGGGTGTCATCCATCGGATTCTGCGTTGTCCTGGAAACGCCATCTTCATCTATTCTTCTGGGTTCTTCATCCTATGTCACCTGACCCAGGCGCGAGATCGGGTGATGTAGGATTAAAAAAAATTGCCGATCTCAATGCACATGCGTGAGATCGGCAAATTTTTTATCCTGAGAAAAGGCTCCTTGCTCGGGCATGCGCAGAATGAGCACTCAAGAGCCTCCCGGAGTGCCTGAGGTAGATGACCCGGGAGGCTTTGCGCTCCCATTCATTCTCGATCACCAGACCTTTGAGAATTAGAGGGAGGTGCTGCACCCTTTTTCTTTGTTGTCTACCCTTTTATGTAAAGTGAAAATTCTGAGTTTCAGTACACTTTAAGTTTGGGTGGCAGTGGCTGTCCTATACTTTGGAGAATGTTTCTTTTAATTCCTCCTAATATGAAATAAAGAAAAAATCTCCCCAAAGGGACAAGGACACCAGTAAAAACTTGCAGGAGGCTTACATTTCCCTACCACAGTGTATTAAAATATCAAAAAAAGCATTTTTTTATTTATTTTGAAGTTTATGTTCATACAAAAATATCTTTATAGTTTTGTATAGAGCAGGGAAGAGTTAATATGCTAAAAGGTGGGCAGCACGGTGGCTCACAGGTTAGCACCCTTTGCAGCGTTAGGTCCCAGGTTTGAATCTCAGCTAGGACACTATCTGCATGGAGTTTGTATGTCCTTCCTGTGTGGGTGTCCTCCAGGTACTCTGGTTTTCTCCCACATTCCAAAAAAAAAGAAAAATGGTTAATTGACTTTCCCCCCCCAAAAAAATTGACCTTAGAGTGTACTAAATAAGGACATTAGATTGTGAGCCCCTTTGAGGGACAGCTAGTGACATAACTATGGACTTTGTACAGCGCCGCGTAATATGATGGCAATATATAAGTACTGTGAAATAATAAAAATATAAGATTATTTTTTCTGTCTGCACCCAGCTAGGGAGATTCTTCCTTATTTCCTGTCATATTGATGTAACAGGAAATAAAAGTAAAACTCCCCAATGTGAGCACAATTGTTATCCCTAAGAGATGCCCTGGTGTCCGCAGGTGTCTGCATTGCAGGATTTTCTCTCACCAAATGCCCCAATACCAGCTTAAAATGTTGGATGGACAAGAGTCACCAGAACAAATAAGGGGGTGGATCTCCCCAGCAGGGGACACAGACAGTGAAAAAAAAAAACTGACATAAGGAATAACTTACTACTTTATCCAAAACTACAAAAACATGTTGGCCTGTATATACACTTTATGTCTGGGTACTGGGACTATACCCTTCTTATGTTTTTTAATACAAAATATACGTTTCCAGGTACGTTTGCAGCTACATTCCACTCATCTTGTTCACAGAACAGAAGTGGTCTTCGGATATAAAGACCTCTAAATGCCATGATTTGTATGAGAAAAAGGATCTTTCCACAACTCACCAAGTGAAAGCATTGATCTGAAGTAACGGAACATTAACTGTGGCACCATTTGTGTCAGTGTTTGAACTTTATTCTTCCTGTGTCAGTGTATTTATGATCTTCCTGTGTTTCTCACCTTCACCTCTAATCATATACTCTCCCATTTTGTTCCCTTTTGTCACTGTGTATAACTAAAGAAAAGGGAGAAGAACAGAAACTGCAGGACAGATGAGATTTTGGATATAGAGGACACTGAATTAAAACACCAAGTTAGTATGTTATGAGTGTCTACGGTAAGAAAGATGTCTAAACTTTCCTTTTTCATAGACCACTATCCACCACCTCCATGTCCAGTGGAGACATTTCATGCTGGTTCATGGCCCTCCCATTACTAGATCAGTCTGAGATCCCCTTCCCATTTTTCATTCTTGTTAAAGCTAAATGTATAGTGAAATAGTCCTTAGCGCTGGTACTTTATTAAAAATGACCAAAATGGGAGGATTATCAATTATTCCAGATGTTGTCATGTATTGTGTGTTCTATGTAATATATATATTAGGTAAATGTAAACACTACCCGGATAACGTTCAGTTTGATAAAGCACTATATGACATAAACAATAACATATTTAAATTTAGTTCCTTGTCTTCACCCTTTTAATTTCCTTATTTCCACTTCCTGTCTAGTAATGGCTGCATGGCATTTCTCAGCAATGATGTCCTGAAGTTTTAAACAGCGGATCAAACTTGTATAATGTCACTTGTAGTCTTCATTCATGACAGTAAAAACAAGAGTATAACTAGAAGACAGAAACAACGTGTTGTCACCCTGTGACAGGAGTACCTATACCAGGCAAACCCCCAAAGCAGAATTATTTAATATTCAATTAAGAATTAAAAACTGGGACTGTGCAAGTCCTTTACTGCAATAAAATAAATTCACCTGCCTGTTCGCAATTTTTTAAATTATTAATATTATTTTTATTATTAATAAACGGTATTTATTTAGCGCCAACATGTTATGCAGCGCTGTACAATAAATAAGGGATGCAAATGACAGACAGATACAGACAGTGACACAGGGGGAGAAGAGTACCCTGCCCAAAAGGCTTACAATCTAAGAGGATTGCACTTACATGTCTTTGCTTATTTGTGGGCAACACCAACTTCACCTTGTCTTCTTCCTGGTGTCAGATCTTCCGCCATTTTGATTCACCAGGCTGGGATTACATAATCCCTGGGCATGTGTGCAGGAGTTTATTAATTCCAGACAGCCCCATGGGATGCCAGGATACCTGGCATATCCCAGCATCCTACACTGAGCTGTGTAGGTGAAGGAGTTTGAAACTTTTCCTACTCTATAATACATACAGTTTAGGCTAACATTTAAAGTATTTTCATTTGGGGCCCTTTTACATCATTGCTTTTATGTGCTAGTAATCATGAAAAAAGCACATGAAAAAAGTTACTATTAAGATTTGTGAAACTCCTCACATTAGTGTCTTGTGTTATAGAAAAGTGCATTGTGTTTTTTTTTGTTGAATCCTTTTTTACTGCAAATTACATTATAGTCAAAAGCTAAGCATGGAAACACACTAAAAACACAATATACATTTAATAAAGAAATAAAAGGAAAAGTAAATGCATAGAAATTATTTTGTTAAAATGTAATACAACAAGATGTGCGTTTTACAAAAAGAGTTCTAAACATACATTATCAGGAAAGCAAAAAGGTATAAAAGGATAAATGATTGCATAACAAACCTATTCTAAAACTACAAGATTTTAAAGGGACCTGCCTATATTTTACCTCATATACCGGTAAAAGCCCAAGCATGTTTCTGCAACATACAAACAAAAATAAAAAGTTGCTAGTCACGGTTGAATTAGTGGATAATTGTTAAATCCTCATAAACCTGTGTATAGCAGACTTTTCTGGCTCAGAACCAATGTCTCGTGTGGCAGGTCACATTCTTTGGGATTGGTTGTAAAGGTTCCTGTTAAAGTATGTAACATACAATGCAGCCATCTGCCACTTGTAAACTACACAGCAGCCAGGCCTTGATTCTCTGATGTTGAAAAACAGGGGGTTTCACATTCATATTCAGACCCTGTTTCCTCTTGCTTCTCAGAAACAGCCTGCTATTGAAGATTTCACAACGCATTTTATAAACTTATCTGCATCAAAACAAAATAAATGGTTGGTTTGTAAAGCCTGTTGTTTACCATACCATTATAGGCACATGTTTGATAAAATACATTTGCAATTATTTGCAAAAAAACAAAAACAAAAAAACAAATAAATAAAGCATTGAATGTTAAGGTTGTTCAGCTGATGCACTAAAAAGTTACATGCAATTAAAATCCTATTATTGTTACTAATATTACATCAAAGTTTAAATTGTCAATACAACTAGACATAACATGCAATCCACTAAAGGATGCTGTAAGCTTTTAATAAAATGAGAGAGAAAGTCTAACACTATGGGACAGGTTTGGGATGAGACAATATAGTGCACGTAACATTCCTTTCAAATGCAATGATGGAAGTAGCGTTTATTGTAGTTGCACAGTTTAGATGCTGTGGTCCACAATACACAGCTTTCTAGAAGAATTAGATAGAAGAAATGAGAGTCTAAGATATATATATATAGCACACATAAAGCACTTTGGTATTGTAAGGTTTTGAGATGCAGAAACATTGAGACATTGCATGTTGTGTTTATAGTTATTTTATTTTGGTTAATATTTATTCAGTTGATGTTTTGCATATAGCAAAACTTTTGTAATCAAACTACAAATAACTATATATTTTCTCAGGATTAATTATTTAATGTAATTTGTTGAGTTTTTAAATTTCTTGTTCTAATATTAGCATTCAGCAAACAATAGAAGCTGTAAAGTTATTTGCATACCTATTTTTTTGTAGGAATCTGTATTTTTTTTAGACATTTTATGCATCAATAGTGGCCTGCTGAAAAAGAAGTTAGCAAAACAAGGGACTGTTTATTTATTATTTCTCTTAACAAAAAAACTACTGACTGGTTGCAGGAATTACTTGCCTTTTTTTACATAGTTTATCTTTTTATTAGAGCCCTTTCAATCAAGACATGCTTTATTGCAAGCACTGTTTCCTAGCAGCCAAATGAAGCAGACCCATTCACCTCACAATGGAGGAGGGCAGGGGAAAAGAGCTGGGTTTGTTTAAACTACTTCTGTCTTTATTCACAGCCTGATGTCCTTCTGCATTGTGGCGGCCACAATAGCAGTCAAAGAATCCATTGTCAAGGAAAAACAAATCAAAATGGGGAATGATGGGTGATATGCATAAAGGTCCATGGCACAATTTTGGCAGCAGCATCTTAGAAAGGCATTTGACGTTAAAATATTTTAATTAGACCACCTGATCAGGTGAAGTTTTTGCATGTACCTTTGCAATATAGAAAAGTAGAAACCTAGCATAACAGATAGTTTGAAAAGTGATCTCATGCAGATATTTAGGCACTGGCTGCGATTATTAGGACCAAAAGAAGGCTGTATCAATATTTGTAAGCTTGAGTACAAATGAGGGGTGAAATGAGTAGAATTTAAAGTGGAGTGTGTGACTGTGACAGGTGGAAAGAAAAACAGATGAGGCATTTTGTAGGATTTGGGGATAGGGAGATAAAAAAAGATAAAGAGGCAGAGATACTGCTATTTGGAGGACTTTGAGGATTATGCTCAGATGTTATTGTCATAGGAGAACACAAATTAAACAGAGTAGAGCTCTAAGGAGTCCAAGTCAGATTAATATATTTAGTGACTCGAGCTGCACAAAGACTTTCTATTGTAGACACGTCTGAATAGCTGTGAATAGTTTGGAACATATGCAGCCTGTCACTGCAGGTGCCCACATCTGTTCTTCTCAGGCAGATGCTCATGAAAAAGGGAAGAGGCTTTCCAATGCTCTGCCCTGCAGCCTTCCCCCAACCCCCTTCATTTCATCCCAGCAGTGATTTAGGGTTGAGGCGGTGGATGGAAATTGTCATTGCTCCCTACCCTCAACAGACACAGGCCAATAACAAAACCACCCTGATCATCAAGGCAGTGACCTCTACTAGGATCTGCAAGTTACAAATTCACCCTACATAGACAAAGAATAAGGGGAAGGGGCACTTTGCAGAGCTGCCATAGGAATGTCGATTCCTGGGAGTCAATTTGATTCCTGTGTACACATGGCTTTCTACATATGAAGATTTCATGCAGCACTTAGCTCAAGCTGTGGGGCCATTAGAGGTCTACAGAAGTGTGCCAAGTTGTTATCTTATGCTAAAAATAATGACATAATCTGTAAATGTGTTTGCCGAGTGCATGTAGATATCACAGGATGATTTCTGTGTTTTCTTAGTTATTTTATTAAGAATGATATATACTTAGATATTCACATGCTGTTTGTAAACAATTGGTTTCCTATATACTCTTTCTAACCAGTAACACTACTCTGGATATTCTTTATTTGTGGTGACAAACCAGAAGAACCTGGTAGCCTTGAGAATGCAGCTATCTTCTTTTATTATTATTATTATTATTATTATTAATAAACAGGATTTATATAGCGCCAACATATTACGCAGCGCTGTACATTAAATAGGGATGCATGGGTTTTTTACCATGCATGGGTTAAAGTACTCGGTGTAGTGTTTTTTTTTTTTTTTTGTTTTTTTTTTAATAAGTTTAAAAAATGTATAGTAAATGTAATTTGTTCTTGAACATTAAAAAAAACTTCCTAGTGGTTAAAGGATTTTTTAATTCAATTACTCTTAAAACCTATATCATCTATATATAGGTCAATGGGGGAATGAGTTGGAACCCCTGGCTCTTGGACCACAGTTCTAGCCGTAGTGTTGTTCTGCTGTCTATGTTAGTTCAGACAATATGCAGAAAGCCTGAAGTCTGGCTTAAGATGGCTATCATGTGTGTGGCTCAAATATAACCCTTACCTCAGGGCAAAATGGATTTTGTGGGTCAACAAATACTCAGATAAATGAACCCTGTGGGTTTAACCAATGCTACTCTCTGATCTTTATGTGTTTGTTATGCAATAAAAACAAGAAATACAGAAATTCTTCTGATTATTTTGATAGGTAGCAAGTGTTATCAGAATTAATTCTCTGTATTTTTTTACAGAAATACAGAAATTCTTCTGATTATTTTGATAGGTAGCAAGTGTTATCAGAATTAATTCTCTGTATTTTTTTACAGAAATACAGAAATTCTTCTGAATTACTTTACATTACCTATTGATAATATTATTGGTATTCTGCCTTCCAATAACTCACTAATGCATCTATCGGTCTCCTGTTTCCTCTTATACAGGATCTCTCTGACTTTGAGAATGACAGCAAGCACTGGAGACTATTCAGATGTGCTACATGTACATGTGATGAAATCTAACAAGTTGACAGGTGGAGAGAGTAGAGTGAGCACGTGAATGATCTCATCGGTGTACTTCTCCTGCTACTTCATTGTCTGAAAGCTAAGGGTATTTTTCACCCATATTCTTTGAATGTGTTGAATTCTAATGCTGTAGTGCTATATGTCTAATATTTTATTATCTGGAAAGCTAAATTTTATTTTATTATAAATTAAATTTACTATAAACAATGTTTTTTGGGGGGTTAAGCTCAGACACATGGCCAGTGAGGTTGTGTTGGAGTTTTGGAGATGTTACATGCATCATCTAAGAGTGGGCAGAACTGCTTCCATAGGAATGTTTTTAAACCACATTGCAAGTATTTGCATGCTGTTGCAAAATAGATGAACGTGTTCTGAAGGACAATAGATAACCCATGCTCCTTTGAAACATGTGGCAAGAGAACCCCAGCTGCACTTCAACTACAAAAACTCATAAATACATGTCAGTACCCCAATCTCATTTCTCTTACAGTGGTTAAAGCTGAGTGCTCAGTAATAGTAACACCACAGTTGTCAACTGCATGTCTAAATTTTGCCCTTAACTTAGTCTGAACAAGTGCTGCAATTACACTGCTAATGTAAAGAATATATATGGTAAAATATACTGAAACCCAACTCCAGTCAACACCTTTTTCTTTTATTTAGAGATAGAGGAAACTTAAGGGCGGAAGCATCTGCCAGAACTTTATTGCTGTCTATGACCTAACCGGAGACATTTTCTTCACTTTCTGTGTGGTTTTAAGGACAAAAAGAAAGTCTAGATTGACCTGTCCAGGGGACCGATAGCAGACCTGTATAGCATAATATGGCTTGATTTCCTAACTTGATTTGTGTTGCAAAGGTTTGGCTCTTACTTCTACAAGCTTCCACATACCGTTCCAATTGTGTTTTACCTTCAAATATTACCCCAGCAAATTCACACCTTATAACCAAACTATACCTTTGTGATCAATTCTTGATTCCTAAATTCAATACTTTTCTAAATGTTAGCAGTTTTTAGCCAATTTCCGGTAGCTCTTTATGTCACCTCTTTCTTTGACGACATCCACATGTATTTGTGTTTGAAAATGTAGAGCCAATCTAAAAGCGCAAATACCCGCAGAAAAGTATTACAGATTGTATTATTACTGGTCCTATCCTATTTAGTCCGGTGTAGATCCATTGTAGATGTTTTTTTCTTAGTTTGTGGTTGTTGTGTTCTTTTCTTTTTTCAGGTGGTCATTGCTGGCCATGTTTAGACTTGTAACTGCCTTTTCCAACAATGGCTAATCTCCCTAGATCCCTGTTGCTTTTGGCTCAGCTCAGCTGCCAACAACTTTTTATCTACACTCTCTAGACTATGTCTTGGCCTCACCCTTTGGCACAGCCTGGTCATTTTAAGGTCCTGTCTAATGGGAGTGCTTTCTTTATACTTTCAAGGCCACCAACAGCAGTACCGGTAAGTACTCCCAAAGCCCGCAGCTCAAAAGTCCACAAAGCAGGACATCCGTTTCTCGAATACACCTAAATTTGATTTAGTATATCAACGATAATGATTGCCAATGAGAATTCTGGTTAACTGTTCAGTCCTCATTTTTTTGTACAATCTTGAAATTCTGTATTTCTATCGGTATAGTTTGTGATGTTCCTTCCATTGACTGCCAAATATTTTAAAAAGTGTGAAGACTAAAATGTATGTCTTTGTTTTTGGATGTGGTGTGGATGGGAACCTCTGATTTTCACAGGAAATGGGGATTATTTCAGTTGGTACACTTTTTCTGGTAGCAACTAAGGAATAGGCATTGCTTTGGACAATTCTTCTATTATTTCCTGCTGTGCCATTGGTACAAAAAGCAAAAGAAAATCTTCCCAACAAGACTTTCAGGGGTTGAAACTATTGCTTATTCAAATGTTTTGCAAATCTGTCCTTACCATCCCTGCATGTTTTGAAAAAGAACACTTGCTGATACACCCATTAACCTTCCACTAGGTGGATTTTCCTGCCAAATGTGCACTTTTAGTGGGACTTAAGGTGGGTTTGGGAAATATTGGCTTACGCTTTTTAAAACTAAACTTGTCATTACAGCAAATAGGCATACCTGTAAAAAAAAGGTCACTATATTAAATTTTTAGAAGCCTGTGTCCTAAAACATAGCTTTGATGGTTTTTCCCGGACACTACTCATATCAAACATATCAGGGCATATGAATATGTGCTACCCCTGCTGCACATTACAGGATGTATGAGCCAGCAGAAGGAACCACTGCATATGGCTACCAGCTGAATAATGGGCTTACTGGAATTATACTGTAGCTTTCCTTTAAAATATTTTTAATGTCAACTTTTAGCCATCTGTAACACACACTTAAAATGAAGCTTCATGCAATGATTATACAACGTATTTATTTCCCAACCTTTTATCCCCATGGCAAGCCAGGGGAATTTTATGATCGTCATCATCATTCAAGAATATATTAATTACAACAATATGAAATGGAAACCAGAAGCAAAACTTGGAAGGACAACATTCATCAAAAATGTTCTTCTTCTCCTATACTTCTCTGAACTAATGAAAATAAATTAAAATTGGACATGCTGTATTCTGTTTACAGGATTAAGAGAGCCGTTTTTTTAAGCCCTCTTGTAACACAGCTTGATTACATGTGACCCTGCTGTATATTTCTACTTCCTGTAACAGGCCAAACTGTCCAACAAAAGTTCAGCCACAAGGCTGGAACAAGCCATATTTTATTGGCAAGAGTGCTTTTAATGGTTTGTTTACATTCAAATGTTTTTCCAAAATTAAAAAAAAAAAAGCAAAGCTAAACCTGCCATTCTTACTTATACTTTTTACATAGCAGGGTGCTACCATCCTTCTTCTTCTTTTCTTCCTGGACAGGATTTCCATCCCATTTATTGGCCATGCCGGGTGCACGAAAGTTCATTCATTCCTCACATGCACAGGGGAAGTGGGGATTGCTGGGTGTCACCAATGCATGTGCAGCTCAGCAAAATTTGACAGCTGGGTGGAGATCAGGCAGGTAAGGACAGGTATTGCAGAAGGGACATCGCCTGTCCCTTTCTAAAATAACCACCTGTCTGATCATGGACTTTTCAAAGTGGGAATTGGTTGGAGCTGGTCTTTCATGTTACATAACATCCATTCAGAACTACATGTCCATCCAAGACTATCATTTCAGTGCTGCTGTGTGATGTCATTGCAGAATAAATTCTATTACAAGGCAAAAATTTGGATCTATGGAAAAATAACATCTACTGCTGGGATCAACATATATTAAAAACAGACATGGAGTATTAATGGTCTCTAAATTTCCCGCGACTTTCCCATAATTAAATTAACATTGGATATTGTAGATAAGGGGGCAATGATTAAAGCCTCATAGTGTTGTAGATTTCAAACAACTGATAATTTGTCCAGGAATAGCTGGTCCTGCAAATTTATTCCAAGAGCTGACTAAAAGAACTCTCCAAAAAAATAAAATAAAAATTGAATTGCAGCATCTGTAGGTAACTTTCCAACAGTTGATGTCAAACTGCAAGCATCTAATAAGAAAGAACCTTATAACAACTGTGAAGCTTGGTGGTGGAAATGTTATTGTTAGGGGTTCAGTTGGCTATAAATTCCTTATAATATCAGCTTGTGCTTGAGAAGAATGTGAGGGCAGCTGTCTAAAAGGTAACGAGGAAACAGAACTTTGAACACATAAACAATTACTGAAAAATCCCTCCAGGACTGAGTTAGAAAGAATAAATTACACTTTGTGAACTGGCCTAGTCAAAATTGATTTACCTGATTTGAATCCATGGGTGTACTTAAGCTGGGTACACACGTGCAATAATTCTTGTTGGAGAGGATCTTTCAGGATCCTTCGTGTGTACGTAGCTTTAGTTTTTACACTGTACACCATTACATTTATATATTTTGATTAAAAAATAATTGAAAAGGGAAAAATTGTAGTCTTTTTTTTATCCAAGTTTATCACCTTTGTGTGTAGGTATGGTTTGAATAATGGTCGATTGTATGTCTGTTTAGATATGCCAACAGTAATTATGATGTGTACTTACTTTTTCATCCGGATGTATGTCATTTATAATTTTGTCCAAAGTTCCACTTTAATTTCTGGCTTACTGAGTGCACATTTCCTGATATTTCTTCATATTCTGGGAAGTACATATTTTTGTTTAGTAAACAAGTCAGAACTGCAATGTTAAGAATAAGCAGAAAAGTAATTGTGGAAAACCACAGAAGTTATCACATTTCCAGTTATTAAACTATAACCATATACTGCACTATCACTACAAGAATTGTGACTCCAAACATTGTCCATATAGTAAATTGAGAAACGAAAGTGACACCTAATTCAGCCACAGACTGAAAGACATTTGGTTGGTGTCAGTAAAAAAAATTCTGCTGATCTAATTAAAGCTGGACTCCAGGTAAAAAGTTAGGTAAAAGTCAAAATTTCTGTTATGTTTTTATTTTTGTCCTTGACCCACTGGAGAAATCTTTCCTTTACTTGACCATGTGATAACTGTAAGAGTTAAAGGAATAAATGGAAAAAAAGGCTTTTGGGTGTCACTGATAGGGACAAATAATCTACAACGAAACGTAGGGCATGGAGGATGTGCAGGGGGGGGGGTGAATTTCAACCTCTAGGTCCCTACAGTACATCATTATCATAGCACAATTAGTAAAAGCTGTGCACATGCCTGTTATTTCACATTGGAAGATTGGTACTCCTAGGGAGTTGGTACCTGATGTTGAGGGGCCCTCCACAATCCTTATCAAAGTCAATTAAGGGACCCACTGGCCTTTTTCTGTTTTTGTTTCAGGACAGGAAGACACATACAGCAATAAAACATCTCTGGAATGTTTTTGAAAAAGTTTTGTTTTTGTTTTTGACATTGTGTTAACATTGAAGTGATTTCCACAATAGGGACACAAATGACTAAAAAAACTCTTTCTAACACTAACTCTTCCTGCTCTATGCCAAACAAATAAAACTTATAGGATGGAGTTTGGCGTTACCATTGCTGAGCACCGGTAGCCATGTCAAGGGTTCAAGCTCTTAGATTGTAAGCTCTTCTGGGCAGGGTCCTCTCCTCTTCCTATGTCACTCTGTGTCTGTCTGTCATTTGCAACCCCTATTTAATGTACAGTGCTGCATAATATGTTGGCACTATATAAATACTGTTTATTATTATAATAAACTCAATATTTTTCAAGATGGGCATTGATAGGGTAAATAAGATAATAATGCCTATTAAAGTTTATCTAAAGCCAAAACTTTTTTTTCCATTTTGGACAGAGTAATGCAAGGTTAAAACCTTTTTCACCAGAACTGACAGGCAGGGAAATGTGTGCTTTTTGGATCTGTTGGATCCATTGCAGTTCTCCTGTGAAGATGACATTGGTATTTACCAGTATGTAATTTTCTCTGTTGTTTTACATGTCCAATGATGCTGGCTCACAGAAAGTTCTAATTGCACCCTGTGTTATAAGAGTTCTTCTAACTACCAGAGGTGCTTGATAAACCTCACCTGCACTATATGTGATCACCCCAAGATATGTTGTACAACACAAATAGCAGTTGTGTGAGTGGAAACTGAGAGATAGGGCAGTAATGATCAAAGTGTTGTTAAAAAAATAATTTTTAATATAGGTAAATTTGCAGCATTCATTAAAATGATAGTTGGTGGTCCTACCATTAAGGTTCTGTATTGTCACACTGTCACAAGCTTCTGATGTGGCCATCTTTCCACATTACGTAGGCATGGTCCGAAGTTTTTGAGGAGATCAGCAGGACTTGTTTGCAACAAAGGATGAAAAAAAAGTGAACACAACTATTTTTTTAATGCAGTTGTTTATGTCACACAGTGCTTTATTTTTTCTTGGAAGAACTCCAATTCCAAACTCCAAATACCAATTCTATATGAGCAACAAAGGACATCTAGAGGGTTAATCCCCCAATACTGGTTATGTATTTTAATTAAATTTAGAGGTAGAGGGGTTGCATAAAAACAGGTTATCTCTAAATCTTATTTTCTAATCTATCTTTCCAATTTACAAGATTGGATTTTCTTTAGCATGCATATCTATTGGAGAGTGCCCATCAAGGGAACTCCACATGTTTTTAGAAGGAGATCTGCCTTATCTGTACCTAACCAGCAGGAATAAGTGTCTCTAGTTTTCTTTTCTTCTGATAAGGGACAGACTGCTGAACCACAAGGATAATTCTTTTCCATATACTGATTGTTTATTCAGAATGATTTGAATCACACAACGTATTACTTCCATGTATCAACACTATGACCAGAATACTTTATTTGTTTGCATTGATGTGATCAGTTGTACATTCCATTTTTGTAACATCATGAACCACTATTACAATATATGAAATAACATTTGGGATGACATTTTTTTTTAGGGCTCTATTTATAAAACAGACATCCCCTTGAACACATTCCCTTGTGGGATCCAGGCCCATGTGTGTCAATGGCAGTAATTGAATCGCACCAGAAAATGTCAGTGATGGAATTTTAGATTTCCTTTTTGATAGATAGAGCTCTTAGAAGGAACAGTAGAATTATTTTATTCTGACATCACTTTTGTTCACTAGTCTTATTTGTCAACAATTTTTTTTTATTAAATCTGTGTTTATATTCAGATCTGATAATCATTGAATCCACACATCTGAACATTCTTACAAATTCTTTTAGTTTAAAATACATGGATCCCCTTTGTAAATGCTTCCACCGAACATGAAGCAGCCACTTGTTGGAAACTTAAATCAGTAGAATGACGGCTCTCTATACAAAGTAAAATTGCACACCTAGGACATAGTATGAAAGCTTGGCATTTAATGAAAAATGCTGCACAAAGCAAACTGGGGCCTTTTATCAGGTAAAGAGTATGCAACAGCAGCAGATTCAATCCCTGGGCCATTCATTGCAAACAGAACAGAAGCAGAGTGCATTGCTTACACGCTTAATTATTGTAACACCAAAAGCCTAGAAAGAAATAAAAAAAAGTTTGGATTTGATGTTTTATTTGTAGAAATCATGCTTTACTGTCTATATACACTGCTTGGCCAAAAAAGTCCTAGGTCTCTTGGGGACGGGTTATGATCTGGGTTTGCTTTAGTTGTTCAGGTCTAGGTTTAGCAATGCTATGCAACCAAATAAACAGGTCAGCTGAGCACATGAATATACTGAATGACCAGGTTTATCCATCAGTGGATTTTTTTTCCCAATAGCAAGGGCATATTCCAAGATGACAACGCCAGGATTGTTTGGGCTCAAATTGTGGAAGATGTTTCAGGCAGTACAAGACATTTCCCACGTGTATTGGCCACCGCAGACTCCAGACCCTAATCCCATTGAGAATCTTTGGGATGTGCTGGAGTAGACTTTACACAGTAGTCCGACTCTCCCATCATCAATACAAACTTTTGGTGAAAAATTATGTAACTCTGAATGGAAATAAATGTTGTGACATTTTATAGGCTTTTTCAAACTGATACCACTGTGTCAAAATGAAACTAAAAGTGTTCAAACAAAATATTGGATTGTGTGATTTGTCTTTGCCAGGCAGTGTATTTTATTTTTTGTTACAAAGATATGTGTCCAACATTTCAGGTTTGTAACGTTAAACCACTACTTGTAATTAGCAACAATGTAGTCAGCCTGTTTGTGCCCTCCTTTAATTGGCCATGCGGCTGCCTATTGAGTACATAGAAGATGTGTGTGGACATAAATTACAATCCAACAACCAGTTGAAGTATTGCCCAAAGCAAGCTGACAGCTTTGCTGTTACTTGCAAGTCTACAGTTTAAAGTTGTCAGGTTGAAACAGGATGTGATATTACTGGCAGGATCTTTGAACAATAAACTTTGCAACACAAAACAAGTCACAAGTGTAATTTGCTATGAAAATGAAAAAAATGTACACAGTGAAGCATGTGAAGCATGCTTACAGTAAATCTAAAACCAAAATGTAACTACTTTCTTTTCTATATTATAAATACTGGAACATGCACGTGATTGCCAGTCCCTTAAATAATTGACATTCAAAAAAGGAAATGAAAACATGAATGTTAACTTCTATAGGTTTGGGACTTTTTCAATGGCATTAAAGATAATTATAATGCTTTTTTAAATACAAAATCTTTATTAAAATTTAGGAAAAATTCAAAATTTAATAGATACATAGACAAGTTACTATGTTAGTTGGAACAGCACAATGTCTGTGAAACCGTAATACAGTAAAGCATATAAGAAGTGAACATGAATCACATCTACTGCAGATTACAAAGTAATGTCTAGTGAGAACCAGTAAAAAACAGTAAATCAACTCGTTTCACAGTGCACAACTGCTTCCTCAGGATGTTCGGTACACTGAAGACAAAAATACATAACAATAAGTCCATCAAAAACACAATGTCCTACTCGTACAACCAGGTAAGTATTAAATATAACTCACATATAGTCATCATCTTCCAAAACATTTCAGTGTCTTCCTTATAAATTATTTCTGTTAATTTGGTATGTTTTTCCTCATTTGGGAGTGCCTAATTACTCTCTGCACTGACCAAGCTCCTCTGCCCCTCATCTTGCTACAAATCCTTTTAGAGATTAGTTTAGAGGTTCCTTCAGAGATTGCTGGGGATTTCCTGAGCAATGAGCAATTGTTGACTCTCAGGTCAGTTACCACTGCCACTAATGATCTTTTTAGCTATCTGCAAGGGTGACATTCTTTTCACTGGCCAGCAATGTAAGATGCATTCTTCCCATTGAAAACCACATAATATGGATGTGGATACAGTAAATATAGCAGGAGCTCCCTGAAGACCTAAAAGTTACTTATGTAATCTTAGGGGAAGTTTTTTATCTGATGACAAGGTGAATTTAAGGTAGTAGGGTGCATTTTTTGCTGCCTGCTATTTGGTTGTAATGTTGCCTGGTTTTTGATAGCATAATAAAGGTATGATACAGTAAAAAGAGAAATAAGGTACAGTAACACACCAGCCAGGAAGCAGATTTGCTAACCAAGGCCTGCCTGGCATGTTTGATAGCTATACCACTGGGACATGCCTAGCTTTGCCTGATTATAGCAAACAATATTCACACTGGACCCATTGCTTGCATATATAAAGCATCACCAAAAAAATCTGATTTTTTGCATTTTCATAATGTCTTTGATGGCCATTAAAACCAAAAAATATGTATGTTATTTTTTCAGCATGGGCAGAGATTTTAACTGAAGAGTAGGTCATGTAAATGGCTTAAACTTCTGCTGTGCACATTGCCTTTGATTCAATAAACTTTAAACTTGGTATCTTGAATCTGATTCACACTGTTTATTTGGAAAATGCTGACATTACCACACCATGGTTATCCGGCTATGGGAGGGGTCGGCTTGCAAGTGAGGCACACCTGCCATTACTTTGCTCAGTATGATATAATTTCCATTGCAAAATGCATGTTTCCCAAAACCTTCCCTTTTAGTGAGGCTTACGTGAACATACAGTTATTAACAAATCGGGCTAAGTAACACAAAGCGTTAGTAACACAAAATGCAGAATCTCAAAATTCAGTAAATTGTAGCAGTCAAACTTCTCTAAAGCCTCAGCAGATCAATTTGAGTTTTGGTTGTTGCAGTGGGTTAGTGTACTGAACTATTAAATAGAAGCTAATGGTAAAAGTGACTCACTCACTTAAGTAAGACAGATAAGTAAAACAGATCAATATTGGGCCAAAAGATGGACCCGTAGACGTCTAAGATGAAATGTCTTCAATAACACTGTAACCACAATTAGTGTGGTTAGATATTAACGAAATACTTAAAGTAGCAACTTTCAGGAAAAAATTCCTTTCTTATCATTTTTAGCTCCATGAATACCGCACTATAGATTACAGATATGTTTGTTTCTCTCATTTTTAAATGTTCATTGATAAGTAATTTCACACAGTACATTTGCACAACAAGCTGATTTACCCAACAAAAAGAACCCATCACTCCTGTGACGTCCACACTTCCCTATTATCACTTGTGCTCTAGTTCGCCCAGTCTTCTTCTCCATTCGTAATGTTCTGCCATTTTTGTTGGCGATGTCATCCATCAGGGTATCCCAGCACGGAATCCATTTTAGACGGAACTGCAAGAACTGAGAAGAGTTGAACAACCAAAATTTTGACTTTAGATATGTTTGGGGGGATGCTGTCACTGAAGGAACATAAGCTGAATCAATAGTACTGTATTTAGTACTTTCCAAATTATCAGGCATAAAATAGTTCACTATCCACTGTAGCTGCATATTTCAAAGTACTACTTTACACTGACTTTTCCAGCACTCCTCTGTCTCCACTGGGTGCACTGCAATGGCATGAAGTCTGATGGTGCCTGTAGTTCAGGTCCTGATATCAATTAGCATAGATGGAGCCAATGGCACAGAATATGGAGCTTTTCTTTGAATAGGTAAGTAATCATTGAAGATGAAATATAGCTTCCATAGATCACCAATATAACCCCACTACTAACCCCATGTGGGTGTAATGAAGGGGTAGTAGCCTACATAAGAACACTGTATTTTGTAGTGTTAGTACAGCAGTTCTATGATGTTTAGTAATCTGTGGCATTCGAAAATCTGGCCATCGATAATCCGGTGCCTTCAGATTTCCAGCATGGATTTCAGAGCACATTTTCAAATTTACCGCATTGGCGTGCCACGGTTTATGTTTTGATGGCGCTGTACTCCAAACTCAGCTGTTGGGTCTTGCTTGCACATGTAACCAGGCATTCCTGCTCATTTTATCATTTATCATGCTGCTGTATAGACCCATTATAGATTCAGCAAAGAAAAGAGGTGGTATAAAACGTAAATATCGTGCGTTGTCAGTCGCTCAGAAAGTCATTTTTTGTTAACTATATACAGCATATATAACCATAAAAAATGCAGCATTTTCAAAAATCCGGCACTCCTCAGGTCTGGAGGTTGCCGGATTTTTGAATGTCAACCTATATCAATAACAACTCGTATTGTTTACTAAAGGGGAGATGCAGCAGGCCTCTCTAGCTTGTCCTCCCCGTTTCCCTCTTAATAAAACAGATCAGGGCTGTCTGTATAGTGCTCATTCATTTTACTATCACTGAAAACGATCTTGAAGGATAGTTCACACCGACAAGTAGCAAAGGTAGCTGGCTAGGTTCAGATGGGCAGTTGTTCACAGCAGAAAAGCTCCAGCTCACTGGTCTCAAAAAACCGCCCCAAATCCCAGGGTATTATTGAAATGAACTGGAACGATTGAAATCCTTTTACATACATTTGTTTGCATGCAGTGTCATTGCATAAGGATTTTTCAGAAGCTTCATGCAGTGTCCTTGGGTGGTCTGCTGCTCAAACACTTTCATAGAATTGAACGTGTCTCCTTATAGACGCAACTGGACTAACCTGTTTACTAAACCAGTGGTCGCCAACCTTTCAGACCTACAGACCACTAAACCTATGGGCTCCGGCAGGGAGACGTGTGTTAATCAAAGGGGAAGAAACTTCCCCCATATTGACGTTATGATGCCAAAACCTGCCAACTCTCCCATCGCTGGTCTGAACCTGCGATGGGGGAATAGGTGGGTTGTGTCCAGAGATTCAACCCGCTCACTGCCCTGAGCCTGTGATGGGTGGACCTGGTCTGCAGCTCTGGCTGGTGCGCCAACCCCCCCCCCCCCCCAGCGGGGGCAGAGGAGGGACCAGAGCCGCGGACCACCGGTTGGCGACCACTGGACTAAACTGCTACTGGACACCTAGTGGTTGAAAGCGAATGTGGTAGTTAACAGCATAGCTTTCATCCACCCACCTGAATTTAGCCTGTATCAGACATGCGTTCTAAAACCATGTGGTTCGCCACGTACTGGGCACCCCTTTATATGAGTGAGAGCAGTTTTTACAGTCAATATCAATTGTCGTGGTTTAATGTGGTCACTGCATCATCTTCAGTGCTCTAGCAACAACCACAACCCAACCGCGTTCAAATGCAGGTTCCTGCGGTTGGAACGCAGTAACCATTAAAGTCCGTGGAAACAGCTGGTTGTTCAAGCTGCTTGCTGTGTCCAGGCACTGTACTACAAACCACAGCAATGGAAATGCACCTGCATGGACAAAATAGTTACCAATTGCCCCTATACCATTGGAGTGGTGGAGAGTGGCGTTGATCATGCAGTAAACTGCAACATTTTACTGCAAATACAGTGTTACCTTAGTATAAGTCCTTAATCCGTTCCAGATCCTTGGACTTACACCAAACAGGACCTAAACTAAATACATTTTTCTCATAAGAAATAAAAGGAAAACTATTATTCCGTTCCCATGAAAAAAAAATCCTATTGTTATTGGCATATTATACATTGATGGGGCTGTATAAAATAATTTAAACACGCCTTAATACTAAAATACATAAATACAAAAGCAATTAGATGAAATAAATGAGAAGAGTTGAGTGCCTACTCAGATGGTGCTGAGAAGGGAGGAGGAGGAGATGTTATGTAATTCACGGAGTTATAGCGCGGGTTGTTCACTTAATTGTAGCAACCGGCTTACTGACGCTCGTGGGAAGTCGTGGCTTTGTCTTGAGAGAGGTAAATAAGGGTAGCGCGCGGTGTTATGACTCATTTTGACCCATACAAGTTCTAGCACAAAGGTTGTATACCAAGCAAAATTTTTTTGTGTCCAAACAGGGCCAAGTTGGACTTATTCCAAAGCGGATTTATACCAAGGTACCACTGTATTAGGTTAGAGTTTATTTGGAATATACACACCCCTAATAGAATTGTCTGAACAGTGCATAACACAGAATGAGCCCAGCCTGGCTGTTCCTGGTGCGGTGCCAACTTGCTGTTTAATTTTAAGGGCTATTATGGGTAAGGTTCAGTGTCATCAGTTTTATTCAAAGGGTTATTGAGCTTCAGGATTGGGGGAAGGAAAGGTTAACATGTTAGGGTTAGAACATTGCAAATGAAAGTGTTTCTTTTTTTTTGGCACCTGTCATATTAGTGAGTCATGCTTGAAATGGATAACAAGAACCTAAATGGTATTGGCAGCACCTCACCACCAGTCTTCTATGGCAGTGATGGGCCCCTGGTTCCTTCTTCTTGCAGTCCCACACATAGATAGCTGCACATGGAAATGAAGATAGATGGAGTCCCCCCTGGGAGCTCTCAGAGCCCATATGCTGACAGTGAGTGAGCTGTGCTGCTATGCCGGCCCTTAGCTTGTGTTAGCAGTGTGTGAAAGCTTGCTTGGAGCGGCTCACACTGCCAGCACTTGCCACAGATCGATGGCAATCTGTTAGGTGCTTGGGCATGGAGGAGGGGCAGAGGGTGCAGGGCGCTATTATAGCAAGCCTTTATGTTAGGGGGAAGGGGCTGGCTGGCTGGATGTTGTTGTTCTATGCAAAGCCCGGAGGTATGTGTAATCCCACAGATCACATTTGCTGGATTTAGCCCCAGGCATCGGCAGATGTTCCTACAAAGCAGGCACGCGACTGACCTCAGCCTGGTATCTATCAATGCTGCCACTGTGCAAACACCCTGCAGCCCTGCAAGTCCCTGCGTCACGTGACGTCACAAGCCCATGCTGTACACCTGTGCAATGCTAACCCTATATATTTCTATACATTTATTGCTAAAAACATATTTCCCTAATTACTTTAAATTACCAATCTGATGCAAAATTCAGGACAATCGATGCATCTGCAGCTGATATTTTATACATCATGGTCTTTTGTATGTGAAGTGTAATATATTATATATATTTATAGATGTATGTAAATATTGTCACATGTATATTAATGTTTGTAATATCTTGAAGTGAAGTGAATGTATTTATTGTTTTTTTAAATGTAATTGTAATATAATGTAAGTATGTGATTTTTAAAATAAATATACTTTTGTGTTTGTTTCATGATAAGATACAACAAACAAAAATATCTATGCTCACTATAGGATATATATATTCACCCAGGAGTTATTAACCATTCTATTTATCCAAGGTTATGGGAAAAAAAGAATACTTAAACTTAAGAATTATACAGATGATAGATGTTCCAGCATTAGTACAATGGTGCAGTGTCATTTTTTAATGTTCCACCGTGCGGGATCACGACAGACCACTAACAACCAATATTGCTTACTGTGGAGAAGGGCCTGAAAAAAATGACGAAGCCTCTGCCAACAATTATTGAACATATGTAGCTTAGGATCTGAGAGTTTGCATGGTTCATACTAATCCTTCATAGGTTTGAACGGACAGGGCAGAGCAAATGCCCAGGCCTTGACGTGGCTGACACTGGTATGGTGCCAACTAGCTATGGAGACAACGGGGTCCAGGTATGGAGTAGGTTTTACATCAAAGATTGGATTTTAGAGATTTAAGATGGAGATCTCAGTTTAATAAATCTAATGTTACTATATTCATTTTAGCCTACAGTATAAAATGCATTACACCTTACTCTGGATCAACATTTTTACCTGCAGCACCATGCACAATATATTTGAAAGTACACGTTCTTTTTATTTATTAACCAGTGTCTCCAGCAGCTGGGGGAGTTTTTTTTTTTTTTTTTATTAGAGGGGCCATCTATAGAAGATTCCAGTTCTTTAACATTTCAAGTCACACATAGCAGGAATCATTAACTTTACCAGTCATTTGTTTTATTATACCAACACAGTAAAGTTTTATAGGAAGCCAGCAGCAGAAACAGCAGCAGCAGCTATCTCCTGCCCCTTCACTAATTGCTATAGTGGCTACATGTAGAAGTGAATAGAGAGAGGCCATATCCTGGATAAGACCCCTTGATAATAAAGCCTCTTATCTCCTGCCATGGTCCATGTCAGGAGGATCTTCTGTCCAGAGAAAGGCTGAGGAGCAGCTGGCCCCAGTAATCTGATCTGGAGACAAAAGAATGCCCCCTTGGTTGTGGGATCACAGGTAAACATGGGAGCTTTGTTATGAAAATCAAGTGTGCAGCAGATGATGTGCGGCTCTCCCTGCGAGCTCACTGCAGGCTGGAGGAGGGGTGGGGCAGCACTGGGTGCCAGCTGGGCCACGCGACTCCCCATTCTTATTCTAATCAGCACATGCCATTGCAAGCAGTCCTCCAACCAGCCCACACAGCACCCCAGGGCTCCTATACAACATCCTGCCATAACACCTAGGACCACTACTGCAAGGTGCAATGTATATAGTGATACATCCATTCTCTATTTTACACCTCCAGTATTTACCGGTATATGTATAGATATGGATAAATCATAAATAATTATGGAGATATGTCTATAGGTAGCGTCCGAGCGTCCCGGCCGATCTGATTGGGCAGCGATCGTTCACAATCTATTGTGTGTAGGGTCGTTCAGTTGTCCTGCAGTACACTTTATCCTGTACATGTCACTTCCTGCATCATTCAAACGATCGTATCTAGCATGTGTACCTTATTAGTGGATTATATTTGAACGATCGTATTGTTACAGCATGTAAAGAATTATGAACTATACGATCGTTCAAAAAATTTGTTGATCGGTCGTCAATCGTCAACAATTATTGCACGTGTGTATGTGACCTAACTTTCCTTATGATATCTCTCTGATCTTCTCTCTTTTCTATATATCTTATATATTTTTAATCTATCTCTTTTCTTTTTAACATATTTTTTACTGGCAAGGTGAGAAAAAGTAAAAAACAGTACAAAACTATACAAGAAAAGTGAAAAAGGTACATCAATTTACAATCCTCAGAATACAGTAAAATAAAGGAGACAAATATCAATATGTTCAACATAACTCCATAAACAAATCTATCTCTTTTCATACAGGTATTCCTTTCTCCCTTCTCCCCTTTTCTCTCTCTCCTCTTTTTTCCCAAGGTCATGCTTTTCTCCTCCGCTGTCTATTTATCACTCACTCTCTCCCTCAATCTCATTCTCTCTTTTTATCTTTCCCTTCTCTCTCTTTTTATCTATTCCCTCTCTTTCTATTTCTTTCTTCCTCACTGTCTCTCTTTTTCTATCTCTTCTTATCCTTCTCTTTCCCCCCATCTCTGGCTATTACTCATTCTCTCTCTTTTTCTCTATCATTCTTTCCATCTGTCTCTTTCTAATCTCTCTCTCTTTCTCTGTTTCTATTTCTTTAATCCCTTTCCTCTCTTTTTCTCCATTTCTTCTCTCTCTCCTCTTCTTTCTCCTATATTTCTCACTCTCTATTGCTCTCTCTTTATCACCTTTAAGAGAGGTGCTTTATCTCTCTTTCTATCTAATCTTTTTCTCCATTTCTTCTCTCTCTCTTCTCTTCTTTCTCCTATATTTCTCACTCTTTATGACCCCTCTCTCTTTATCACCTTTACCACCTCTCTTTATATCCATTTCTCTGTCTCTAGGCATCCCCTAGCCCTTCACCTTGGCATGAAATCACTGCCTGGTTCTCCAGGGTCTCTGTGTGTATTTCTGCATTTGCTCCAAACATAAACATGCAAAAAATAAACAAGAAAGCGAAACAAATTAAAATAAGCAAAGTGCAGTCAACTAAAGTTTAATAAATGCAAATAAGACAATGCATACAAAACAGTATATGAGCAATTATAATGCCACATGACACTGAGACGTGTGCCAAGGTGCAGGTGTGGTGCAGCCCCCAGGCTGTATAAACATGAATATATGAATCATTTCATGTAGACCAGTGAAGAAGTAAGCCAATGTTATAAACATTATTGTTATTTTGAATAACATTTGCAAAGCTACATTTGTGTATAATAAACATTGATGCCATGCAATACATACAATTTGTTTGTTGGATTATTAAAGGGTAATAAATGAAATATTGTATTCATAGCTACCTTCTAGTAAAATCAGTGATCTTCCTACCCTTCCCCCATGGGCTACTTATTCCTATTTCTTTTTTTTTTCTAGTAGGCTCTATTCCTTTCTCTTAAATCAAATATCAAAGGTTTGTTTGAGGAGTTCTTTAAATTGTTCTCTGCATTGAGTTGCCCCCAGTCTTTCATCAGGATAGTTTATATTTACAGAAGGGCTTCACCTGTTAGTAAGGTATTCTTTATACTTGGTCAAAGTCCTACCTACAGGCCATTGCAGCCATAACACAGTGCTGAGAGCAAACAGAGCTGATCCATGGCTGGAAGTAGGCTGCAGGAGGAGGGTATGGGCTTATCAGGCTCCTTCATTCTCTACATATCTCTATAGATTGCACCCGCTCTTATCCATTTACTGATAATCTAATCTAACCATGGATTACCAAAAACTGTCATTCCTTCCCGGCCAATTGCTTTGTAATGTCACACCTGGCCAGCAGTAAACTCAGCCTCATGTTACGGGGCAATCAATAATGCTGATGCCAGGGTAATATTCTGCAATCTTTTTGAATTCTTCTTTAAATTGTCCCTATGATTTAAATTCTATGTAATTACTCACTGCAGCTTGTACATGCACAGTAATTTATTGAGCGATCAGTTATGGTGAGCTGTGTACACCTAGGATTATTGCTGAATGTATTGCATGGGTGATGGGAACCCAACATGTCAATAAACAAGACAACTGCTTGGTGGGGAATACTAATTACAGCTGCCACTGAAGGCTATTCATCCAGAGTCAGGGGGGCAATGACGTTCAGGGGCCCCTGGGAACCAATCAGAAAGCACCAAGAACATGATTTATCATTTGTAGCTTTGTGCTACTTTATTTTACTCTGGGCTTCTTTATCATCTATTTGACTATAGGTACATCTCTCTCATTTTCTCTGGACTCTCTCTCTCTTTCTCTCTCTACTATTTAAATGATTTTTTTTATCTTTTAACTACTTCTGTCTGTTTAAATCTTCCCTCATTCTTTGTAAACTAATTTAATGTCTGCTTATCCATATTTTCTGTTTATTTCTCTCTTATTCTTTATTCCCCAATCATTCTCTCTCTCCTTCCCTATGTATTTTTTGCTATTCCCCTCTCTTCTTTCTCTTTATCACATCTCTCTCCTATCTTTCTTTTCCATTTTCTCTTCCCCCCTATTTCTATCTCTCTTTCTCTCCTACCTATTTTATTCTCTCTTCTTATTTCTCTATATTCCTCAGCCCTCTCTCTCTCTCTCTCTCTGCTACCTTTATTCTTTCTAAGCTCTCTCTCCATTATATCTAATTTCTGTCTTTCTCTTTCCTGCTTATCTTCTATTCTAACTTCTCTCTATGTTACCTGTATCTATCTAACCCATCTCAGTTCTTTCTATTCATCCTTCTCTATAATATTAATCTTTCTATCTCTATCTCCCCATACATCTATAGATATATCTCCCTCCCTATCTTTCCCTATCCATTCTCCTTCTCTATTCTTCATCCATTTCTACCTGCAGCTTGCAGGTACCCATCTCCCTCTCTCTCCTATTTCTATCCCTGTGTCACTTCTCTGATATTAGGCATCATGCCCCAGCATTAACCCATTCCTGGCCCTGGAGTGGCAGGGAAAGGGTTAAAGTTGGGGGTATATAGACATGCAGTGGGGAAGTGAAAAAACGCCATTTGGTTGTGAGCAGATGGCTGGCTAGGGGGCTGATCGCGTCTAAAGGCGTGTCATCCCCTTCAGCTCCAGTCCCACAAGGGGCTCTCCTTGTCTTCACAATCAATGAAAATTAAAGTGCAAAGAATAGATGAATAGCTTCAGCCCGAGTCTGTCTTTTGTTCCCCCCCAGCTACCGGTGGGCAGGAGTTAAACTACAACAGCCCCCTATAGAAAGCCTTAAGTTAAACAGTCTCCCAGTTAGGCTGAGTCCCTGAAAAGAAGTGGGGAGGGAGGGTGATGGGGGGAATAATAATATAAAATGGGGGGGCAAGTGATGGAGGAGAGGGCTGGAAGAAGGAGGAGGAGGAGTGAGGAAGAAAGAAGGGGCTTTCTGCTTCATTTCACCAATACACAATCGCGTGGCATAAATTAAGCTGCCCATGAATAAGTGCACTGGGAAGGATTTGGATGGATTTTCTGCTACCATTCAGATACGCTTTGCAGAAGTAATCGAAAAATCTGTGTCATGTCACTTTAACAAACGCTTTATACTGAGGGGGGTGTTAAGAATTTGGGGCAGGTTCTTGTGCACCTCTCTGCTCCTTGCACAAACCCTGGTGACATTTCTAGGGACCCCTCCATACCTTACTACAGGTGATCATTGCATCCTATGAATAGTTACCCCAACAAAGCATAGGGCAATTCATGGGGCAATGACTCAGGAGCCCCATCAGTGTGTGATGAAATGCAGCAAGTGCACCCAGCTCACAACACTTTTCTACTTCACCATACATCACACAAAGGACCTGATTTATTAAAGCTCAGGGCTGGAGAGGATACACTTTACACAGTGAAGCTGGGTAATCCAGCAAACCTGGAATGGATCTGGTCAAGGATTTAAAACATTGAAGAAATACATTCCAGGTTTGCTGGATCACCCAGCTTTACTGATGAAACTATATTCTCTCCAGCATTGGAGAGCTTTAATAAATCAGGCCCAAAATGTTCAGATGAAAAGTCAAAGGGATCAAACAGATTTGTTGATCAAAAATTGATCATGATGTTTTTTTTAACCATCATATGGAAATCAAAAATTGTATAAGTGATTATCAAAATGTAACCTGCAGGTGAAATGATAGCACATCACACATACTAGATAACTGCAACAGTGCATTATAATTGATCATTAATTTTGCTAATAATGGGGATCACTGTATATGTATATAGGGTCTATTTGTAAATGTTTGCACCCAAGATTCACCCATATACTCCAAATGTCACCTTTTTGTTGGTGAAAATGAGTTTATATTTTAAGTAAAAAAACACAACCAGCAGATGCCCAGGAGTTGTAACAGCTGGTTACCACTCGGATTTTTTCAGGTGTTTGCAAACACCTGTGCAGACATTGGAACCCGATGGAAAAAGCCTAAAAAGTGCAGTTTCCCCCTTTTTTTTATTTGAATGGAAACCTGCATAAGCAGTGACAAGTGGTTGCAATTCTAGTCTATGGAAGTGGCTGCATCCAGTCTCCTAAAAGATGTTCTGCCCCCACCACCTGATAAAAAAAGGAACCTTTCTCTCCAATGTTAACATTGCAAGTAGTTTCAGGTGGTAAAAATCTTTACTGCTTAGTGAACTTACTGGTGATTCATTCATTTTAAATCTAATTGAATCCCATTTGAATCCAATGTAAATAGACCCCCATACCTTCTTGTGATAATAGCACAGGGGCCCCATGGTCATGTGATGAAATGTAGTCAGTTTTCATTTATGAACAGATCACTTATTTGTGTTTGAACTTGTTTATTTTTATGGACACAATTTTTACTGGGCTGAGCTAGTAGTATTATTCTAGATAAGGATATAGCAGGTGACACACAATACAAAAATAATAAAATAAATGATATGAATATTGGGTATAATATAACTTTACAGGTGCATGGAGAAAGAGTCAATAATTCTACTGTCAATAGGAATCCCTGGTCTTTATAGAACAATACCTGGGGCCCCATAGCTGTGTGATAAAATGCAGCCAGCACACAGCACCTATCACCTTTATATCTATAAACACATTATTTATGAGTTTGAACTCGCTCTTTATTTTTATTCTGCATATCATCAGCAATGTATTAGTGAACATTACTCTAGATAAGGATTCAGCAGGCGACATGTAACCTGCAGGTGATAAGATAAGCATTGACATACTATATGAGGGTACAATATAACCATAAAGGTGTATTGATAAGGGGCTTCTGATGTTAATGGGCATCACTTCAAACAGGTTATGTGTCTATTGCCCTGATTAGAATATTAGTAATCCCAAACACTAAAATCTCATCATATCATCTATCAAATCTTTTCTAATTTTGCAGTTATTATGTAAATAATACCCTAAAATCTTACTGTGAACCTCCTATCTTGGGCACTTTCTAGTGTGACAACTCTCTTGCCGTCTTCCAGCTGTGCTCCTGTGTTGTCACAGGTATTGTTCAGGTTGACATTCAAAAATCAGGCCATCGATAATCCAGTTCTGGCATGGATTTCAGAGTGTATTTTCAAATTTACCCGGTTTTCTGGAGGCGCCGTTTATTTTGATGGCGCTGTTTCCAGAATCAGCTGTTGGGTCTTGCTTGCATGTGCTTTCCTGCTCATTCCTTCCCATTTATTTGCTGCTGTATAGCCCCGTTATAGATTCAGCATCCATTTAAAGGACTGTACAGATAATCATTCTATGTTAAATATATACAGCAAATATATCCGTGACAAATCCGGAATTTTCAAAAATCCAGCACTCCACAGGGACAGAGGTTGCTGGATTTTTGAATGTCAACCTGTAGCTGCAAAGAGGTTGCAGGGGATCAGTACCATCCATATGTATGTATGTCTATAAGTAGTAAACAAAAGGTGACAAGTTTTTGAAAAAGGAAATTGTTTATGATAGACAGCACTTTATTATGTATTTGGGGTTTACTTGTACTTTATATATATAAGGCTAAGTTGAAACCCATAGCAGGTTCCTGGCGGCTGGCACTTTGCTCAAATACCTGCAAAACTGTCCTTAATGAAGCGGTGTTTGCACATTTACTAGTGGGTGGTATTGAACCGCTCACTGCTGTCCCCATTCATTCTCTATGGGGCTTCCGCAGGTGAGGTGTTGGATGTAGTGCCTCACCTGAGGAAGCATTTGAGGAGCATAAGGAAACGGTAACCGCAACCTCACCGCCAGTCTGAACATAGCCTTAGTGAATAAAGTGAACGTGTAGTCCCGATCATCGGAATTTATAGCATGGACGCTGCCACCTGGCTGCCTTGATACTTTAACTCGCTGATCCACAACCAGCATGCAGCCAGTAAAGTCACAGCAAAATCACATCATCCACTTGTCACACCTATTGGGTCTACCCTGCCTCACGGCGAACTGCAAAGGGAAAATTATCCAACGACAGGCTGCAAATTCTCCCAGCGCCCGTGTTTATACGATTAAAGTGACTGCGGCTAGGTCAATATTCTAAAAAAAAAGTCCATTCTTGCCAAGTTACAGCCTCTCAAAGGGGCAAAGCCCTAGTGTTACAATTAAATTGACATTATACACAGCCAATACGTTAGCTACATGCTAATGAGTCTCATGTAACCACAACAACATTATTTTTTTTGGGGGGTAGGGGAAAAAAAAAAAAAAAAAAAAAGGCATTTAACCCCTTCCTGCCTGCTGACACCAAACCCCAGTTCATTGATTTGTAAGAGAATGATGTAGAAAATGTTGCTGTCCACAAAACTTGTAGTGTGAGGTTGTATAGAGGGCTGACGGTTGGTGCAGTCTTTATTTCCTGTGTGTCTATTGAGCAGTGATGTGTGCACATTGTTGCAGAGGCTCCATCTTGCGCCAAGGGGAGCTCTTTCTCTCCCTTGTATTGTGCAGCAGAAGCAGGTGCTGGCTGCATTACCATACAGCTGAGAGCACAATGGACAGACTCATTCATCCCTTACACAATAACAAACTGCCTTAATGACGGCCACGCGAGTGACACACACCAAACTCAACTCCTTTTAACTGTGGCCTGGCCAGGACTTGGAGGAAGGAATAAAGACAGGGGGGCAAAGCTGGGGAGAACTTCATACCAGCAAAACTCTGCGAGGGATGGGGTGCAGGAGGGTGCTAATAGCAAGGATGATGGGGCTCCACATTGCTGGGGTACCATCTGGGGACAAGGGTGCCAGCTAGGGATAAGGGTGCCATCTAAGGAGATAAGGGTGCCAACTAGGGTTTAGTATACTAAAAAGATAAGGGTGCCATCTAGGTTTTAGTAAACTATCTAGAGATAAGGGTGCCATCTAGGGCTTAGGGTGCCATCTAAGGAGATAAGGGTGCCAACTAGTGTTTAGTTTACTAAAAAGATAAGGGTGCCAGCTAGGGTTATGGGTGCCAGCTAGGGTTATGGGTGCCATCTAGGGCTTAGGGTTCTATCTAAAGAGATAAGGGTGCCAACTAGGGTTTAGTATACTAAAAAGATAAGGGTGCCATCTGGGTTTTAGTAAAATATCAAGAGATAAGGGTGCCATCTAGGGCTTGGATTACCATTTAGAAATAACGGTGCCATCTAGGGTATAGGGTCGCATTTAGGGCTGTGGGTGATATCTAGTGCCAAGTGCACCATCCAGGGCAAAAGGTGCCGTGTGCAGCACTATTTCGTAGTCCCTGTGCCATCTTTTGGTAATACGTCGCTTAGGGTACGATCTATCAGCAGGGATGCCCATGGCACGTGTGATGATGCTACCCACCACCATCATTCTGATCTCCTATCTGGGTCCTGGGCTGGCAATACCACCCGGTTATTTTGTTATTTTCAGGTGGGCACAGCAGTCAGAGGATTGCCCTGTGAGATTAGGATATAATATGCCAGGCACGGATGGGCTGCCATCAATACCCGGCTAGGGTGACAGGTGGCCGGCACAGAAGGGGTTAATAAATGTGCTATTGCTGAGCACCTGTGCAGTGCCATGGATGGGCATTGGGGGATCCCCAGCAGGTGACAGCAGTGGGCACCGATAGAATAATGAGGTGAGATGGGGGGGGGTATAAAAGTGTGCATGGCATGAGGATCAGGGGTGATCCCAATCTGCTTTTTTGGAAATCGGTTGCCTGCTTGGTGTCCCCATAACAAACCTGAGATGGAATAAAACCCAGATCGTGTCAGAAATAAAGTTAAAAGAAAAATGTGAGGAATGTAAATGTGTTACAGT
This sequence comes from Pyxicephalus adspersus, assembly GCF_032062135.1. Classification (NCBI taxonomy): domain Eukaryota; kingdom Metazoa; phylum Chordata; class Amphibia; order Anura; family Pyxicephalidae; genus Pyxicephalus; species Pyxicephalus adspersus. The sequence goes on from NC_092861.1 coordinate 114,236,369, forward strand.
GTGCAATGGGCAGATGACGGGGAGAAGGGGAGGGGGCTGCAGGGAGGAGGATTGCACATTTTACAGCTCACTGACCATTTGGCAATCCATTGAGAGGAGGGTTTTTGTAAAGTGGCTCCTTTGTGACATCTCTAGACAGGCTGGGGGGCTGCTGATTTGCATGTCATTAGTTATGCAGGCGGCCAGCTCCATATAAAGAGGCAGGCGGCCAGGCACAGGCAGACAGAGCTGGAGAGGGCAGGATAGACACCAGGGATCATTGTGTCGCCGCACTGGATTGAAATAAGGAGTAGCAGCACTGCCCGATCAGGACTCACTACTTACCTGCTGGGATTATAGCGATCAGGGGAACTGTACGATCCCGACGTGTCGGCCCTTCTGTGGATTGTTGGCTTGCCTTTTATTTTCCCCTATGGAGATTTAGGGGCAGACGGAGTGGGATTTCTTAAGGTGGATGCTTAAAGGACTCCGATCTTCACCTAGCGCTAGTCTCCACCTTTCTGCCATTCTGTCACTCAATGCTAGGGCGGATCTAGAGAGAGCCGTATGTGTGGCCGAGCTGTGATCTCCATCCTCTGTGTACCGCACCCTGCACACACCATGGAAGCCCGCACCGCACTCTGCCTGCTCCTCCTCTCTGCACTGCTCACACAGGTAACATCTCCTCCTATTGGCTGGCTGTGTAATCGGGGAACAGGGATGGCATATGTATGGGTAAATGTATGGGCATATGTATGGGTAGGCTTGTGGTACTGTAACCTGATTATGTGGGCATCCCTGCCATGATAGAGAAATAAATTCATGGGCATCCCTACCAGGGGGGAATATTCATCAATTCTGTATGTAGGAGGTGCTGGGAAATATTCTTACCAGGGGAAATGGAATTCTGCATGTTGGAGGTAGTATAATACATGGAGGATTATTATAAAATGTGAGAGGTGTTCAAACTTGGGCACCCTTACCATGGAGAGATTGGTATAAAACTTGTGATTCTGATGCTTTCTGATATCTGTATTGTAACCTGAATGTATGAATGCAATGTGTAGGGTTCTTGTAGTTGTGTGCCCCTTTACCATGGAGGGATAGATGTGGTATAATGGGGTGCCTGAGGGGCATTGCCTGCATGGCAGTGCTAAGTTTGGCCAGGCTGATCATTGAATTGATGTGCTGTGGATTTGTGGAAGGCTGATTTCTATATCATGTATATTTCTCATGGCTTTGTAGATCTCTTGCTCGGGGCTTTTCGAGTTGAAGCTGCAAGAGTTCATCAATAAGAAAGGTCCTGTTGGGAACATGAACTGCTGTCGTGGTGGGATGGCCAGCTCTTCGGGCTTGCAGCAATGCGAATGCAAGACTTTCTTTCGGATCTGCCTGAAGCATTACCAGACCAGCGTGTCCCCAGAGCCACCCTGCACCTATGGCAGTGCTGTCACCCCAGTGCTTGGTTCCAATTCCTTCAACGTGCCAGAGACCATCAGCTCGGACCCAACCTTCACCAACCCCATCCGATTCGCCTTTGGATTCACCTGGCCTGTGAGTGACCTATTCTTCTTTCCCCGGAGGATGCTGTTGGCACATGTAGTTTTTCACAATTATAAATCCGCTTGATAACTGTAGGCTGAGATCAGAGATGAACAATAAGTTAGCATTACCTATGCACACAGGGTCAGACTCTGAGAGGGCTTAGGTAGTGTAGTTCATGATAACATGGGTGATCACAGGGGCTTTTAGAGGGCGGTGGCTGTTGATACAACATATTTAGATTTGGTAGATGAAATACAGTGTACAGGGTGGGGTTGGATTACACAAGGTGATATAAACCCCTGGATAAAAGCCGCAGTACCACTTACATAAAGCCTTGCTTAGCCTGAGGGAAAAGGTTTATTTTTAGGGTTTACATCTGTCTGTATGACCCAAGGGAATATTTAGTAGTCCAAGCTCAAAGAGATGGGACTGAAAGGCTGAGATTTGTGTGAAAGGTGGTGGCGGGGGTGCAGAGCAAAAAAGAAAAAGGAGAGTTATTTATCATAGGCAGACCTTTTATTTTACCAAAGGGAACAAGTGTTATGGTGTTGGAAATGCCACTGCCAAAGTCTGTCCCTCCTGTCTTTGCAAGGGGTTGTATAATTGTCAGCACAGCGTGAAATTCCCAAAAGGATTCATTTTACAGCTCTCTAAATGTGTGAAACTAGGTAAATTAAGCGTGAAGATTGATGACAACAGCTCTGCTTAGGCCCCCTGATCTGTTATGTCCTTCTGTCCTTCCTATCACACTGAAAGGGTTAATAACAAAAACGTGCAAAATCCTCCCTGCCATCAGATGTTGCACTGCTGCATGGAAAGCAAAGGGTCCTACAGAACAAATGTGATGGTGGTCAGGATGGGGTTAAATGACCAGGGCTGCCCTGGACAGCAGGCTACTGGCACTTAAGGGGTGGGGGGACTGCAATAATAAAACAACAAGCTTAAAAAATCATACCAGGAAATAACTATTAAAAGTCCACCCATTTCCTTAGGAAAAGTGAAAACATGCAGCTAGCCAACACAATTCTGTGAACCTCGCCTAGTCGGTGGGGGTAGGCAGCTATCAGTAGTTTGCATTATGTGCTGATTTCTTCTAAACATTCAAAAATAAATTTTCTTTAGGCCAGTGTGATATTTGATTTGCATATTTGGCTTCTTACTCATGCAATTCCTTATTTTCTTGTGTACAGGGTACTTTCTCGCTCATCATTGAAGCACTGCACACAGATTCACCAGATGACCTGAGTACAGGTAAGAAGTGCTACACATGGTCTGATCATTTTTTTGGTGTCCCTCGAACTTTTGTAATGCAGAATTTTAATGGTCACAGCAGGGAGGGCCAACTTGGCACCTAATTCTAAAGGAAGTCCATGTGACAAAGTGTTTAACACCTTTCCGGTGTTTGATCTTCAACATGTTTGTGATGTCACCAGGCCTAGTCCAGTTACAATAATGAAGCCCTTGCTAGTAGCTTTTTTTAATATATTAAATTCTAAGTGATTTGTGGAATATTATTAAAGTCCTGTGGATGAAATGTGATTATTAATAAAAAATTGTTTTCCTTCGGCAGAAAATCCCGAACGCCTCATCAGCCGACTTGCCACACAGAGACACCTAACAGTTGGAGAAGAATGGTCACAGGATCTGCACAGCAGTGGCAAAACAGAACTGAAATACTCTTATCGCTTTGTGTGTGATGAACACTACTACGGAGAGGGGTGCACCGATTACTGCCGTCCCAGGGATGATGCTTTCGGACATTTCTCCTGTGGCGAAAAAGGAGAGAAAGTCTGCAACCCCGGCTGGAAAGGACAATACTGCACTGAACGTAAGTATAACAAATACCTTGTTATAAGAGCATAGGCTTGTAAAACCAGAATACACAAATATAAACTGAATTCCACATATTTAAAGATTTCTATTTTATGGGTTAGAAAATGACACAATCATCCCATATTTAATAGTCAAATTATTTTTAATTTTATTTGTCCAATTAAAGGACACATTTACCATGTAGAGTGTCTCATTAATCATGTTGATTAGCTCCTTTTTATACTGCCTAATGGGGGTGTTCTTCTCTTTTTTTTGTGCATTCAGTGTCACATAGCTGTGTAAAATGTGCACTGCCTGCTTAACGAGCTTGTCTTAAGCCAGAAAACAAGAAAGCTTCCCCCTTCCCCCACAGTCCTTTGTGAGGCTGGTGCCCCTCTTTCTGCTGAGAACTTTGGACCATTTATTTAAATGATAATAATAATGAAAAGTTTTCAGAGAAATCACACGCGTGCCATAGATTAGATCTTCACAGTGATTGGCCAGGAGAACTGCACCCCTGCCCATGATTGGCTAGAGGCAATGGGGTATTGTTGCAGAAGGGCAGCTGCTGGGAGAGAATAGACAATAGAGCAGCTGTCCTGTACTGGCACCCTGCACACCAGCTGTCCACTCTTATCTGCACACACTCGCTGGGATATTAAGGGGTGGAACCATGTGTGCCTAGAATTAGGGAAGAAGGAAAAAAAAAAGACTTCTGACCCTCACTTGGAAGAAAAAAGTGTGTATAAAGGGGGAGGGGAATAGAGGTCTGGGAGCCTTCTTTTGTCACTGTGTAAATGTATTAAGGAGAATGCCTGTTTGCACCAAATGGGAACACAATCCAGTAGCCTGCAGATTTATTTTCATTTGCACCAATATTGCTAACTCACATACACGCATTGCTATTTATTTTGATCCTCTATAATACATTGCTTATATTTCTTTTTTTTTTTTTTGTACAGCAATCTGTCTTCCTGGATGTGACGAACACCATGGCATTTGTGAAAAGCCCGGAGAGTGCAAGTAAGTTTACTGTGCTTGTTATTATTTGAACGGAATTAGAGAATGTTGTCTGTGTGTATAGTTAAAAGCAAAGGAACAGTTTACATATACACACACAAAATTCACCTGGAAGGGTTACATACCTCCGCCATTCTTATATACCTTGCAAACACTTCCTACATTTTCTTATGTATCATGGTAAAGTCAGTACATTGTGCTCTTGGTTACAAATTAATAACCACTTTTTTTTTTCTCTGTTCAGATGTCGTGTGGGTTGGCAAGGCCGCTACTGTGATGAATGTATTCGTTACCCAGGTTGCCTGCATGGTACATGCCAACAGCCTTGGCAATGCAATTGCCAGGAAGGATGGGGTGGACTGTTTTGTAACCAAGGTGAGAATATACAATGAAAAACAATAAACAATAACAAAGACGACTAAATAATAATACATGGGAAAGGACAGTTTTCTAATGATTTGCTGTTTTATTGATTCAGACCTGAACTACTGCACCCACCACAAGCCTTGCAAGAACGGAGCCACCTGCACCAATACTGGCCAGGGAAGCTACACTTGCTCTTGCCGCCCGGGCTATACTGGGCCCAACTGTGAGATTGAGATCAACGAATGTGATAACAACCCTTGCAAGAATGGAGGAAGCTGTACGGTGAGTCTACCAGAATTTGTTTATTCTCATATTTATTCTTTAGGTAAATTTTTAGGGTTCTGAGAATGTATTTGTAACTGTAATATATTTGAGAATATATTTGTTTAATATTTAGACCAGACTTAGGTTATGTAAAAATTAGTTTTCTATACTTAATGGCATTTCTCTTTTCTTTTACCAGGACTTGGAAAATAGCTATTCCTGCTCATGCCCACCTGGATTCTATGGCAAAAACTGTGAGCTCAGTGCCATGACTTGTGCTGATGGCCCATGCTTCAATGGAGGCAGATGCACAGATAACCCAGGTGGTGGATACAGCTGCCTCTGCCCAGTTGCCTACTCTGGCTTCAACTGTGAGAAGAAAATTGATTACTGCAGCTCCAATCCCTGTGCCAATGGTAAGATCACAGTCCCTTTTGGCTCTTTAGTTGTTAATACAAATCAGGCCTATGATAAATTAACAGATATATGTTTAGTTGCATATATATTGTTAAAGTAAATGTCAGTAATAAATATAAATATTAATGGAGGAAAACTGTGGAATGTGATGAAATTAAAATATTTAGGCATTATTAATAGCAACCAGTCAGCTTTAATTATCATGGACCGTATAAAGCAGCTTAAGTCATGTTATTGTCTTCAATGCCATCAGATTTTGTACCCGTGCTAGTATTAAATTTTGGTAAGCGTTAATCAGTTAACACTCTCTAATCATTTCCTGATTGGCTCTTTTACAGGAGCTCACTGTGAGGACCTTGGAAATTCCTACATTTGCCAGTGCCAAGAAGGCTTCTCTGGGAGGCACTGTGATGACAACCTGGATGACTGCGCTTCCTTTCCCTGCCAAAATGGTGGCACATGCCAGGATGGGATTAATGACTATTCATGCACCTGCCCTCCAGGGTACACAGGGAAAAACTGCAGCATGCCTGTTAGCAAATGTGAACACAACCCATGCCACAATGGGGCAACCTGCCATGAGAGAAACAATCGTTATGTGTGTGAATGTGCTCGCGGTTACGGTGGACTTAATTGCCAATTCTTACTCCCTGAACACAACGTCGAATCTACTGATAAGTTAATAGTAAAGCCGAATGGACAGTTTCCATGGATTGCAGTGTGTGCTGGAATTATCTTGGTGTTACTGTTACTGTTAGGCTGTGCTGCAGTAGTCGTTTATGTGCGGCTTAGGGTGCAAAAGAAACGGCAAGTGCCTGCTTCCAGTCGTGGTGAAACCAAGACCATGAATAATCTGGCTAACTGCCATCGTGAAAAGGACATTTCTGTAAGCATCATAGGCACCACACAGATTAAAAATACAAACAAAAAAGTGGACTTTCTAAGCGAAAGCAACAATGATAAAAACGGCTTCAAGCCAAGATACCCAACTGTGGATTACAATTTAGTCCATGAACTGAAAAATGAGGAGGCAGCTAAAGAAGAACGGAGGAAATGTGAAGCCAAGTGCAGCTCGAGTGACTCAGATTCAGAAGAGACACACTCATCATCACATTTAAAAAGGTATATATCCTGATGGTCTACAACTTCATAGACTATTGTCATGTAACTATACAGCTGTATTTGTTTGCTCCAACCATGCTCAATGCTAATGGCTTACACTTTCTTTGCTACCCACAGTGACCCTTCAGAAAAAAGGAGGCCAGACTCTAATTACCCCTCTTCGAAAGACACAAAATATCAGTCCGTATACGTCATATCAGATGAGAAAGACGAATGCATCATAGCAACTGAGGTTAGTATTTTATTTTCTACTAGATTTTAGAATCTCTCGTAGAAGTAATGCAGCCTAATTTAATTCATGGTAGCAAAGCCAATACGTTATGCTGCATTACTTGTTGAAGGCTGTTTTATTGAATTGACATATTACAAATCTAATCGGCATTGCTCCATCACCTTTTTACTGTGCAAAAAACAATTCCCTTAAGACCATTTCATAATAGTAATATTCCACTAATAATATAAATGTATTATGGGAACAATATTGTATACTTCTGTAATGCTAAAATTAAAGAAAAGTTTAAAACGAAGCTCCATTGGGGGGTGTTGAGTAGAAGATGACCAATGTCTGAAGCCTTTAAAGCCGATATAAACGTACATATGCAGATACATAGATATTGTAGTAGCAACCTCCTTTTTTAAGTCTTATTCTCACTTACAAATACTTGTACAGGGTGTTTATAAAGGTCTGTAGAGTCCCGTTGGTAAAAATACTCAAATCCAGTTCATTCAACCTTCATTAACAAACCGGACCCGATGCACCCTACTTTACAAGTATGTGTTAGGTCACTTGTGCTGCATGGAGCAATGTATAAATATCAGTCAGATTAGGGATAAAGAAATATAAAAAGGTGTGAGACTTCAACTGGGCTTAGAATATGCAAAAACTGTGCATGAAGAGACTTATATGTAGTTGTGATTTGCCAACAGGTGACTAAGCTTATCTCTTCTGTTTGTTTCCACAGGTGTAATACAGAAGCTGTACAACACATTCTTGTCATATATTCAGAGGTGACGCCCATGTGAATGCTGCTGATAATAGAGGAGAGGGACATCCCTTTGTTGACTGCTGCTGAGACACTAAATTCAGACCGAGCTGGTTCTCTACTGAAGTTAGCAAAAAAAAAAAAAAAAAAAGACTGCAAAACAAAAATGGACACCCAAGCTAGCCTCTGTGTCCAGACACAAAACTGTTGCACTGCCGTTTCAGTTCTTCTTCATTGCACTATGGACAGTTGCTTTTTTTTTTTTTGTCTTTTTTTAAAATAATTATTATAAAATATATATATATAAATATATAAATATATATATTTAATGAATGGACTTCTACGAGTCTGCAGAAGATGAGTGCACTGCCTGAGGTGTATAGATGAATTCTTTATGAGCCACTCCGTTGCTAAACTCCAGACACTGCCTTCCTTAGTCTTTTTTTATACTGAAGAGGTGTTTTTCACTAGGTCAAAAAATGTGTGTTATTTTTTGAACTTGTAAAACTATTTTTACGATATTTGTAAAGCTTGAGTATTTGTGATGTACATTTTTTTATAATTTAAACAAAAAAGTTGGTAAATATGTACAAAGGCACTTCGGGTCTATGTGACTATATTTTTTGTATATATATGTATTTATGGAATATTGTGCAAATGATATTTGATTTTTTTCTACTTTTTTTTGTTAATGAAGGAATTCATTTTTAAACTATTTTTCCAAAATAAATATTATGAATGATAATTTTTGGATCTTTTTGTTTTAATACTGTCATGGCTATTAGTTCTGTTGGGGGTAATAGTGGTTGATGAAAATTAAGTAATAAGGGCTGTTCACTTCACCATGCAAAATTAAAGTTTGCTGTGCCCAATAAATTGGATGAAGCTTAGTGCTCACTTTACACAACCAAATGTGTCATATTTTATTATATTGACCTTACATATGATGGTGTTTTCTCAAGCCAAAGCTCACCTTATTTATTAATATTATCCACTTTGCAAAGTGAACATAACATTTTTAAGTAAAACTTCATTTGCCAAGTGAACAACCTTTGTAAGTCAACCGCAAAGTGTATCAAAGGCCAAAATATTTTTAGAAATTGTTTAGATTTTTATTGCTATTGTATGCCACTAGGAATATTTAATCTCTGATTTGCCTTTACAACCATTGTCACCAGAAATAAAATAGTGATGGGGAAATCCAAATTGGAACAAAAATGGAGGCAAATTCTTCCATGGAGATACCTTCTTAGGTGGGGATTTCCTTCAATTCCTGTTGTGTCTAAAGGACATTAACTGAAGAGAAATCTCTCTAATGGTACTTTTTTTTTTTTTTTTAAGTTTGGAATTGTGTTTTTTTTTCTTTTAATTTGGGGCACATTGTTTTTCTATACATACCTTACCTATTTAATGTCTGTAAGTGTTTATATAGACACACATGGTTGATGAATGCAGACAGGTTCACATTATTAGGTCTCAAAATGAATAAGGACAATCTCCTTGTAGTTTCAGTTTGGTTGATTTTTAAATTGTATCTCTAGACAAAACCTGTCTTTGGTTTTAGATAGAATGGCTAGGGGTTAGACCTTGAAAATAAGATTTTATTTCTGTTCAGTCCCTATTGGAGAGGCTTATCCCTCTGTTTGTCTTAATGACTCCTCACCTTGAATAAAAGTGAGGGGAAACCCAAAATATCTTGCCCAAGAACAAGTAGTAAGGGGAAATCTTCCAAAAGGAACACCTGTTCCAGGAAAAACTGCCTAACGGGATTCCCCTCATTTTAGGAGATTCCCTCTAACTTACCACTCTATGGGACAGGAAAATAAGAACAATTTTCCCAATTACATCAAAAAATTTGCCAAAAAACAAAACAATTTTGGTTGTGGTCATGGAGGCCATGTATTAGTATGATTGGTTTTTCAACAAATTATTAGTTACATTTCTGTTATGTAGAACACTCTGGATTATTGGTTTCTATATTAAAGATTCCATGGGGCTTAGTCATGTAAGGTAAGCAGGAGAAACTGGAATAATTTATAAAAGGTCAGTTTTTAAGACACATGCAAAGTAGCTGATGAGATGGGTACACTGTAATTATCCTTGTGTTTTGCAAACAGACCTGTTTACACTTATGCCAGCGGAGCAAACCTGGTGCCATATGATCAAGAAGACAAAAATGCAGTTTGTTGCCACAATTATATAGGCCCCATGTTGCAATGATTAACGTATATATCTTGTAGTTGAACGTATATATCTTAATAGTTGAAGCCCCATCTGGATTTCTCCCTGTCCTATATATCCCTATTTATTGTAACAACGACAACAGTGGTGTAGCTACAATTCTATCGGACCTAGCATACATTTTTGGTAAGGCCCTCCTTCTAAAAAAAAATTTTAAGTATATTAATACAAAAAATAGCATGGCAAAACTACAAATAATAAATTCAACAAAAAGATATACAATAGTTATAATGATGATATTTACAACAGCAGACCTCTTCAACCTCTTCATGAATCATCCACTGTTTAGCTTGGCACCTCCTGTTCTCTGCACACCTCGGCTACCCATGTACTGCTTATCCATCCTAAATGGCCACCATTTATGGGAAAAAAACACTTATTTTTCCTATTAAAATACCAAATAGGTGACAACCCCATTTCTACCCCTGGTCTTAGGGTGACGCCTCTAACCCCTTTTAAAAACTTTTTAGTGAGTAGGGAATTGTTAAATCATATGGTAATGAAAATCCACACAGTGGAGGTTACAAACAAAAATAAAAATTTGGCAGAAATTTTAACTATTCTCCTCTTCAAAAAAAGTTTAATTTTTACAGGATGGGCTTCTGGACGAAAGGCAGCCAGCCTTTCACTGTTAGTTATTAGACCACCAACAAGTTCAAGGGCACATTCAAATATAAATAGATATTTGTATGATGAGACTGATACTTTTGCACTTCTTTTGGTTCTATTTGGCTTAACAGGCAACACAAAAATAGAATAATATTTTAGAGCTAAAGTTCCTAACAATTACCAACCTCCAATGGATCTCCCAACCTAACTCAACTCAAAATAAGCAGCTGGCAACAGTGTACTAGGTGTCAATAGCTTGGTTTTACTGGAATTAATGGATATATCTACTAGATTGTAAGCTCTTCCGGGCAGGGTCCTCTCCTCCTGTGTCACTGTCTGTATTAGTCTGCCATTTGCAATCCCTATTTAATGTACAGCGCTGCGTAATATGATGGCGCTATAAAAATCCTGTTTAATAATAAAAATATTTTGGATATATGGATAAGCATGAGCAGAGCAGCTCAAAGAAAACCATAGACATTATCATAATTAGAAAATTGTTTACACCAAATCCACCAATGGGTACACCACCAGTTAAGAACTCATGATTAAAAGCTACAGAAGTCATCAAGACTGCAGGACTTATAGCATGGTGACATGTGACAGAGTAGCCTTGACAAAATAGCAAAAATAGTTCCTGAATATGATTTTTAAGGGGTTGACACTTTAAAGCCGGGTTCCAGCCAAGAAATCCCTACTTTCCCTCAAACAATATCCTCAACCTCCAATGAGGTAAATAGTGCTGAGATAAAAAAAAAAAAAAAATAAGATAATCAATCTCATGCCCCATATGCCTACCTAATTTTATGGTCACTTGGTGTCCAATTGGAAATTGGAGATTTCTTCTTTGAGGGTCCACATAAATGCCTGGTAATGTAGATACATCCCATTAGCTGTCCTTGGCAGGGTTTCTTACAGGTCTTAGACAGGTCGAGAGGTCCCAGTGGCAGATGGCATCATTATTGAAAGGTAGTGCCAACACTGGCTGGCAGTGGGCCTGGACTGCAGAACTAGATCTCCAGTCTCCAGTGGTGTAGGAGACAGTGGCAGAGGAATAGTCAGGTACATATTTTGGGCTTGCCATCTTGATCCTGGTTTTACTTGTCAGTATTTAACCTAAAGTATGCTTGCAGAGATGTCTTATTATAATGAACTTGTACATATATAGCACCATCATATTAGGCAGCGATTTACAAATTCCAAAGTCATATCACTAACTGTCCTTCAGAGGGGCTCACAATCTTACATCCCTATCATAGTTCTATGTTATTAACATAAGGGGTAGCCAATTACCCTAACATTTTTTTTTTTGGAATGTGGGATCCAGGAGGAAAGATACGCAAACATGAGGGGAACATACAAACCCCAAGCAGATAGTGTCCTGGCCAAGATCCAAACTTGTGACCCGGCACTGCATAGGCAAGAGTGCTAACCACTGAGCCAACCATCTTGTCTATTTGTTCAACTGGTTGCTCTGAAACATGAGACTGTCTGTGAAGAAGGTATCACAACAAAGTTTATGTACAACTTTAGCTAAAACATAGTACTTCTATAATAAATAAATAAATACTTCTGTCACGTGTCTTTTGCTGTCCACTACCATCTTGGGTAAATTTTCCTTTAAGACAGATAGAATAAGGCAGACTGAAGCCATAGGCAAGGTGGCAGCTTTGACTTCCCCTTTCCTATCTCTTTGAATGATTTTTGTAATAACTGCATCAAGTAATTGTTCTTGCATAGCCATCATCCAACTGCCTACAAGTGCATTCTGGGGGGCAGTAGTACAGCTTTTTCTAATTGTCTTGTCTCAATGTTTACCGCAGCTTGTAGATGGTTGTAGTTGGGCATTTGCTGGGGCCTATACTGATTCTTAGGTTGCTTTGTGCTTTGGACAAGAAATTATAGAAGTTGTCACCACTGGAAAAGCTAAAAGCAGTAGGTAACAATAACCTTGGAAAACGTGAGCTACGTACACACGTCCAATGGTTCTCGCCTGATATTTGGCTCAGGGCCGATATCGGTTGAACATCTGGCGTGTGTACAGCGCAAGTCATCCATCACCCGAACGACCGTCCTGGTGGGTCCACAGACGATGGACAACTAACGATCCTAATGCAAGGGAAGGGAACGGTCCGATCCCCTCTGCATAGAGCAGAACGGTGCTGCATCGTGAAGGATCCTTTCCAACGTCTATTATTGCACGTGTGCGCCTTTATTCTTCCCCCCTAAAACAACACATCAGATCACTTTTTGGAACAAGGAGGGTGCTAAGACCAGACAGGGGCTCATCCTTGCCTTAACAATCCATACAATGCACAATCTAAGCAAACAAATCTGGTTGCACAGCAGGAGGTCCTCTGCATGAAAGCTTTATTGTTGTGGACAAACCAGCAAGAAGCCCTACCTGGGACTTTGTCCTCTGGTGCATTACTTGAAAAGGCTTAATAGTAGACATTATAATAACAAGTATTTTAACACTTCCTAATGCTGCTTAAAAAAAGGGGTGCTTTGTTTCAGTTTATGTTCACCTTGCTTCGCCGTGCTTGGATAATATAAATCCTATAAATGCATAGGAGTTCATTCATCCTGGCATTCTGTGCATGTTGGCATTGTACATTGAGCTGCACATCTTGGTGTACATTGTCAAGAAGATTGTGAACACACAGGAAAAAATCCTTTATAGCAGATGAGACATAAAATAGATTTTTCTTTTCTTTGCCCTCTTTATATAACCTTCCACTATAAACACGTTCTCAATAAAAATAAATATTAGAGCTTTTCCTATATTTGTCTAGTCTGAATTTAGAGTAGAGCATTGGCAAGCATATCACATTATCTGAAGCACAGAATTGGCACAGTCATGACTTGTAGATGATTTATGAATGAAAACAGTATCTATTACACAGACACACATAATTCAGAAACAAACAAACACACCAACCATACTATTAAGCTTGTGAACTCTCCAAGAGTGCTTCATTATGACAGCTGCCAGGGGTGAAGTTACACCCTGGGAATCTGAAGCGGAGAAGGTGCAGGAGTTTCTTACAACTGGCTCTCAGCTTGTAGAGAAGGAATGAGTAATTTTCACATGGAATAAAGCCCATGTTTGTAAAGTACTCACAGAGAGATTAGAAACGCAAATCAGAAGCAATTAAAGCTAAAGTTCTCATATCTTATATTATTATTACACAGCACTTTACAAAGTCCATAGTCATGTCACTAACTGTCCCTCAAAAGGCGCGCAATCTAAAGTCCCTACCATAGTCATATATCATTACCACAGTCTAAGGTAAATTTTTTGGGGAAGCCAACCAACCCAACTGCATGTTTTTGGAATACGGGAGGAAAAAAAAGTGCCCAGAGGAACCACATGCAGACACAGGGAGAACATTCAAACTCCTTGCAGATGTTGTCCTAGCTGGGATATTTACCTAGGACCTAGCACTACAAAGGTAAGAGCGCTAACCACTGAGCCACTATGTTGCCATTTTCTTGGTTACTCCTTCCACCCCTCCATTAAAGTACTAAAACCCTTTTAGTATTTTTTACATACCCTATTTTACACCAAGTGATAACACTAATGGGTTTCTATGCTTCTCTATGTAATAAAGGTAGATCTTTGCTGGTGGGAAGGGCTACCAGAGTGTTGTGTTTTATATAAGGTCTCGAAACATCACAGCACCCATGCCTTAGTACTTATCTCAACAGCCCTGATGCAAGCAGTGGGATGGCTCTTGAGAAGGGTTTTGCAAAGAGGAAAATGCTTTGATGGTTTTGTTATTCTAGTGGACTGGATGTTCCTAAACAGACTGTATTTATATGCAGACGGCCCTAATTAATGCTTGCATGTGATGCTAAACCTCCATGGTTAAAAGTACTCAAATAAGTAAAAGAATCAGGCCAGGGACATGTAGGCTGGGGAGGAAAGGGATGATGCAAAAAGCCAGGAAATGAGATGTAATCACTTTGCCTTTCTGCAGCTTCTAACGAACAACGTGCCTGATTTACTAAAGTTCTCTAAGGCTGGAGAAGGTAGTCTATCACACCAAACCTGGAATGGATTTCCTAAAAATCATTTGCTATTGGTTGGCAAATTTTTTCAATCCTGGACCAGATCCATTCTGGTTTGCTGGATTACCATCAGGATCAGGTTCTCCCATGATAGTCTATCTTCTCGTGCATGGTGGCTCAGAGGTTAGTGCTCTGGGCTTTGAGGTGCCGGGTCCCATGTTTAAATCTCAGTCAGGAAAATATATGCTGCATGGAGTTTGTAGTTTCTCCCTGTGTTAGCATGGGTTTTCTTCTTACATTCCAAAAACATGCAGTTAGAATAACTGGCTTCCCCCAAAAATTTGACCTTAGACTGTGTTAATGACTATGGTAGGGACATTAGATTGTGAGCCCCTTTGAGGGACAGTTAGTGAGATGATTATGGACTTTGTAAAGCGCTGCGTAATATGTCAGCACTATATAAATACTGTATAATTATAATATGCACTTTATTATAGACTATATGTGTCCCATGGATCTCCTGTGTTTTCCCCCTAATGCATGTGCTTTCTGCAGGAACTTTGCATTACCATGCCGATGTCCATTACTAATGTACAGTCTACCATTGTTACCATCGGGATGTTGGTCCTGGGCACCCTGAGCAATGCCACATAGACACTAGGCTACTGTTTTTTTTTATAACAGTTAGAAAACTAAAGGTCACCTATTTAGGGCTTACATCTACTGAAACATTTCCTTCTAAAAACTTCCCTAGAAAATGAACCAAATCACATTGTTTGCCATAGGAAAATTCAACAAGACATTAGAGATTAGCAATCAGGTTGTAAGTACAAACAGCATATAGAAGTGGAGGACAGAAAGAGCCAAATGTGTTTGTATAATATATTACAGTTATTATTTTCATCCCTCCTGGGACGCGTGACGTACGTATCCCGGGAGGCTCTGCGCTCCCATTCATCACCTAGGCGATCAAGAATTAAGGGGAGCTGATGCCCCCCTTTTTTAAAAGAAGGGTGTTGCACTTAAAAAAACACAAACAGAATTTTTACCTTACATAAAAGGGTTGCTTACAGTTTTATGTAAAGAGAAAATTCTGAGTTTAAGTACACTTTAAATTGATTTTTTGTGCTTCAAAAGCATGATTTATAGTGATGAAAAATTAAATAAACAAACATGTATTAATGATTTACCTTTAAATGATGTTTAGGCCAAATGTCGATTAAAATTCCAACAAGCAAGGAATTCATTTTTATGTATATTGGAAAAACCACCATATTAAAATGAACCATTTTTTGTTATATTTAAATTTTTAATTAGTTGAGCTGGTAAAGCCAATCATAATTGAGATTAGTCGGTGGATGGTTTATTGAATAAGTCAGTAAATTACATTACAACATTACAATTTTTGCAACACGTTTAGATATCAGAATTCAGATAAATATTGGAAGAGGGTCAGCTATCCTGGGATTTATTATGTAACTGGCCCAGAAGCAGCTCAAGCATAAAAGCCAAGCATATGTGTGAATGTGCTATATACAGCAGTGGTCATTCTTCATACATGACTTTCATTATTAATTATCTAACACAGTTTCTTCAGCACAGAAGCTAAACTTCAGCTGTAAATTGAAATGATTTAACAGGGAGACTTCTGTATTAGTTTGCATGTATTCTCAGCAGAGCAACACTTGGAGAAGATTTCTCAGTTGGATTAGAGCCAAGATGAAAATGCATTACAACGAGGGATTATTTTTAGTAGACACAGCTTCCGGAACACCACTTTCTCATGCATACATTCTCACTTTACCTCTTTCAAATGTCTTGGGTAGACAAGTGCTAAGGAGAACAATGGGAGAAAAAAATGATGATCAAGTAATCCTGACTCTTTCACTGCCAAATTATCTACGGCATTCTTTGCCTTAAAGGATCAACAATTCTTTAACACTCCTTAAAAATGATCTTTGATTTTGAAGTATATGTGAATCCAATCACTAAAATATAATAAAAAGTTATGTAAATATAAAGACATTTTCTAAATTTGCAGCTTTTATAAAAACATTATTAGGGCTTCATGCCTTAAAGGTTCTTGTGAAGTTAATTTAAATTATATGGTGAGATTAGCAAGCATGGATTGGGAATTTAACTGGTATAAAAAGTGAATGTTTTTGCAAATGATGGTGTTCTCCCCTCTTAATGTGTGTTACTTCCCACACCTCCTAGATTGTAAGCTCTTCGGGGCAGGGTCCTCTCCTCCTGTGTCATTGTCTAAATCCGTCTGTCATTTACAACCTCTAATAAATGTACAGGGCTGCCTAATATGTTGGCGCTATATAAATCCTGTTTAATATTAATAATAATAAAAACATTTGAGCATATAGTACATGTTATCACCTATTTTTTAATGATAGAAAATTCTTCCTAAAAGAAATGTTCCTTCAGATCAGGAAAACAAATATAATTACATTACCATGGGCAGATGGTGTACTGACTGCTCTGAGGACTTTTTGGCCTTCAGGCTACAGGTTGAAGGCAGGGTCATGATGATAAAATGCTCCGCTTAGGGACACAGCATGGACATTTGGAACTGTACCAGTGTCATTAGTCAACTTGGACTAAGTAAGATAAATCAGTGGTAGTAATGTGTGTAAGGTTAAATCTCATTTACAAAATAAGTTGCATTTAATTTCTTAGCCAAGTCAGCCTCATTGTAACAAGCCACAATAGTTTTTCAGCCCAAGTAGTTTAATTTAATACATTTTAGATGATTCACTTGGTTGGTGGTTATTAATATAACAATATAATGTCCTTCATATCCATTGCTCTTCACTTTACCTAAATATTACATTAATCTAATATAAAATGTATTCTCTTTTGTGCTTCTTATACTTTGCACATTATAATGATTCTAAACTTTGTAAATCAAAAAATTGAGATCTAGCTATAATAAAATAACTTTAAAAAGTATATAGAAAAATTATCAAGTGGTCATCAACATACTGATGCCTAGATAAAAGCTATTGTTAACAACATTTTAAATATATATTTGATTAGAGTAGTTACAGACCAGAGAAACTCCCTCGTAGAAAAATCCTGGGATTAAAATACAGCTAGTCATATACTTGAGAGTCTAAAAGCCCCCCTGTTACTATGCAAAATTATTTTTTTTAAAAAGTCCATAAAAAGTGTACATATTAACCTTTTCTGCTGCCCATACCACCAAATGCTATTCTAATGCCAAGATATCTTCTGCTGTATCCACAGAGAAACCGATACATATAGGACTAGCAATATCTTGGGTCATTGGGTCCTTCTGCTGAGGGATTTTCACTACTGTACTCTATAATAGGTGGAGGTTAGAAGGCGGCAGGGATGGTTTAGGATAAATGGGGCTCAAGGTAATAAAAATTAATGGCCCCAAATGTACAGCATTTCACCTCCCTGCACACCCTACCATTATGTCAATTGGGGCTCTGGAGAAGGAGAGGGCCCAGCAATTGCCCAATTTGTCTTACCCTAAAACCAGCCCTGGAGGGTGGAACCAACAAAATCTGCAAGAGGATCAATACAATTTTCATTGTTTTATTAGACATTTTGATAGTAGGTTGCATCAAAGCTAATTGAAAGTGGTAAATTGCCTAAAAATTGACGCAAAGATGCCAACATACATAGTCATCAGTCAGTGCTTCCTGACCCTTTAAAATACTTTTCAAACAAAAAAAAGATCTTTCTACCAACAGTAACAATGTATCTAAAAATATTGCTCAGTGGTAGTCACAACTAATGTTAATATGTTCTAGGTACAGGAAACACACAAGAATTTTGTAAAAATCCCTGCACTCTATATTGATTTTCTGATGATCTTTGTCTCCTAAAGATCTGTTCTACAAGCAATCTTTCTTAGACAAACAAAGCATTACTTTACACTGCTATCTTCTGTCTCTGGATAGGACTATATTGTGTCACAGAGATAATAATTGGGAATTTTGAGATAGTAAAGCTATGAACACACACTAGATGACTGTCACCCAATACAAACAATCGTCAAGTAGCGTGTGTGTACAATGGTTTTCCAATGTCATTAGACTGATATGCATTGAAGAAAAGATTGTGAACAGGCTGGAAGGTCTATTTTACTGCAGAAGGGATATCAGTAAGTGAAGGGGATCAATAGGCACTATTTATAAAATAGGGAATCAGACTTTCCCTTAAAAATTCCCTGAAGGGAATCTTCCAGATCCATGTGCTTCAATGATAGTAATTGATTCCCACAAGGGAATGTTTGAGGGAATGTCAGTTTTATCAATTGAGCCCAATGAAGTGAGTCATTAAAGTTTAGTTCTGCTTTAGGTTTCCGGAGGACAAATGCTCATCAAACAAACCTTATTTATTAAATCAGCAAAATTTCATATACAACCAGACTCAGAAACGGCTTATCCAGCACAGTTTCTATTTTATTAGCACTGAGTCTAAGACAAATATGTATGCAGAGGAAGCCTCACATCATCGTAACAGTGTACATTTTTAAGGGTCTGACAGAATTCCACAAAGTCAGCATAAAGGAACAGCTGGGCTCTTCCAATCTTTCTGAAGGATATTACATGTCAAAACAGAGGAATGCCTCTTGATGTAATGACAAAACAAGCTCTGACCACAAAAACTATTATTTAGATATAGTTTAAAAATATGATATATACATTTAAATGTTAGATATACACAGCTGCTACAATTACATTAAATATCATCAAAAATGTGCTTATGTTCAGATCTATAGACGGAAAGCATATGTATTGCTGCCTAGTACTCTGGACATTATCGGGGTAAGGGTCACGTTCTTAGTGAATTAGAGGCTGCAGCTGTCTATTAGGTTCATGTCTGTGCATTATGGTATATTCATATTAGAAGGTCTATTTATGAATGTTTTCACATAAGATTCACAGTTTTGACCCAAGACTCACAGATTTTCTGATGAGATTCAATGGAAAATAAATGTGTGGGTTCTGCATAAATTCTGCATCACTTTATGTTATAGATATCAAGTTAGCTGTTAAGTGTACAGATAATAACTCAGACATTTAGTAATAAGTGTATAAAAAAGTGACTACAATCACAGATTGCTGTAGCTCTAATCCGTTTTACTTTTAATTTTTTAATTTTTTTGTTACAAGTAATTTATTAAAAATTTTATAAAAAGTACAAACAATACAAAATACCAATAGTACAAAATGCAAAATGGAGAATCCAAAATGACAGTTTTCAGTAACAGAAGAGTAGAACAATTAGATTTCATGATTATTACCAATATATTTAAATGCATAACAAAATTGGCGAAGAAACCCAAAAGGGTTAGACTGCAAAATTTGCAGATTAAGTATGAATTATAAATGCCCCGGCAGGAACTACCAGCCAGAAAACACAACCGATAGGTAAAAATAGGGACAACACGGAAGCACAATTGGGAGACAGTTGTCAGCCCAGAACCCGATAGCAAAACTATCATGGTGGGATTATCAGGTATTTTTTAATGAAAACTTTTAATTTAACGGGACAAAAAACAACTTTTGAAAGTACAAGGACATATTTTAGCTTTTAAATTTTTTGATTACCTGGGTTTAGATCTACTTTGGAATAATGATCTATCATTGTATTACTCTCTGGAATTGTTGTTTATAGAAATGTTTACTATGGATATAGAGATGCACAGTTCAAAAGTCCTCTGTTTTCCAATCATATCTGTGTTCATGGGTCTATTAACGCCTGTCAACAGGCTGTTGGACGCAAATGCCTTAACGTGTATAACTGCCGTCAGTTTGGATTATTCCCTGCCGATTGCACGGTTTTGAAACTTACATGCTTCTTGAATTTTGTTGTGGCTAGACATCTTTTGAAAACATGTAAGGAATGACATGCAGGATGTGTATCATATATGTAATTAATGTATCTGTTTTCTTTCTACACTTATGTTACAGGGAATAACCTGTATGGACTTGTGTTGAAAACATTATTATTTAATAAGTGCAAATTTATATTTGAAATTTTAAAGTTTATCTCTGGGCAAATTATAAGCTCCCTTCCTTCCCTTTCTAAGTCATCCTAAACACATTTTTTTTCTTTCTTACTTTATAAAAATATATTCACCAAGTCTGCCATCTGGGCTCCTCGCCAGACCGTTTTTGGTGTAGAGAACTGCTAATCCAGTAATGTAGATGTACCTGTTTAAGCCATTCCCTTGCAGTCTTCTAATGCCTTCTACATCCCTGCTGCAGAATCCTCTTTGGATCTAAGAGAACCCCACCAGTCAACAGCCAAAAGGAAGTGACATGGGTACCCAAACGAGGATCTTCTTCCTGTAACAAGAAAAAGTTAAAAAAATTGAAATGCAACATGATCCTGGTAAAAAGGGCATATAGTTTTTTTAGTACTGTGTGACAACTTCCTGAACTAAAGTTGTATATATCAGCAAAACCGTTTTTTTTTATTCTACGTTGTATTGGGTTGTTCACTTTAGTTTTCTTTTTATTCTAAGTATATGTCCAGCCAAATATCCTGCTTGGTTTGGGAGAGAATAGGAAAGTTTTAGAACCCTTTTTACATATTTAGGTTTCAGTTATAAAGAAATTTCTTACACTTACTATTCTGTTGACAAAGTTTCCCCAGACAGAAAGTAGAGACACATTTCCCACAGCAGTACAGACAAAAATACTTGTTTGCTGTAATGTAGGGGAAGGTTAGAAATCCTGACTTCATAATATTTATTGTCTGTGTCCTGCTGAGAATTGACTCTCAATTCTTGTCTGATTTAACTGGAAGCACTGGGACAAGGGTAAATGTCTTTTCAGAAAACCTGGATATCAGTAAAAACCTGACATATGTTTGTCAACCATTTCCAAGTTATCAATGACGAGAATTATCAAGTTGGAGGTTGTGGCATATTACTTACATGTATACAAACCAGAAATGTCTTCTGGTCAAAAAGAAATTTCGAAATATATTGTAACAATGAAAACAATTTACCTATGTTGGCCAAAATTCCAGAAACATTCCATTTGTATTAGATATTTTTTTGAAGATTGTTTCTTCATTTGAAAAGTCAAGTAACTTCAGTTATTGGTGAGATGTGTGGGTCCTAAAGCCCATCCTGCTAAGGATATATTTAGCTCCATCTCCTGAAGATTTATTGGACCAAGGGTAAAATTTTTGGTTTCAAGACTTCATAGATGATCCATCATGTATTCAGTGTTCCATTAAACTTGAATTTTCCTAACACCACTCAGTGACATACACCCCTCATGATCATATTACTGAGAGGGTTACTAATTGTTGGCCGTAGATTGCCATTTAACACCAAAGTTGTAACCTTCAAATACCTAGCTTAAGCAGTCAGATATGGAAGGGACCAACCAGTCCTACACACACACACACACATATATTATGACAGTTTGATTTATTTTCTGCCTCCGTATTCATTTTTGCTTAAATTACCACTATAGGGGCCTGATGCTTGGATCACATTTCACTCTGAACACTGTAACCTAAACTCATTCCGTGCCTTCCTGCGCTCAGCCATTTAGCCAGAGCTTCTTCTGAAAAAAGCTTCCAACCTTAATACGACCACTTTGCAATCAACATTCTTTGAATACAAGTTAAATAGTTCCTAATAGTACCTTCTGTATGCAAAGAACTGTCAAAACGTCATACTTACATTTCAAGTTTGATTTAAACATGTCAAGGTAAGAAAAGAAAAGCCTGTCTCTAATTTTAGATTCTGAAATTGCAATAGGTTCAGTAATGATTACAGAACAGCATTATAATGTGCCTTTTATAACTGCCTGGATTTAAAAGGACCTAAACTCCGTGGTTGGTGTACAGAATATGACACATACTTTCCTATGAGCAGATGCCCTGTATCATAGACAGATCCCAGTCCTGTTATTGCTGAATCCTGGGAAGGCCCCATTTTGGCCACTAGCTCCACGACAGACTTCCGAGAAGAGGTGATCCTCTTCCACCATTGGATGGCCACTGATGATTTGACTCACGTGCAGGAGTTACATTGTATTCGGTGATTGGCTTTGTATGCGGTATCACCTACGTGCGGGCTGTACACTACGCAGTGCATGCACCATACAGTATAGGGCTAAAACAAAAAGCCTCCAGTTTAGCCTTGAGTTTAGGTCAACCACCTACACTCACTTTTGAGTTTAGGCACCACTTTAGGTGAGGAGATACTTGTTAGTTCTGTGAGTACAATCTTTTGAAGAATGGCTAATATTTGCCTCCTAACCCCTCTAGCGGTAATCCCGAGTGAGGGTGGATTTTCCATGCAAAAAGCGGTAATCCCGAGTCACATTTAGGGTTGCCTAAAACATAAAAAAACCCACCTTATTCCATTGTCGTCCTCCGGCGTCCTGCTGGTCCCCGCAGCTCCAATGGACACGTCTTTTCTCTTCGATCTTCTCCAGGCGTGTGCAGAGA